>NC_091017.1:0-320000 GCF_041296385.1 Aphelocoma coerulescens
ATAAAGTACAAATACAATCCATATACACACTGGTAAAAGTCCTATTTGCATACAGAGCAATACATGGAAATACAGCAGCAGACACAAATACAGACCAATACAGAGCAGCACAAGGCAAATACATATCAATACAATATAACAATTACTCTATTTCTGGAAAACTTGCTACATTTTGTTTTATTGTTACAGAAAACCCAAAACAACGGCACCACAGGGAGAACATACCAGTCATCCACCACACACACCTCTTTCAGCTTCCACACAACCCCACCATTGCTCTCATCGCAACCACTCTCCTCCCCCTGGCCCCTCGGGAACGGGGTTCCCGAGAGCCTCCAAATCGTCCTGCCTGACAAAACCCCGGCCCGGCACGGTCCGCACCCAAACCTTGGCGATGAACGTCGCCTCGCAGACCGGCCGGGACCGAGGAAAAAAAAACCCAGCCGGGGGGGAAAAAAAAAAAAAACCCCCAGCTGGGGTTTTTTTATTCTAAATTTAAAAATGTGTTGAAAAACCTGAAAGGCAAAAACCAAACACACAAGGTTAGAACCATTCCACCACACACACACCTCTTTCAGCTTCCACACAATCCCACCATCATCTCAACCACTCTCCCCACCCTGGCTGCTCGGGAACGGGGTTCCCGAGAGCCTCCAAATCGTCCTGCCTGACAAAACCCCAGCCCGGTCCGCACCCAAACCTTGGCGATGAACGTCGCCTCGCAGACCGGCCGGGACCGAGGAAAAAACAACCCAGCCGGGGGGGAAAAAAAAAAAACCCCCCCAGCTGGGGTTTTTTTATTCTAAATTTAAAAATGTGTTGAAAAACCTGAAAGGCAAAAACCAAACACACAAGGTTAGAACCATTCCACACACACACACTCACAGGCAGACACAACCACATAGGCACAGACAACCTCTCACACACAGATACAGACAGTCACACACTCTTCAGCTTACACACTGACTGTAGCCATTCATCAAAACACTCCACCAATGAAAATACTTTGATACATCTTCCCTGGCTGCCGCTCCTCGACATCGAGCCGTAGATTCCGGGAAAATCGGTAGCATCGGTGACCGTGGAGATCCAAAGCCGCCTCGGGACCTGCAAGAAAATGTGAAGCGGTCAGAGAGGGGCCCGTGGCTAGGAGTTATCCCCACACCAGGCCCACAAATTTTCTACCCAAAACCCCACAGAAAATAAATGAACCCTTAAGTTTTATGACTGTTCTACCTAACTCTGACTCTACATGCCAGGGCAGGGCGGCTCCGACCCTAAGCGGCGCACAGATGGGCGGCACCCCAAATTAAGAAAAGATGACACGAGGGCTTGAGATGAGTCTCCGGCAGATTAATTCTTGAGCGCAATACACTTAGAGGCGATGGAACCTACTGAAATACTGCAGTCACGGAGGGAGGGTCCGATACCCTCCCTCTAGAAGTCCAAGGGAATGACATGTGAAAAGAAGCCAGTACTAAAACTGAGAAGGAAGATGGATGAGAACATCTTGTGTACTTCCTCCAGTCTCAAGAAGTAAAAAGGTAAAGATGCCAGAATAAGCCCCATCTGGGAAAGTAGGCAAGTAGAGTACAGCCAATACGGCCCAGAACGATGCAAAAAAAGTCACTGATATGCAACAAAGCCCTGTGACACAGAGGACAATGGACACTACATAACATAGACACAACCTACAGAACATAGACACAAGTTGAAACTGCCCAGCAGTCTCACCTGACGGACCCAAGATTGCTACTGCAAGATGAGCCAGAGGCCGATGATGCCAAAGGAAAGAAAGCTCTATGGCAATAGCACATGATAGCAAAACATAAGTCCTTACAAGAAGTTGGTACCAAAGCTGTTAAGAGGATGCTCAAGAAGCTCAGTAGGCCTAGAGAAGAAGGCAACAACTGCTGGGGGACCGGGGCGATCGCTCCGGACCCAAAGGCGAGCTCCCGGGCCAAAAGGTTTTGCGATGACATCAAGACTCGGAGAAGGCCGATGACGTGAAGCTCGTGAGAACACGGAGACGGGTCGGAACCGTCCTGCCCGGCAAAAGGTCGGGTGATGCTGAGGAGAAATCCTCTCCCTTTACTTCCAAGGGGCCTATCCCTCTACAGCCCTCTCCTCTAAGCTAACTTCAAATTGCCTCCTGCAAGTCCAAAGGGTTTTCCCTTGTCCCCACCATCGGTCCCAACACTTAGCTTTTGGAAGGCAAGCCGACAAAATCCATCCTCAATGGAAATGAGCACACGGGCGCCATGGATGTTGATACGGTCCCCAGGGTCTGTTTTGGTGGCTGCAAAAATTCAGAAAAAAAATTCAGACCGCAGTGAGACGTCCCAAAAGCGACCCCTTCCGCAAGGCCTCCCTCCCTCCTAAGGGCCGAGGCTCGCTTACCTGCCGCTTCCAAACTTCAGCTCCGCAGCTGCTCACGGCACCTAAGACAACAAAACGGAAAACGTCACCGTGGCCCTCGAGAATATTAATCCCCGGGGGTCCTCCGCACCGGTACCCCAGCTCACCTCAAATCTTCATCCGATTCCAGAGGCGGCCCAGAAAATACCTGCAAAGCGAAAAGGTACATGCTTAGCACACTGCCACATACCGCTCGCCTATTACTTGCCCCACTTAAAGGCCAACTCACCTGATTGTCTCTATTTCTTGGCACGTCCAAGGCAGCAGCAGCACCTGCAAAGAAACAAAGCAAAAAACATCCTGAAAGACTCTGAAATCACAACCTCCCCCCTCCAATTAAAGTACACTGCACCTATAGCTTAAGCTTGCACCCACCTGGCTGCCAGCATCCCCGACCGGGACATCTTGCCGGTGGACCGCCTAAAATGCGCAAAAAATAACAGATGCTTAGAGCTGCACCAGAAATTGATAAGTGAGCAAGAAAAACTAGTTCAGTCCACTAGTCACCGCTTACCTCACTCACTTCACCTTGATGGCTGAGATCCAGCTTGACCTCCTAAGAACAAAGACAAAGAACAATGCTGGAACACAGCCACCATTTGCACCTGCTCCACAAACACAAATGGTGACTGACCTTCCTGTGGGAACCCCGTCACCCGGTCCAGGGCGCTCTGCCACGGATTTAATCCCTCCGCATCTGAAAGAAAGCGATGACAAAAGTCAAAGTGCTGCATGAGAACTTCACAGCCCCAGCTATCTTGTGTCAATCTAGGAATACCATCTAGAGGCCAAACTACAGCCTACACCACAAATTACAAGTCCCCGGGCCTTGTCCTATTACACCCATATGCCAGACCGTGCGGCAGGGCAGAGCAGCTCCGGGCCAAATTCACGCAGACACCTGTGACACAGGAAAGGACAAAGGAGGGGATGCGATGAAGAGAGAAAACCCTCGTAGAGAAGAACGATCGCAAGGACCGAGAGAACGAGGAATGAGATGACCTAGGCGAGACCGACAGTGAGCCGATGAGGCTCGAAGAACCCTGGCAGAAGGACTTATTCCGAGAACCGCAAAGACGGATGCCCGAGAATCGTACGGTCAGAATCCTCTACCGCTCTTCGCATTCTGACAAGTCCTAATCCGCTATAATGGATCATTGTGGCATACAGCTGTGAATACAGCTCAGAACAAGACCATAAAAGACATCTGACTCGACACTTCTAAAAAGAGATGCGATTCTGATGCACCTCCAAGCTCGTGAGTCAAAGGATCGATGGTATCGGCACCGGGCCAAAGAGCACCGAGAGCAGAGATGCTAAGAATAACACCCAACATTTCCAATAAGCATCTCAAAGGGCTAAGGCAAAAGACCTGCAACAGAAGATGCCCAAAAGACACAGAACATACAATAGACAAGTGACACACACCGGGACTGCTCTGCTCTGCACACCTCGGCATTGTGATCAAAAGTGAGACTTGCCCTTTATGTGGCCTAAGGGGCCCCTTCCTGGACATCCCCACCTCCATATCTGACTCAAAAATCCCTCCCGGCGAGCCCTGACCCAACACCGCACATTCATTCCCTCAGTGGATTGTAGCCCTCAACTTATCTCTCAGGCATCTGGAGATGGGAATCCTCCTCAGGCACAACAGAAGGCCGGCTCACCCTCTGGGAAGCTCCTGTCATCACCGGGCTGTCGTCTCCTAGTCAGCCACAATAAAGAAAACCAAACATCACTACAGGAACTTAGTGGCACGTCGGCCAAAGCCCCGACAATTCCGCTACTCACCGTCCCCTAAGAAGGCCGGGGTCCTCCGACCGCACGCTTCGGCCACGCTCCGAGGCCGACGCCGTCGTCGCGGGGTATGCCTGGGTTAAGAGGAGACAAGGTGGTGTGGCATTGCTGAAACTTAAGTGGACCCTCCCTCCTCCTCCCTCCCTGACTCACTGCAACTCCACGGCCGTGGATGTACCGGAAGGTACCTCAGAAGAGAAAATGTAAAGGCTTCGTTGCAGAGTCCTGTAATACTTCCAGAGCGCTCACGACAGTGGCAAACCGGGTCTGTCGGGCGGTCGGCGAGAAGGTTCGGCATAAAAAAAGCGGACCCCCTAAAACACACAAATGACAATGGATGCTTAGAACTGCACCGGAAATTGATAACCGAGCAATAACAACTCATTCTGTCCACCGGTCACCGCTTACCTCGCTCCATCGACCTTGACTACTGCTATCCAGCTTTACCTCCTGAAAGCAAAGACAAAGAAAAATGCTGTAACATAGCCACCATTTACAGTTACCCCACAAACACAAACGGCGACTGACCTTCTTGCGGGAACCCCCTCGCCCGGTCTTGGGCGCCCTGACACAGATTTCATCCATCTGCATCTGAAAGAAAGCGATGACAAAAGTCAGAGTCCTGCATGATAACAGCTCCAGGCATCCTGTGTCAATCTAGGAATACCAGCTAGAGGCCAAACTACACCCTATATTACAGATTTCAAGGCCTTGGGACTTGTCCTACTGCACCTATACACCAGACTACACGGCGGGGCAGAGCAGCTCCGGGCCAAACCCATGCAGGCACCCGTGACACAGGAAATGACAAACGAGGAGATGCGATGAAGAGAGAAAACTCTGGCAAGAGGAATGACCGCAAGGACCGAGAGAATGCGGAGCGAGATGATCTCTGCGAGACCGACGAGGCTCAAAGAAGATGCTAACGGAAGGGCTTATTCCGAGAACCGCAAAGATGGATGCCCGAGAATTGGACGGGTGGAATCCTCTAGCTAGCTTCACATTCTTACAAGCCTTCATCCTCTATAATGGATCATTGCAGTGCACAGCTGACAATGCAGCTCAGAACAAGACCTGAAAAGACACCCGACTCAACGTCGCTGAAGAGAGACGCGATCCTGATGCACCTCCAAGCTCACGAGTCAAAGGATCAATGGTATCGGCACCACACTGAGGAACACCAAGAACAGAGACGCTAAGAACAATGCCCAGCGTTTGCGATAAGCATCTCAAAGGGCTAAGGCAAAAGACCTGTGACATGAGATGCACAAAAGACAGAGAACGCACAATAGACAGGTGACATGTACCAGGCCTGCTCTGCCCTGCACACCTCGGCACTGTGATCAAAAGCAAGACTTAAGCTTTATGGGGCCTAAGGGATACCCCTTCTTGGGTATCCCCACCTCCAAATCTGACTCAAAAATACCTCCTGGTGAGTCCCAACTCAACACCCCGCTTTCACCCCTCTGTGGGGCACAGGTCTCGACTTATCTCTTGGATGTCTGGGGATGTCAATCTGCCTCGGGTGCAAAAGAAGGCTGCATCACCATGCGGGAAGCTCGTGCCTTCACCGGGCTGGTTCGCTCTTAGTCAGCTACAATAAGGAAAACCAGACAAACATCAGTGCATGAGCTTAGTGGCACCTCAGCCAAAACCTGTCAATTCTGCCACTCACCGTCTCCTAAAAAGGCTGGCCTCCTCAGGCCGCACGCTTTGGCCACGCTCTGAGGGCAACGCCATCATCATCGTCACAGGGTATACCTGGGTTAAGAGGAGACGAGGTGATGCGGCATTGCCGAAACTTGAGTGGGCCCTCGCTCCTCCCTCCCTCCGCAACTCACTGCAACTACCCGGCCGTTGAAAAAGGCAACCTGGACGGCACGTTCAAATGGAAAAGGTAAAGGCTTTGTCACAGAGTCCTGTAATACTTCCGGCGGGCTAACGACAGCGGCGAGCCAGGTCCATCAGCCAGTTGGCAAGGAGTTTCACCATAATACATGGGGACTGCCTAAAGCACACAAATGACAATGGATGCTTAAAGCTTAGAGTGACAGAACTTGGCATCGAAACAATAACAACTGGTTCAGTACACCGGTCACCACTTACCTCACGAACTCGACTTTGACTGCTGAGATCTGGCATTACCTCCTAAAAACAAAGACGAAGAACGATGCTGTAACACAGCCACCAATTACACTTGCCCCGCAAACAAACGGTGACTGACCTTCCTGCAGGAAACCCCCTCACCTGGTATGGGGCGCTCTGCCATGGATTTAATCTGCCTGCATCTGCAAGAAAGTGATGACAAAAGTCAAAGGGCTGCATGAGAACTTCACAGCTCCAGCCATCTTGGGACAATCTAGGAATATCATCTAGAGGCCAGACTACACCATACATTACAGATTTAAAGGCCTTGGGCCTTGATCTATTACACCTATATGCCAGAGTATGCAGCAGGGCAGAGCAGCTCTGGGCCATTCCATGCAGGCACCCATGACACAGGAGACGACAAAAGAGGAGATGCAATGAGGAGAGAGAACTCTCGGCGAAAAGCATGACAGCAAGCACATCAAAGAGCTAAGGCAAAAGACCTGTGACACAAGATGCCCAAAAGACACGGCATGCACAATAAGCAAGTGACGCAACATGCACTGCGATTGCTCTGCCCTGCGCACCTCAGCATTGCGATCAAATGTGAGGCTTTCCCATTATGCGGGCTAAGGGGCCCCTTCTTGGACATCCCCATCTCCAAAGATGACTCAAAACTCCCTCCCAGCAAGCTCCGACCCGACACCCCGCTTTCATTCCCTCCATGGGTCATATCCCTCAACTTATCTCTCGGACATCTGGGGATGTGAATCTTCCTGGGGCGCAAAAGAAGGCCACCTCTCGCCATCCCAGAAGCTGCTGCCATTGCCAGGCTGTTGTCTCTCAGTCAGCTACAATAAAGACAACCAAACATCAGTATATGAGCTTAGTGGCATGTCAGCCAAAACCCAACAATTCCACTACTCACTGTCCACTAAGAGAGCCCGGGTCCTCAGGCTGCACGCTCTGGCCGCGCTCCAAGGCCGACGACATCATCGCAGGGTATACCTGGGTTGAGGGGAGACGAGGTTATGCAGCATTGCAGAAACTTGAGTGGACCCTTGTTCCTCCTCCCTCCCCGACATGCTGCAACTCCTCGGCCGTTGCTGAAGGCTACTCAGACGGTACCTTCGCAAGGAAAAGGTAAAGGCTTCATCGCAGAGTCCCATGATACTTGCAGAGGACTCACGAGGGCAGCGAGCCAGGTCCATCAGCCAGTTGGTGAGGGGTTTCAGTGTAATACAAGGGGACCGCCTGAAACACACAAATGACAGTGGATGCTCAGAGCTGTACCAAAACTTGGCACCCAAGGAATACCAAGTGATTCTTTCCACCAGTGACTTCTTACCTCATTCACTTGACCTTGACTGCCGAGATCTGGCTTTACCTCCTAAGAACAAAGACGAAGAACGATCCTGTAACAAAGCCACCAGTAACACTTGCTGAGGAAACACAAACAGTGACTGACCTTCCTGGGGGAACCCCCTCACCCAGTATAGGGCGCTCTGGCACGGATTTAATCTGTCTGCATCTGCAAGAAAGCGATGACAAAAGTCAAAGGGCAGCATGAGAACTTCACAGCTCCAGCCATCTTCTGACAATCTAGAAATATCATCTAGAGGACAAACTGCACCCTACATTACAAATTTAAAGGCCTTGGGCCTTGTTCTGTTACATTGATATGCTAGGGTATGCAGCAGGGCAGAGCAGCTCTGGGCCATTCCATGCAGGCACCCGTGACACAGGAGACGACAATCAAGGGGATGCAACAAAGAGAGAACTCTCGGCGAAAAGCATGACTGCAAGCACATCAAAGGGCTAAGGCAAAAGACCTGTGACACAAGATGCCCAAAAGACACGGCATGCACAATAGACAAGTGACGCAACATGCACTGCAATTGCTCTGCCCTGCGCACCTCAGCATTGCGATCAAATGTGAGGCTTTCCCATTATGTGGGCTAAGGGGCCCCTTCTTGGATATCCCCATCTCCAAAGCTGACTCAAAACTCCCTCCCAGCAAGCCCCGACCCGACACCCCGCTTTCATTCCCTCCGTGAGTCATATCCCTCAACTTATCTCTCGGACATCTGGGGATGTGAATCTTTCTGGGGCACAAAAAAGGCCGCCTCTCGCCATCCCAGAAGCTGCTGCCATTGCCAGGCTGCTGTCTCTCAGTCAGCTACAATAAAGACAACCAAACATCAGTATATGAGCTTAGTGGCATGTCAGCCAAAACCCAACAATTCCACTACTCACTGTCTACTAAGAGAGCCCGGGTCCTCAGGCCGCACGCTCTGGCCGTGCTCCAAGGCCGACGACATCATCGCAGGGTATACCGGGGTTGAGTGGAGACGAGGTATACAGCATTGCTGAAACTTGAGTGGACCCTCGTTCCTCCTCCCTCCCTGACATGCTGCAACTCATCGGCCATTGCTGAAGGCTACCAAGACGGTACCTTCACATGGAAAATGTAAAGGCCTCATCGCAGAGTCCCATGATACTTGCAGAGGACTCATGAGGGCAGCAAGCCAGGTCCATCAGCCAGTCAGTGAGGGGTTTCAGTGTAATACAAGGGGACCGCCTGAAACACACAAATGACAGTGGATGCTTAGAGCTGTACCAGAACTTGGCACCCAAGAAATAACAAGTGGTTCTTTCCACCAGTGACTTCTTACCTCGTTCACTTGACCTTGACTGCTGAGATCTAGCTTCACCGCCTAAGAACAAAGAAAGAATAATGCTGTAACACAGCCACCATTTATGCTTGCCCTGCAAAGACAAACAGTGACCAACCTTCCTGCGGGAATCCCCTCACCCGAGTGAGAGAGTATGGGGCGCTCTGCCACGGATTTAATCCGTCTGCATCTGCAATAAAGTGAAGACAAAAGTCAAAGAGCTGCATGAGAACTTCACAGCTCCAGCCATCCTGTACCAGTCTAGGAACACCATCTTGAGGCCAAGCTACAACCTACACCACAAATTCCACATCCCCAGGCCTTGTCCTATTACACCCATACTCCACAGTATGCTGCAGGGCAGAGCAGCTCTGGGCCAAACCCACTCAGGCACCCGTGACACAGGACATGACAAACAAGGGGACACAACAAGGAGAGAGAACTCTGGGCTAGACAATCACAAGGACCAAGCAAATGAGAAATGAGATGACCGCGGCGAGACCGACGGTGAGCCAACGAGGCTGCAAGAACCCTGGCAGAAGAGGATGATAACAGAAGGGCTTATTCCAAGAACCGTAAAGATGGATGCCCAAGAATTGGACGGGTGGAATCCTCTAGCTATCTTCACATTCTTAAAAGTCCTCATCCTCTATAATGGATCATTGCAGTGCACAGCTGTCGATGCAGCTCAGAACAAGACCTGAAAAGACACCCGACTCAACATCACTGAAGAGAGACGTGGTTTTGATGCACCTCCAAGCTCACGAGTCAAAGGATCAATGGTATCGGCAACGCACTGAGGAACACCAAGAACAGAGATGCTAAGAATAATGCCCAGCATTTGCAATAAGCATCTCAAAGGGCTAAGGCAAAAGGCCTGTGACACAAGATGCACAAAAGACAGAGAACGCACAATAGACACGTGACGTGTACCAGGACTGCTCTGCCCTGCGCACCTCAGCACTGTAGTCAAAAGCAAGACTTAAGCTTTCTGGGGCCTAAGGGGTCCCTTCTTGGGTATCCCCACCTCCAAATCTGACTCAAAAATATCTCCCGGTGAGTCCCAACTCAACACCCAGCTTTCACTCCCTCTGTGGGACACAGGTCTCGACTTATCGCTTGGATGTCTGAGGATGTCAATCTGCCTCGGGTGCAAAAGAAGGCCACCTCACCATGCAGGAAGCTCATGCCTTCATCGGGCTGGTTATCTCTTGGCGAACTACAATAAACAAAACGAAACAGACATCAGTGCATGAACTTAGCGGCACCTCAGCCAAAACCTGTCAATTCTGCCACTCACCATCTCCCAAAAAGGCTGGGGTCCTCGGGCTGCACGCTTTGGCCAAGCTCCGAGGCCAATGCCATCGCCATTGTCACAGGGTATACTGGGGTTAAGAGGAGACAAGGTGATGCGACACTGCCGAAACTTGAGGGGGCCCTCAATCCTCCCTCCCTCCACAACTCACTGCAACTACCTGGCCGCTGCCGAAGGCTTCCCAGACGGTGCCTTCACATGGAGAAGGTAAAGGCTTTGTTGCGGAGTCCCGTAATGCTTCTGGAGGGCTCACCAGGGCAGCAAGCTGGGTCTGTCGGCCGGTCAGCGAGAGGTTTTGATGTAATACAAGCAGAACATCTAAAACACACAAATGACAATGGATGCTTAGAGCTGTACCAGAACTTGGCACCCAAGGATTAACAAGTGGTTCTTTCCACCAGTGACTTCTTACCTCGTTCACTTGACCTTGACTGCTGAGATCTGGCTTTACCTCCTAAGAACAAAGACAAAGAACAATGCTGTAACACAGAAACCATTTACACTTGCTCTGCAAAGACAAACTGTGACCGACCTTAATGCAGGAACCCCCTCACCTGGTATGGGGCGCTCTGCCATGGATTTAATCCGTCTGCATCTGCAAGAAAGTGATGACAAAAGTCAAAGTGCTGCATGAGAACTTCACAACTCCAACCATCTTGTGACAATCTAGGCATATTATCTAGAGGCAAAAATACACCCTACATTACAGATTTAAAGGCCTTGGGCCTTGTTCTATTACACCTATATGCCAGAGTATGCAGCAGGGCAGAGCAGCTCTGGGCCAAACCCATGCAGGCACCCGCGACACAGGAGAAGACACAAACAAGGGGATGCAACAAGGAGAGGGAACATTCCACAGAAAGCATGACTGCAAGCACATCAAAGGGCTAAGGCAAAAGACGTGTGACACAAGATGCCCAAAAGACACGGCATGCACAATAAACAAGTGACACATCATGCACTCAGGTTGCTCTGCCCTGCGCACCTCAGCATTGCGATCAAGTGTGAGACTTTTCCATTATGCAGGCTAAGGGGCCCCTTCTTGGGTATTCCCATCTCCAAAGCTGACTCAAAACTCCCTCCCAGCAACCCCGACCCGACACCCCGCTTTCATTCCCGCCATGGGTTGCAGCCCTCAACTTATCTCTCGGACATCTAGGGATGTGAATCTTCCTGGGGCGCAAAAGAAGGCCACCTCTCGCCATCCCAGAAGCTGCTGCCATTGCCAGGCTGTTGTCTCTCAGTCAGCTACAATAAAGAAAACCAAACATCGGTACACAGGCTTAGTGGCACATCAGCCAAAACGCAACAATTCCACTACTCACCGACTCCTAAGAGGGCCCGGATCCTCAGGCCACACTTCAAGGCTGGCGCCATCATCGCAGGGTATACCTGGGTTGAGGGGAGACACGGTTATGCGGCATTGCTGAAACTTGAGTGGACCTTTGCTCCTCCTCCCTCCCTCCCCGACTTGCCACAACTCCTCGGCCGTTGCCAAAAGCTACCTGGATGGGTACCTTCACATGGAAAAGGCTTCGTCGGAGTCCCATGATACTTGCAGAAGGCGGCAAGACGGGTCTGTCGGCCAGTCGGTGAGGGGTTCAGTGTAATACAAGAGGAGCGCCTGAAACACACAAATGTCAATGGATGCTTAGAGCTGTACCAGAACTTGGCACCCAAGGAATAACAAGTGGTTCTTTCCACCAGTGACTTCTTACCTCGTACACTTGACCTTGACTGCTGAGATCTGGCTTTACCTCCTAGGAACAAAGACAAAGAACAATGCTGTAACACAGCCACCACTTACACTTGCTCTGCAAACACAAACGGTGTCCGACCTTCCTGCGCGAACCCCCTCACCCAGTATGGGGCGCTCTGCCATGGATTTAATCCGTCTGCATCTGCAAGAAAGTGATGACAAAAGTCAAAGTGCTGCATGAGAACTTCACAGCTCCAGCCATCTTGTGTCAATCTCAGAATATCATCTAGAGGCCAAACTACACCCTACATTACAGATTTAAAGGCCTTGGGCCTTGTTTTATTACACCTATATGCCAGAGTATATGCAACAAGGCAGAGCAGCTCTGGGCCAAACCCACTCAGGCACCCGTGACACAGGACATGACAAACAAGGGGACACAACAAGGAGGGAAAACTCTGGGCTAGATGATCACAAGGACCGAGCAAATGAGGAATGAGATGACCACGGCGAGACCGACGGTGAGCCAACGAGGCTGCACGAACCCTGGCAGAAGAGGATGATAAGAGAAGGACTTATTCCAAGAACCGTAAAGATGGATGCCCAAGAATTGGACGGGTGGAATCCTCTAGCTAGCTTCACATTCTTAAGAGTCCTCATCCTCTATAATGGATCATTGCAGTGCACAGCTGACAATCCAGCTCAGAACAAGACCTGAAAAGACACCCGACTCAACATCGCTGAAGAGAGACGTGATCCTGATGCACCTCCAAGCTCACGAGTCAAAGGATCAATGGTATCGGCACCACACTGAGGAACACCAAGAACAGAGATGCTAAGAATAATGCCCAGAGTTTGCAATAAGCATCTCAAAGGGCTAAGGCAAAAGACCTGTGACATGAGATGCACAAAAGACAGAGAACGCACAATAGACAGGTGACATGTACCAGGCCTGCTCTGCCCTGCACACCTCGGCACTGTGATCAAAAGCAAGACTTAAGCTTTATGGGGCCTAAGGGGTCCCTTCTTGGGTATCCCCACCTCCAAATCTGACTCAAAAATACCTCCTGGTGAGTCCCAACTCAACACCCCGCTTTCACCCCTCTGTGGGGCACAGGTCTCGACTTATCTCTTGGATATCTGGGGATGTCAATCTGCCTCGGGTGCAAAAGAAGGCTGCATCACCATGCGGGAAGCTCATGCCTTCACCAGGCTGGTTATCTCTTAGTCAGCTACAATAAAGAAAACCAGACAAACATCAGTGCATGAACTTAGTGGCACCTCAGCCAAAACCTGTCAATTCTGCCACTCACCGTCTCCTAAAAAGGCTGGGATCCTCAGTCCGCATGCTTTGGCCACGCTCTGAGGCCAACGTCATCGTCACAGGGTATACCTGGGTTAAGAGGAGACGAGGTGATGCGGCACTGCCAAAACTTGAGTGGGCCCTCGCTCCTCCCTCCCTCCGCAACTCACTGCGGCTACCCGGCCGTTGCCGAAGGCAACCTGGACGGCACGTTCAAATGGAAAAGGTAAAGGCTTTGTCACAGAGTCCCATAATACTTCCGAAGGGCTAACGACAGCGGCGAGCCAGGTCCATCAGCCAGCTGGCAAGGAGTTTCAGCATAATACAAGGGGACTGCCTAAAGCACACAAACGACAATGGATGCTTAAAGTTTAGAGTGCCAGAACTTGGCATCGAAACAGTAACAACCGGTTCAGTACACCGGTCACCACTTACCTTACTAACTTGACTTTGACTGCTGAGATCTGGCTTTACCTCCTAAGAACAAAGACAAAGAACAATGCTGTAACACAGCCACCATTTACACTTGCTCTGCAAAGACAAACAGTGACTGACCTTCCTGCAGGAACCCCCTTAACTGGTACGGGGGCCCTCAGCCACAGACTTAATCCCTCTGCATCGGAAAGAAACTGAGGACAAAATTCAAAGTGCTGCATGAGAACTTAACAGCTCCAGCCATCTGTTGTCAATCTCAGAATACCATCTTGAGGCCAAACTACACCCTACATCACAAATTCCACATCCCCAGGCCTTGTCCTATTACACCCATACTCCACAGTATGCTGCAGGGCAGAGCAGCTCTGGGCCAAACCCACTCAGGCACCCGTGACACAGGAGATGACAAACAAGGGGACACAACAATGAGGGAAAACTCTGTCCTAGATGATCACAAGGACCAAGAGAATGAGGAATGAGACAACTTAGGTGAGACCGACAGTGAGCCGACAGGGCTCCAAGAACCCTGGCAGAAGAGGATGCTAACACAAAGGCTTTATCCAAGAACCGCAAAAATGGATGCCTGAGTTGTACGGGTGGAATCCTCTAGCTATCTTCTCATTTTCACAAGTCCTCATCCCCTTTAGTGGATTGTTGTGGTGCACAGCCGTCAATGCAGCTCAGAACAAGACCTGAAAAGACACCTGACTCAACATTGTTAAAGAGATGTGATTCTGATTCAGCTCCAAGCTCACGAGTCAAAGGATCAATGGTATCGGCACCACACTGAGAACACCAAGAACAGAGATGCTAAGAATAATGCCCAGAGTTTGCAATAAGCATCTCAAAGGGCTAAGGCAAAAGACCTGATACACGAGATGCACAAAAGACAGAGAACGCACAATAGACACGTGACATGTACCAGGCCTGCTCTGCCCAGCACATCTCAGCTCTGTGATCAAAAGCAAAACTTGTGCTTTATAGGTCCTAAGGGGCCCCTTCTTGGGTATCCCCACCTCCAAATCTGACTCAAAAATACCTCCTGGTGAGTCCCAACTCAACAACCTGATGTCACCCCCTCTGTGAGTCACAAGCCTCGACTTATCTCTCAGACACCTGGGCATGTGAATCTGCCTTGGACGCAAAAGAAGGCCCCCTTGCCATCCAGGAAGCTCCTGCCGTCACTAGGCTGTTCTCTCTCAGTCAGCTACAAAAAAAAACCAAACCCAACATCAGTACATTAGCTTAGTGGCCCCTCAGCCAAAACCCGACAATTCTGCTACTCACCGTCTCCTAATAGGGCCAGGGTCCTTGGGCCACACGCTTTGGCCATGGTCCAAGGCTGACACTGGCATTGCAGGGTTTACCTGGATTAGGAGGAGACAAGGTGATATGGCATTGCTGAGACTCGAGCAGACCCTCGTTCCTCCTCCCTCCCCAACATGCTGCAGCTCCCCAGCCATTGCTAAAGGCTGCTCAGAAAGACCCTTCAAATGGAAAAGGTGAAGGCTTGGTCAAAGAGTCCCATAATACTTTCAGAGGGCTCACAAGGGTGGCGAGCCGGGTCTGCCAGTCATGGAGGTTCGGAGAACACAAGCAGACCACCTTAAACACACAAATGACAATGGATGCTTGGAGCTGTACCAGAACTTGACACCCAAGGAATAACTTTTTCTTTCCACCGGTCACCGCTTACCACGCTCACTTTACCTTGACTGCTGCTACCCAGCTTTACCTCCTAAAAATAAAGACAAAGAACAATGCTGGAACATTGCCACCATTTACACTTGCCCTGCAAACACAAACAGTGACTCACCTTCTTGCGGGAATCCCCTTCAACCGGTGGGGAACGCTCTGCCACAGATTTAACCCGTCTGCATCTGAAAAAGTGATGACAAAAGTTAAAGTGCTGCATGAGAACTTCGCACCTCCAGCCATCCTGTGTCAATCTAGGAATAACATCTAGAGGCCAAACTACACCCTACATCACAAATCTCAAGTCCCAGGGTCCTGTCCTATTACAACTATATGCCAGACTGTGCAGCCAGGCAGAGCAGCTCCAGACCAAACCCATGCAGGCACCTGTGACACAGCAGATCACAAACGAGGTGAAGGGATGAGGAGAGAAAACTCTCAGTGAGAAGAATGACTGCAAGCACATTGAAGAACTAAGACAGAAGACATGAGATGCCCAAAAGAGACAGGGCGCACAATAGACAAGTGACATGACATGCACTGGGTCTGCTCTGCCTGGCGCACCTCGACCTTGTGATCAAAAGTGAGACTTTCCTTTCATGGGGCCTAAGGGGCCCCTTCTTAGACATCCCCATCTCTGAAGCAGACTCAATATTCCCTCCCAGTGAGCCCCAACCCAACACTCCGCTTTCATCCCCTCGACTTATCTCTCAGATGTGCAGGGATGCAAATCCTCCTCGGGCACACAAAAAGGCCACCTCGCCATCCAGGAAGCTCCTGCCATCGCCAGGCTGTTCTCTCAGTCAGCTACAATAAAGAAAACCAAACCAAACATCAGTGCACGAACTTAGTGACACCTCGGCCAGAACCCAACAATTCCACCGCTCACCATCCCCTAAGAAGGCCAGGGTTCTCAGGCCGCACGCTTTGGCCATGCTCCAAGGCCGACGCCATCGTCGCCACATATTCCTGGGTTAAGAGGAGACAAGGTGATGCAGCATTGCTGAAATTTGAGCAGACCCTCACTCTTCCTCCCTCCCTGACTCACCACAACTACCCAGCCGTTGCTAAAGGGTGCCCGGACAGCAGCTTTGAATGGAAAAGGTAAAGGCTCCGTCGCAGAGTCCCGTAACACTTCTGGAGGGCTCACAAGGGTGGCAGACCGGGTCTGTTGGCCAGTCATGGAGGTGCTTCAGCATAATACAAGTGGACCCCCTAAAACACAGAAATGATTGTGGATGCTTAGAGGTGTACCAGAACTTGGCACCCAAGGAATAACAACTTTTTCTTTCCACCGGTCACTGCTTACCTCGCTCACTTCACTTTGACTGCTGCTATCTGGCTTTACCTCCTAAAAACAAAGACAAAGAACAATGCTGGAACATTGCCACCATTTACACTTGCCCTGCAAACACAAACAGTGACTGACCTTCCTGCGGGAACCCCCTCAACCGGTATGCGGCGCTCTGCCATGGATTTAACCCATCTGCATCTGAAAGAAAGTGATGACAAAAGTCAAAGGGCTGCACGATAACTTAACAGCTCCAGCCATCCTGTGTCAATCTAGGAATAACATCTTGAGGTCAAACTACACCCTACATAACAAATCTCAAGTCCCAGGGCCTTGTCCTATTACACCTATAGGCCAGGCTATGCAGCAGGGCATAGCAGTTCTGGGCCAAACCCATGCAGGCACCCGTGACACAAGAGATGACAAACAAGGGGACACAACAAGGAGAGAAAACTCTCGGCAAGAAGAATGACTGCAAACACATTGAAGGGCTAAGACTAAATACATGAGACACAAGATGCCCAAACGAGACAGAAGGCACAACAGACAAGTGACATGACATGCACCAGGACTGCTCTGCACACATAAGTGTTTTAATCAAAAGTGAGACTTTCCCTTTATGGGGCCTAAGGGGCCCCTTCTTAGACATCCCCATCTCTGAAGCTGGCTCAATGTTCCCTCCCAGCAAGCCCTGACCTGACACTCTGCTTTCACCCCCTCAACTTATCTCTCGGACATCCAGGGATGCAAATCTACCTCAGGCATAAAAGAAGGTGGCCTCACCATCCAGGAAGCTCCTGCCATCACCGGGCTGTTCTCTCAGTCAGCTACAATAAACAAAACCAAACCAAACAACAGTGCACAAAGTTAGTGGCACCTCGGCCAGAACCCAACAATTCTGCCACTCACCGTCTCCTACGTAGGCCGGGGTTCTCGGGCTGCACACTTCAGCCACACTCCGAGGTTGACGCCATCGTTGCGGGGTATACTGGGGTTAAGAGGAGACAAGGTAATGTGGCATGGCTGAAACTTGAGCGGACCCTCAATCCTCCTCCCTCCATCCCCAACTTGCTGCAACTCCTCTGCCGTTGCCAAAGGCAACAGGATGGTAGCTTTGAATGGAAAATGTAAAGACTTCATTGCAGAGTCCTGTAATGCTTCCGGAGGATTCACGAGGGCAGCAAACTGGGTCTGTCGGCCGGTTGGTGAGGAGGTTGAGCATAATACAAGTAGACCCCCTAAAGCACACAAATAACAATGGATGCACCAGAAATTGATACCCAAGCAATAACAAATCATTCTGTCTACCAGTCACTGCTTACCTCGCCCACTTGATCTTGACTGCTGAGATCTAGCTTTCCCTCCTAAAAATAAAGACAAAGAACAATGCTGGAACACAGTCACCATTCACACTTGCCTTGCAAACACAAATGGTGACTGACCTTCCTGCAGGAACCCCCTCACCTGGTGTGGGGCACTCTGCCCCAGATTTAACCCGACTGCATCTGAAAGAAAGTGATGACAAAAGTCAAAGTGCTGCATGAGAACTTAACAGCTCCAGGCATCCTGTGTCAATCTAGGAATATCACCTAGAGGCCAAACTACACCCTACGAAACAAATTCCAAGTCTCCAAGCCTTGCCCTATTACACCTATAGGCCAGACTGTGCAGTAGGGCAGAGCAGCTCCGGGCCAAATCCCATGCAGGATTTGCATGCAGCAGATGACAAAGGAGGGGACACAACGAGAAGAGAAAACTCTCAGCAAGAAGAATGACCGCAAGCACATCAAAGGGCTAAAGCAAAAGACATGAGACACAAGATGCCCAAAAGACACAGAACACACAATAGAGAAGTGACACAACATGCACTGGGACTGCTCTGCCCTGCACACCTCGGCACTGTGATCAAAAGTGAGACTTTCCCTTTATGTGGCCTAAGGGGCCCCTTTGTGGGTAGCCCCATCTCCAAAGCTGACTTAAAAATCCCTCCCAGCAACCCCCTACCCAACACCCCGCTTTCATCCCATTGACTTATCTCTCAGACATCCAGGGATGTGAATCCTCTTTGGGTGCAAAAGAGGGCCACCTTGCCATCCAGGAAGCTCCTACCATTGCCAGCCTGTTGTCTCTTAGTCAGCTACAATAAAGAAAACCAAATATCAAGGCTTCAACTTAGTGGCATGTTAGCCAAAACCCAGCAATTCCACTACTCACCATCTCCTAAGAAGCCCGGGGTCCTGGGGCCACACACTTTGGCTGCGCTCCAAGGATGGCACCGTCATTGTAGGGTATACCTGGGTTAAGAGGAGACAACGTGATGCAGCATTGCTGAGACTTGAGCAGACCCTCGCTCCTCTCCCCTCCCTCCCCAACTCGCCCAACTTCTCGGCCGTTGCCAAAGTCTGCCCGGATGGTATCTTTGAATGGAAAAGGTAAAGGCTTCATTGCAGAGTCCCATAATGCTTTGGGAGGGCTCATGAGGGCAGCGAGCCGGGTACATCGGCCAGTCCGTGAGGGGTTCAGCATAATACAAGTGGACCCCCTAAAACACACAAGTGACAGTGGATGCTTAGAGCTGTACCAGAACTTGCCACCCAAGGAATAACAACTTTTTCTTTCCCCCGGTCACTGCTTACCTTGCTCACTTGACCTTGACTGCTGAGATCTAGCTTTCCCTCCTAAAAATAAAGACAAAGAACAATGCTGGAACACAGTCACCATTCACACTTGCCCTGTAAAGACAAATGGCGACTGACCTTCCTGTGCAAGCCCTCTCACCCGGTATGGGGCACTCTGCCACCGATTTAACCCATCTGCATCTGAAAGGAAGTGATGACAAAAGTTAAAGGGCTGCATGATAACTTGGGACTAGAAAACTGCAAGATGCCGCCATACCGCTCCCGCCGAACCCCGCACCGACCGGCCGTGGTTGCTCCATCTGAGGTGTGGCTCAGGTGGTTATGCAAAGGTAAAGGTTACCCATAAAGCCTTCTTTCTATTACACCTACCCCCCAGTCTATTCCACAGGGCAGAGCAGTTCCAGGCTAAACACAAACTCAAACAACACATTATGCTACAAACAGTGGGACGCAAGGATGATAAAAAAAGCTCTCTGAGAGAAGAATGACGGTGCGGACCGAGATGACGCCAAAAGAGATGACCGATGGCGTAGCGACAGTAGACGGAAGCGGCTCTAAGGAGCGGAAGAAAAGACTGTAATAGAGTGACCTATTATAAGAACTGTCAGTCATGATGATCAAGACAGCTGCAAAACAATGCTATGTTCAGAATGCTCCCTGTATCCTTACAATGTTATAAGCCCCAGGACATTACAACTCACGGCTGGAAAGGATGTATGGCAATACAGCCAGGAATGAGGCCTCAAAAGACATCTGACTCAACACTTCTGAGATGCGATTCCGAGACATGGCTGAGCCCGTCGGTAAGAGAACAAATGATATCGGTGACATGCCGAGAAGTACAAATGTTTGAGAACCTAGAGATGATGGCTGACACTTGCCATAAGGTCCTTGAGGATAAAAGGCAGACATATCTGATCCAAGGGATCCTGAAGACATGCTAAACAACACAACACACCAGACAACACAACACAGACTGGAACTGCTCTGCACTGCATACCCTACAGTTGCAATCAAATGTGGAGCCTCTCCCTTTAGCTGTCCTAAGAGGCCCCTTAGAGAGCATCCCTTACCCCTACACTAGTTATTAAGTTTTTCCCAGGAATTTCCAACTCAGTACCCTGCTGCCATCCCATCTCCAGGTCATAGCCCCTGACTTATCTTTCGGATGACCGGCAATATGAATCCACATTGGATGTGAAATGAGTCCTCCTCAGTTGTCTCAGAAGGACCCATAATAGCCAGGTTAGCCTCAAAGTCACCTACAATAAAAAAAAAAACCACAACATCAATGCACAAATCTAGTGGCATATAGGCCAAATGCCCACAATTTGGCTACTCACCACCTCCTAAGCACATCCAGGTCCTCGGGTCTCTGTCTTCACCCAGAATCCAAAGCTGTGGCCATTATTTCAATAGACACGTGAGACAGCGAGGGGCAAAGTCATATGGTATTTCTGTGAGTACGGTGGATGCAATTGTGTGCTTTAAGATGTATAAATGCATCTGCTGTGCTTGGGAAAAAGCCTTAGGTAGCCATAAATAGACACCTTTTCCCACCCTATGGCCTTCAAAACCCCTTCTGGCACTTCCTAAACCAGCTACCCTGCTCACACTCTCCCAGCTGCAATCCATAACTTACCTATTGGAAGCCACAATTTTGGATATCATCTTTGATATGAGCAAGGTCCCTTTTATGACACAATGAATGCACTAAAAAAATTTGAAGCTTCATACTCAATACAACCTGGAAGTTACAATGCTCCTAAAGAAAAAAAAAAAAAAACAAGAAAAAACCCTGAAATTAGAAAAGCACCTTACCACCCCTGAACACTCAGGCCAAAATTACAAACCTAAATACTCCCTGTGTTCAACACCATCTTCTTCCCAATATCTTCAAAACCTCTGCTGCTTTAGAGGCCAAAAGCCTCTACTGAGAGGAAAAAAACCTGATATAAGCTGAAAGGCCCCCTTCATTGAAATGAGAGGACATCTCCCATCCCAGTCAATCCCAGGGAGGAAATGAAGCCCTTTGGCAAAGGCTGGGGTTAATATACCCCTGGCCGGGTCCGCCTCTCATTCCCATCATGCCCCAGAAAAGGGAGGAGGTAATTACCACAAGGTATAAAAGCTGTCAAAGGAGCTATAGCTGCTTGGCTCCTCTGATTTAAATTCAAAGTGAGTAAAGGGCTGGAGAGAGAAAAAAAGCTCTTCAGGGAATTGATGATACCTTCTTTTTTACTACAGCTACATCAAGTAAAAGGGCAGAGACTAGGTAACAAATAAAACTTTGTATTTTGGCAGTGTAGATAGCTAAGTGGGATAACTAGCTGTTAATTTGCACAGTTGTTCCTTAGTGATTAGTAAGTAGTACTTCACATGTGACTAAGTAGGGTGGAAAAGAGTAGTAATTATATGAATGGTGAAGCTCTCATTGGGACCTCTAATTAGGGCTAGATACATTATAAATAAAAATAACAAAACTAATAGACTCCTGGGTGCTGTTAGGGTTACATATGTGCTGGGCTTACTCCCATAGGAGATATTTGGTACCGGGGCATGGGTAGAAGTGCCCTGAAATGCAGATTTAAACCCTTAAAATGCTGAAAAAGGGAGCACTTCCTTTAACTGAACCCCTAAAATGAGGAGATGGGGTGTTTACTTCCACTAAAGCTAATATGATGGCAAATAAATGGCTTCTCCCCTTTAATTTAATCCCCTAAAATATTTGGAAAAGAGGGGGTTTCCTCACTTTAAATCTCGCAAATGATACAGAAAGAGTAATTTTTCCCTCAGCTCAAACCCTTAAAAAGGGGGGACAACTGGGCTTCCCCCTCCATTTACACATTTGGATGATGAAAATGCAGGAGCTACCCTTAACTCAAACCCATAAAATAGCACAGTCAAGGTTTTCCCTTTCCATTTAAACTAGAAAATAATGGGAAATGGGGATTTGCTGTCAATTGATAGCCCTAACAGCATAGAAGGGGTGGGGTTTCCTTCAAATGATACTATTAAAATTGCAGGGGAATGGGATTCCCCCTCAATTTTGATAGAGACAATTATGGAAAAGGAAGTGTTTTCCCTCAATTTAAGCCCCTTTTCTCCTAATACCTCTCTTTTCTGGGGCCTCTGGGGAGGGACTGACAAGATAAAAGGGGAAAGTAGAAAGTTTCCCTGTGGCACCCGGCATGCTCGGGTGCCCAGGTGCATCTGGCTGCTCCCTAGCTCCTGCTAGGATGCTCCAACTGTTGTTCCTGGAGGGGCACTTGGGATACCTTCATCAGCCCCTCTGAACTAGTAGCTCCCTGTGCAGGTGTGCCCAGGCAACCCTCTGAAGGCAGCTGGTCATGCCTGGACCTGCTGTGCCTTGGAGCGGGGGGGTGAGGTGGAGAAAGGTCCTGCCGGTTGTTCCCTCCCATTCATGGGCCATTGTCTGTCCCTGAAACACTGGGGTGCCGGGCTTTCCTTTCTGTGGAAAAGAACCGGCCTTCTCAGCCAGGTGCCTGTGGCCAAAATTGGGATTCTGCCTCCAAAACTCCCTATGTCCTAGCTTTGTAATTACTGAGGAAATTTCCCTCAGATCATAAGCGATTACAGGTAATTTTTCCTCTGCAATCATTACTGAATTGTGTTTCTGTGAAGTGTTTGACACATCCCTTGAGGGGACAAGGGTTTGGCCGGGTTTTTTATGGCTCATCCTGACAGGCCCCGACAGAACCAGAGCTCCCCATCGCTGGACTACCCCGAATTTCTGTGAAATATTGATATAGTTTATAAATACTCCCTTTGCCTGCTACTCAGTCTTTCCCTGTCCATCCAGGGAGCAGATTACTCCATCCTTTGCTCCTGACCACAGCTCTCCTGCCCAAATGCTGGTTCTCACAGACAAGAACTAAGCAGAAAACTGCTACAAGTGTTGGCTTTTAAAGTAAAATTCTTATTACATCTGGCTAAATGAGCAAAATAAATACAAGTATTGATGGTCATTGGGCGAAAGCTTTTCAGAACAGAAAATAACCATTTTGATAGCACAGATCCCATTTTGACAATAATGCATTCTTTGCGTTTGGGAATCCTGCCCATATAGGGCATC
Organism: Aphelocoma coerulescens; assembly: GCF_041296385.1. Taxonomy (NCBI): domain Eukaryota; kingdom Metazoa; phylum Chordata; class Aves; order Passeriformes; family Corvidae; genus Aphelocoma; species Aphelocoma coerulescens. The sequence continues at coordinate 23,452 of NC_091017.1, forward strand.
TGAAAATTGTTATTTTGGAATTTGATATTTTGAAATGGGGACATGTTGATATTTTGGAACTTAATATTCTGGTATTTTGAAAGGGAATTATTTTGGTATTTTGGAACTTAATATTCTGGTATTTTGAAAGGGAAATATTTTCGTATTTTGGAACTTGGTATTCTGGTATTTTGAAAGTAGGTTACTTTGCTATTCTGAAACTTTGTTTTCTGGTATTGCAGAACTGGATTACTTTGGCAATTTGGGACTTGGTATTCTACTGTTTTGGAACCGAATTACTTTGGTATTTCTGGACTTGGTATTTTGGAACTGGATAACTTTGGTATTTCAAAACTTGGTTTTCTGGCATTTTGAAACCTAGTTTTCTGATATTTTTTACCTTGGTTTTCTATTATTTTGGAACTAGGTTATTCTGGTATTTCGGAATCTGATTTTTTTTTTTTTTGTATTTTTGTAGGCTGGTTTTTTGGTATTTTTGTGGGCTGGTTTTTTTTGTATTTTGTAACATGGGCTTTTAGTTTAGTATTTTTGTAACCTGGGCGGTTGCTATTTTGTAACCTGTGCTTGGCAGGGGCCTGTGGCATCCTAGTCCAGGCTCTCGGCTTCATTTGCCTTCTTTGACAGTGATTATCCTCTCATGGGAACTGTTACATCACAGACTGTACAATGAGACAGACTTCCCAAAACAGAAATAAATTCCAGCTATGGAAAATCTCACTGCCGCATTTAGAAACACTTCAGCAAAGACTTTGGAAAAAGCAAAGGTGATGTATGATTACCTGGGGCCCCAGAAAACTGAGGTGAAGGTGGGGAACAAGCAGACAGCAAACAGCTTCCACTGCTTCTTGTTCCAGACACTACTGCAAGTGCAGCTTCCCTGGAATTTCATGTCCAGTGTGTCTCTTCCAAGCTCAGCAGGCAAACGAACAGGTACTCCAGGATTTACTTCGTTTGTACTTCAGGCAGCACAGACCCTCCACGAGGAACTGGAATCCAAGGGTAGATCTAAAAATGGTCCTTCCTCCCACTTACCGCTCCACACTTTCTCCTTCCGCAGGTAGGATGCAGGTGCCTCGCAGAGGCAAGAACACTGCCTTTCAATTCAGTACAAAACCTGCCAGAAAAAAACAGGACACCGGGACCGAGAGCCAGCAGCAATTCCTTAGTGTTTCTGTTCACAGCTGTTCTCCTGCTGCTTTTCTTGACAGGGGCTTTTCTTTCAAGGTCATTCCTGTATGGTTTTATCTTGCCAAATGTTTTAGCAAGTTGAGTTTCTTGAGAACTGTTTCATCCTGACATTTTCAGTGCTGTGCTTGCCACGATCCTTTGGATGCCCTAACTGCGCATCCAATTCAGGGAACACCAACTTAGCCCTGGGCTGGGAAACAAAAGACAACAAACATTTAAAAATCGTCCCTGCCTTGAGGGTGTTCAGGCCCGGGAGAAAGCCCTTCCCACCACCCTCTTGGCCTCTTCCCAGTCTGAGTAACTGGAAATGTGCATCCAAACCCGAGTTAGACAGATTGGGGTGTGTTTCGCGCACCAAAGACCACAGTCCCAAGCACTGGGAGCCTAAAGATGCTCTGGATTACAGTTCACAGCCTCAGTGAACCCTGCAGAGTAAAGCCAAGTGGTTTCTCTTTTGCTGAGGGAGGAAAACACATGACAGCAAGGGCTGTCACAGCTGACCCAGCCCTCGTGGGGTCAGCTGAACAGGATAACCCATTGAGTCTTGCTCTGCTGTTGAAAAACACTACAAACCCTGTGGCTCAAGGGTTCAAAATCTACTTTTTAGGTCAGCCAAAAGGCCTCTGGCTGAGATAATTCACTGAATTCACTGGAAGATCCCAAGATCTGTTTCCAAGTGCATAAAAACCTACACCTACAAAAAGGTCCCAAGCACAGTGGAGTTAAAGGTGCTCTGAGCACGGGTTCCTTGAACTTCAGGGAAATGATCCCGAGTCTGGCTTTGGGATGCTCCCACCTGCACCTTGTGTTCTCCACACCAGCCATCCTGCCTGGGAAGGCCAGGGGTTTTGGACGCCCTCTGGGAACCCCCAGACCCCCTGCCAGTGAGCAATGGCGCTGTCTGTGCCTGCAGCCCTCACCCCAATTTTTGTCAGTGGGTGGTTCTTGATGTGGCAGTTGGGGACAGGGGTAAGGAGTGGCCCTGGCAGTGCTGGGGCAGCAGTTGGACCTGATGGGCTCAATGGGTTTTCCAGCCTCAGGGATTCTATGGGACAGCCTGTGACTGACCCAGCTGCACAGACAGGCACAGGGAAGCTGTTACACACAGATTATATTGCCATGAGCCAGAGCACTTCAGGGCATCCTTGAGAGAGTTGCAGAGAGCAGGAAAAAAAAATACACAGTTACGGCACTGATCGTGCTCTGTGGTTTGCAAGTGGGGCATGATCACCATTTTGGTTTTGTCTTGATAGCTCCAAAGAAAATAACTGTTGACCTGGCAGCAAAGATGCCACCTTCCTGATACTCCTGGCCCAGAACCATGGCCCAGCAGGCAGCTGCGGCAATCTGAATTATTTGTGCAGTTCAGAAGCTGCACATCCCTAGACCAATCCCTTGGGAGCATGAACCTTCCCACAGGCATTTTGTACTTCAGTGTGTACTTTCAGCACACTGGGACCATTCAAATCAGAATGAGGTCACTTGCTGACAGCACAGCATTAGATCAGAGATATTGAGAGACTCACCAGACAACATTCACTATGGACTCTCTGTGGATGCTAAAAGGCAGGAGCAGAGAAATTTTTCAGCTCTGTAGTTTGTGAAGTTTATCCTTTCTCATCCTTTAGCAGAGAAACAGAGAAATCCAGCTTCTCACAGCTTCTCTGTGAGAGCTTTCATTCTCATGAGAACTGGATGGGTGGTAACAGTTTGTAAGAATGTAAACTATTTCTACACCTGCTATTGTTGTCAGAACACTAGAATTGTTTTCAGTCTTGTGAGAATAATATTTGGAAATGGGTCTCTTACTGCTCGGCCTATCACCTTGAGAGGTGGTGAGTGAATAAGCCAATCATGTAATTTCTTAATTGTGAACTACTATAAAAGAGGAGAAATTCATTAAATGAGGTCTTAACTCTGCTTTGGCCATATCTTTTAACCTGGACCTATGTCGTGATTCGCTGTTCTCTGGGGATAACAGTGACAGACTCGCCATTCTCATTGTTCTGGCTGCAGCATCCTCATTTCTCACAGGTCTGTTTCAAGGACTCCCCTCAAAATATGGATTGCTGGTCCCAGTAGGGAATCCCCAAGGGCATTTTTACTCGCTGCAAACTGCAGGAATGACCAAGAACAGGTTCTGTCATAAGAAAAGCAGAGGATTGTGATGATTACACAGCTCTCCCTGTGAGGGCTTCAGTTTCTACCTGCAATTCTTGAGCAGCTCTGCCTTGGTCCCACCCGCCTGCTCCAAAATGCCTCCGTGGGGTTTAAATCCAGCTCTTTGGATCTGCCCATCCCCATGGCTCTGACAGATAGCACAGCAGGGGAACACCTGAACAGGTACAGCCAGAAGCACACCAACGCCATCAGGCCTTGCAGCACAGCTTCCTGTGCTTCAAGGCTTCCGGTTTTTTGGTACAGATTCACTGGAATTTAACATCATCTAGAAAAATCATCTGGCAAGACTTAACATTAACTCAGGAATTCCAGTGCATCCCTGCACCACTGGGATTACAACTACTGTACAAGCTGTGAGAGGCAGTGAACAAGCAGTGGATGGAAAATGATCCTCTCCTGGTCCCTGCTGGATTCCTGGAGCAGGGATCCTTTCCCTCTTTCCCCCCACCCCCCGCAGTGCCCTCCTCCCCCTCCCGCCCCACCCCACACCCTTTTCAGGCTTTGTTCCACAGCTTTTGCCTCCGGACCTCAGATCCTTTTGGTCTCCAGGAGCTCCCAGCAGCTCCACAGCCTTTCCTCTCCCATCCTGATCCTTTCTCCAGGAATGGAGCTCTGCATTTCAATTCCCTTCTCTTTTCTCCGACAATTCCCACCAACCCAGACCTAAAGCTGACACAAGGAACGCTCGGTGCCCACAAATCCAGACCTGGCCATCCCTAAACCAGCAACTCCCGGACAATTTGCGTTCATTCCAACCTAACACTGAGGACTCACCTAATCCTTCAAAATTCCCAAGAAATATCCCGTTGCCTTCAGCTCCCAGGGGATTCTGCTTCGTGCTCACACGGATTTGGGACTTCCCTGAAAAACCCGTGCAGGGCACGCTGGAATCCCCGATCCCGTGAATCCGGGGAGTGTGCAAAGCTCGGTCCAGCCTGGGCCCCCAGAAATTTTTGCCAAATATCCCCCAAGTCCTCGGGACAACAGAACTCTCTGGTACTGCATTTTTGGCGTTGTAAAGCCTGGAATTACTTTATTCCTAGTGCTGGGCTCTGGATATGGCCGAAAAAATCCCGGCCTCCGCACAGACCCAGATTCCAAACTTTTTGATACATTTGAGCAAACCGAGAAATTCCCCTTCCCTGCTTCTTCTTAAGGGCATCCTTCTCTTCCCTTACCCGGCCTGCTCTCTCCCACTGGGCTGGGTTTTTCCCTTCCCATGCTAATTAGTCCCTACTTCTAGGAGGTTTAGGTACCTTTCTTCCCTGGCAGGGATTTCTTAACACAGCTACCGAGGCTTTGGGAGTCTTCTTTATCTTCTACTTTCTGGAAACACACCCTCTGATCCATAAATGCCACAATCCAGATGCCCAACTTCAACAAGATATCCTTTTCACCTAAAAACACTCACTCTCAACTCTTAGATCTTTTAAAGTTTTACCCCCGCAAAATTCCCCTGCTTTTCCACCGCTGAATTCCTCCGTCCTGATTCCAAGAATTTCTTGAATACCACGGGGCTTTTCTCAAGATTTACCCCCACAACCTTCCCTACGTGCCCACTGCTCACCACCTCATTTTTCCCTCAATGTCTTCGTTCTCCACCCCAGAGAGTTTGTCAAGTGTTGCCTCCAAAATGTTCCCCCTCTCTCCACTACTGAGTTCCCCATTTTGCCTTCAAAATATTCATTCTGTCCCCTCCAGATTGCATCCACTTTTACCCCCAACATTTTACTTCCTCTACAATATTGATTAAACCTTTTCCACCCCAAAAATGTGCATTCCCTCCCTTAAACAGCACCTCAGCTTTTCCCTCAAAAATGCCCCAGAGAGAAACTCCGATTCAGCCCCCAAACTCCCATTTTCCTACACAAACAGTTCTTGTGGCCCCTCTCAATTCCCCCAGGCTTTCAGCTAAAGGAATAACTGGAAGCCTATTCCCTCATCTCTGCCCTCCTTTTGCTTTCCTGGAAAACCTTGCCATCCCACACTTTCTCCAAGAGATCTGCTGCCAGTACTGCAAGGTCTGCTCTGTCAGAGAGCCTGGGGGGTTTACAGCACTTGTTCCTCTGCATCTTCACCCTTTCATCAGGTTTCCCCTGGAACGGTGTTGTGGGAGAAGCTTGGAATTACCAGAAATGGATCAGGTTCACATTTTTTCCCCACCAGTTTTCATCTGGTTTGAAATTCCTGGAATTACCCTCAAATGTGCCCTAGAACAGTGCTGTGAAAGGATCAATCAGAAGAACAGCCTGAAAGCAGAAAACCACCTCCAGCAGCAGCCGGAATGATCCCATTTCTGTTCTTACCTGGTCCTGCCAGAGCTCCCAACGGCCATTCCCATTCCAAAACAACAGCTATGCAAGACATTCCTGCTGTCCGTGAGGGTGAGGTGCCAGTTCTGGATGTTCTTTGCTGTGGAATCGGACAACAAACAGAGCGTAAAGGATCTTGGTGGCTCTTCCAAGCCAAACCACCCCGTGATTCCTTGCGTGGATCAGCACCTGTCCCAACTCCATTCCAGAAACCTCCTCCCATTAACCCAGAACTTTCCTTTTTCCGCTCAACATCAGGGATTTGCTGCCGAGTACCCCGGGTAGGGGACGCCTCAGCATTCCCTGGGACGCCTCAGCATTCCCTGGGACGCCTCAGCATTCCCTGGGCTGCTGTTCCACGCCGATCCCGTGTCCAGCGCCGTTCCGGGCTGCAGTGCCGGGCTCTCCCCACAAGGCGGCAGCACCGGGAGCGAGCAGCCCCAGCCGGTCCCGCGGTCTCGGGGCAGCTGCGCCTTTAACCCGCCCGGAGCCGGCGGGGCCGTGAACACAGCGGGCAAAAACCCCACCGATCCCCTTTATTTCACCTCCAGAGGCACAGGATCGCAGCATTCCCTGGGCTGGAAGGGACCCACAGGGAACATCGCGTCCACATCCTGGCCCTGCACCCCAAGAATCCCACCCTGTGCCCGAGAGCCTTGTCCAGACCCAAACTCTGCCCCCAAGATCCTGAAAACACAGTGGGACTGGGAGAAGGATGACAATGGAAGATTTTTTATATAGATCTCCTTGTACGATCGTTATATAATATCATTAGATCGCCCAGGAACCCATCCCTGTACCTGGAGAGCCAGAAGTGCACAAAATCCCAGCCCCTCCCAAGATGCAGCTCCTCACACCAAACCTTGGGAGAATCCCTGGTGCTTCCAACACCGCTGCAATCCCACCTGGAGCTGAGCTTACAGGGTGCTCTGCCTAATCCACATCCAAGCCTGGATAGCCCAAAGCCTGCAAGAAAAGAGGAGGCAAAGTGAAAAGGAGAGAGGGGGAAAAAAACAGAGTTTTAGGTTTTTCCCGTGTTTGCAACAGGATTGAAGGGCAGGATGGAGAGGTTTTGTGGAAAAGAAGTACCAAAGGCTGCTTCATTCCCAGCAATTAGCGCTGCTCAGGTTGAATCCAAGAGGCCCAATCCACCAGGTTTAAACAGGAGCGGCCGACAGGATGGGTTATGACACAGATCTGTGAAGCTGGAGCCTTCTTCCTTCTCCCGGGCTCTCCCAGAAATTCTCCATGTCCGGACGCGCTCCCGCTCTCCCTGCTGCGGAGGACGGACTTGGATAGCCCGGGTGACTGGTGAGCCTAAAACAATAAGTGATCCAAGTGTTTTTCACAAGGAAATGACATATTCTCTGGACCTGGGATAGCCCATATCCCATGGCCTTCTCCAGGAAGAGTCCCAGCTGGATATGGTCTCCCAGAAAGGATTCCATAGGGGCTCACTTTTTGCTTGGAGCTCGGCTGAATTCCTCAGCAATGCCAGGGAATGTGGCCATTGGAGGCTTTGAGCAGATTAGGCTCATTTGCCTTTTTAGGTTTTGTTACCATCTCTCAGACTTCCCACTGGATTGTGGCCTCCAAGGAACATGTAAATCCCATTGGATTCCTGCTCTTTGGATATTTTTGTACCATTCCTGTACAAAACGAGGCCCCCTGTTCGGATGCTTTTCCCCACCGTTCCCCAGCAGTTTTATCTGCCAGTGCATTCCCTGTGTTGGTTGGGCTCTTCCCAGATCTCTGAGCTCCTTCACAAGGCAGGAGATCCATTTGGCCCAGGAACCGAACCCTCCCGAGGAATTGTCTGATGCCATCTCCACATTTCACAGCTGATCCTTGTGCTCAAAGGATCCCTCTTTCTTCCCTTCAGCCAATTCCAAGCCTCGCTGCCCCCAGCCGGGAACAGTCCCCAGGCCGATCCCTGCAGTCTTCCCTGCCAGGATCCTGCTCAGGAATCCATGGGAATGTAAGAATTAATTCTTCCCACCCCTGCCCAGTTCTAATTCCAAAGGATTTGGTGTCTGCCTTACCCGGCTGGAGCCTGCTTCCAACTCTGCTCTTGCTGCTTCTGCTGCTTTCCATTTCCCAGGAATTCCACCAACGGAGCGACAGCGTTTTCCACCTCCTCCTCCAGCATTCCCTCTGTTGCGTTCGGGTGCTGGAAGGATATCAAAACCAGGGCCTCACTATCAGGAATTATATCCCCGGATTTGTTCCTTTCCAAATGTCACCTCTTCCCAATAAAGCACTGGCCATCCAAGGAATTCTAGAGAGCGATGTGCTGACCACTGCTTACTCCTCTGGAATGTCAGAGCTTGGAAAAAAAGGGCAGTTGAGGCTTTTCCTGGTGCTGCCCATGAAGTGTATTTTACCTAAGTGCCCCTGCCCATGCCTTTGCCTGTACCCGCCAAAAATCCACCCGTTCATTCCCCAGCTGCTGCCTCCCTCTTTTCCTGGATCCAACAGAATTTTAACAGGTGAATATTCCCCTCTGGAAGAGCACCTTTCATTCCAAACCTAAGAACAAACAAATGAATCACTTTCCTTCGACCTTCCTTATTAGGATTCCACTGAGAGCAGTGGATGGAAAATGATCCTCTCCTGGTCCCTGCTGGATTCCCGGAGCAGGGATTCTTTCCCTCTTCCCCCCCCCCCCCCGCCCCCCCGCGGTGACCACCCTGCCCTGCCCCCTTTTCAGGCTTTGTTCCACAGCTCTTGTCTCCAACTCTTGCATCCTTTCCCTCACTCCAGGAGCTCCCAGCAGTTCCACACCCTCTTTTCTCCCATCCTGATCCTTTCTCCAAGAACAGAGCTCTGCATTTCAATTCCCTTCGCTTTTCTCCGACAATTCCCACCAATCCAGACCTAAAGCTGACACAAGGAACACTCAGTGCCCACAAATGCAAATCCAGACCTGGCCATGCCTAAACCAGCAAGTCTGAACACACAATCCTGGACCATCTGCATTAATTCAAACCTAACAATTAGGACACACTGAAGACTTCAACATTCCCAAGAAACACCCTGTTGCCTTCAACTCCCTGGGGTTTTTGCTTTGAACTCATACGGATTAGGGGATCAAGGGATTTCCCTGAAAAAAACCTGTGTGGTGCATGCTGGAATCCCCGATCCCGTGAATCCAGGGAGTGTTAAAAGCTTAAGTCCAACCTGGCCCACCATAAATTTTTGCCAACTATCCCCCAAATGATCAGGTTAACAGAACCCTCCTCTGGTGCTGCGTTTTTAGTATTGGAAAGCCAGGAATTACTTTATTCCCAGAGCGAGGCTCTGGATATGGGCTTGGGGAGAACAAGACCTTACCAACTTACAGAGCCAGGGGATGACGTTTGGGAACAATCCTGGGCTGCCTGGCAGCAATTCATTGTACCTCTTGTCACCCACGAACACCTTCACCCACTCCTCCAGGAGCCCGGGCCAGCGGCTCTGCTTCTCTTGGAGCAGGAGGCATTGCCCTGCCCACTGCAGGGACCTGCAAACCATTCCGGAGTCAGCTCCGAGCCAGGGACGGGGCAACACCCCGTCCCACGGCTCCAGCGGCTCGGGCCCTCGGTAATTCCGGATCTGAGCCTCGTAATCCCTGCAGGGAAGAGGCCGGCTCAGGCCGGGATCGGGGAGGGTGGGAAGCGCCCGGGGTGGGCGGAGGCTCTGCCACCCCCACGGCCGCGGCATCCGCACAGCTCCGGGGGACGGGGCCCGCCCCGATGCCGCTCCCCGTCCCGTTATGCCGTTCCCCCGCTCCCCATCCCGTTCTCCCGCTCCTCGCTCACCGCCCGGGCCCGTCCATGCCCGCCTGTCCCCCGCCGACCGCGCCTGCCCACTCAAACTGGCCACGGCAGCCGCGCCACGCCTCCCCATTGGCCAGCCCTCGGCCCGCCCCGCCTTCCTATTGGCCGCTGGCCCCGTCAATCACGCGGGAAACCCCGCCGCCCGCAGGCACCGCTCCCACGGCGGCCGCTACACGGCGGCCCGGGCGCATTCCCAGGGGAAAAGGAGAGTTGTTATCAACACTCGAACCTCCCAAGCGTTGTTATTGCTCAGAGAGCTGCGCCGGCACTGAGCTACTCCCATGCGCCTGCACGGCTTTGGGGAGGGGCAAGACCACGTCCCACTCCTGCCTGGAGAAATTTCAATGCCCTAAAAAGTCATTTCCCTTCTCTCTCTCTGACCCAGGGCCAAAGCAGCTGTGTAGAACAACCCGGGGGATTTATGGGAGGGTGATTCTCTCAGGAAAGACCCCAGACCCTGAGGAAACAAACCCACCCCAAATTTCCAGCTGAAAACACGCTGCTTCCTGAACGGCAGCGCACAAAGCTCTCTATAGCCAGACAGGAGATGACAGTCCAGAAAAAGCCAAAAGATGTGCTCTGCCTGCATGCACTCTCTTGACTGGTAATTCCAAAGGAAATTCCCCACAGATCGTAAGCAGTCGCCTGCAATTTGTCCTCTGCATTCATGACTGCCTTGGCTTTCTGTAGAAGTGTGTCAAACATCCACGCAGGCGTCAGGGCCTGGGCTGGCTCGTTTATGGCTCTTCCTGACAGGCCCAGGCCAAACCCAAGCACCCCCCTCACTGCTCCAGCCCCACTTTCAGGGAAATACTGACACGGCTTAGAAATACTCTCCTTCCCTGCAACTCACTCCCTCCCTGCGCATCCCCGGAGAGGATTTACTCCGTCCTTTGTTCCCGACAGCACCTCTCCAGCGCAAATCCCACTTCACACAGACACTGACTAAGCAGACCTAAGGCAGTGGTTCCAATCCCCAGCTGCAATCCCCAACTCCCTGTCTCCTGCACAGCTCGTCCAAGCACTCCCAGCAATCTCACCTCAGCCCAGAGACTCTCTGTCCGCAGAGGGAAACACAACCCGATGGCACGCAGCTCTGGCACCACATTCCCTCTTCCCTTCTCCCTTTTTCCAGCACACCAGGCTGCTGGAAACGGCATTCCCTAGGCAGTTCATCCCAACACAGAGAAGAGGAGCCTGTGACTTACCCACACCGTGGGCAGGACAAGGGGGGCCCTAGCTGGCTTTGGCTGCTCTAATACCAAAGCTCTTGGGACGACTTCAGTGGTTTTTCCTGTCTTGAAAGAGTGCAGAAAAGCAAAGTTAATCCCACTGTGGACTCCAAGACTCCTGCATTTCCTATTTCTCCTATGATTGCTCACCATGAAATTTTATCCATGGAAAAAAAGCATGAAGAATAACACCATATCAAATAAAAAGTGCCCTTTTCCAGCATTTTTATACCAGGCATTAAAAAGATGCCCATTTCTCTTCCAGCATTGCTTCCCTCATTTTAGCAGAACCGTTTTCATCCCAGACCCCACTCATCAGCTGTTCAATCCTCTGGCACTGGATTTGGACAAAAGAAGGGACGCACCTGGATCGCAGGAAATCACAGAGAGAAACCCCTCCAAAACCTGACAGAGAAAATCAACAGGAGATGCAGGAAGACACATCCCTCATTTGCACATCCGGAGTGCTTTTCTAAAGACTTCTCTGCATCTGGATGCTCTTTGCACTTGGCAGCAAACTGCTTCCACTGCTTCCCACTCCAGCAAGGGGAACATCCCTGGAATTTCATGTCCAGTGTCTCTGCCTAAAGCAGCCCCACGGCAACACGAAGCTTCCCTCGGGCATTTCGTTTCTTTACCCCAAACATTCTCCCCACTCAGCCACAATCTAGAAAGAACAAAAGGGAAAAGAAGGAAGACCAATTAATTCTGACATAAGGAGTCTTGACTATCCCGACACACTGCCAGGTGAAAAAACATCCCTGCCACTCTAAGAAATCCCCCTGATACTGTCTCCATTCTGTATCAATTATTTAAATGTTGTATTAAGGAGCGTAAGGACACAATGCTTGGAATTCTCAAAAACGGCTCCGCCTGGCTACTCCAAGCACTTTCCCACCCGGGGAGCTGAGCTGTCCCACATTTAAACGCCACGTTTGATCCAAATCCCATAGAAATCTGATATTGTTTGGCTCCTGAGCTTTCCCAAAAGCTGTCCAGTCAAGCCTGGAAATCCTCACTGAAGCTTTGCCATGTCACATCGGGATTTACCCTTGGGAAAACCCCACTCTGAGCACTTGGGTTTCAAGAGGTTGCACCCAATGTTACAGACACAGAATTCCTGTGGGGTTTGGCATTTCCTGCACCTCCAAACACGTGAAAAGAATGAAGTGCAGAGTCCCGAGGCTCCATTATTGCCATTCTCCTCACATCCCTTTCCTCAGCTGCACATGGCTTTGTGCCTCCTCTGAAGGGCTGGAAAGGAATTTGGGAACCCCCCTCAGCTTCTTCTCTGAGCCGGCCCAAAAGGCAAACAGGAAAAAAAAACCCCAAAAGCGCACAAAATCCCAGCCCCTCCCAAGATGCAGCTCCTCACACCAAACCTTGGGAGAATCCCTGGTGCTTCCAACACCGCTGCAATCCCACCTGGAGCTGAGCTTACAGGGTGCTCTGCCTAATCCACATCCAAGCCTGGATAGCCCAAAGCCTGCAAGAAAAGAGGAGGCAAAGTGAAGGGGAGAGGGGGGGAAAAACGGAGTTTTAGGTTTTTCCCCTGTTTGCAACAGGATTGAAGGGCAGGATGGAGAGGTTTCGTGGAAAAGAAGTACCAAAGGCTGCTTCATTCCCAGCAATTAGCGCTGCTCAATCCAAGAGGCCCAATCCACCAGGTTTAAACAGGAGCGGCCGACAGGATAGGTTATGACACAGATCTGTGAAGCTGGAGCCTTCTTCCTTCTCCCGGGCTCTCCCAGAAATTCTCCATGTCCGGACGCGCTCCCGCTCTCCCTGCTGGGGAGGATGGACTTGGATAGCCCGGGTGACTGCTGAGCCTAAAACAATAAGCGATCCAAGTGTTTTTCCCCAGGAAATGACATATTCTCTGGACCTGGGATAACCCATATCCCATGGCCTTCTCCAGGAAGAGTCCCAGCTGGATATGGTCTCCCAGAAAGGATTCCATAGGGGCTCACCTTTTGCTTGGAGCTCGGCTGAATTCCTCAGCAATGCCAGGGAATGTGGCCATTGGAGGCTTTGAGCAGATTAGGCTCATTTGCCTTTTTAGGTTTTGTTACCATCTCTCAGACTTCCCACTGGATTGTGGCCTCCAAGGAACATGTAAATCCCATTGGATTCCTGCTCTTTGGATATTTTTGTACCATTCCTGTACAAAACGAGGCCCCCTGTTCGGATGCTTTTCCCCACCGTTCCCCAGCAGTTTTATCTGCCAGTGCATTCCCTGTGTTGGTTGGGCTCTTCCCAGATCTCTGAGCTCCTTCACAAGGCAGGAGATCCATTTGGCCCAGGAACCAAACCCTCCCGAGGAATTGTCTGATGCCATCTCCACATTTCACAGCTGATCCTTGTGCTCAAAGGATCCCTCTTTCTTCCCTTCAGCCAATTCCAAGCCTCGCTGCCCCCAGCCGGGAACAGTCCCCAGGCCGATCCCTGCAGTCTTCCCTGCCAGGATCCTGCTCAGGAATCCATGGGAATGTAAGAATTAATTCTTCCCACCCCTGCCCAGTTCTAATTCCAAAGGATTTGGTGTCTGCCTTACCCGGCTGGAGCCTGCTTCCAACTCTGCTCTTGCTGCTTCTGCTGCTTTCCATTTCCCAGGAATTCCACCAACGGAGCGACAGCGTTTTCCACCTCCTCCTCCAGCATTCCCTCTGTTGCGTTCGGGTGCTGGAAGGATATCAAAACCAGGGCCTCACTATCAGGAATTATATCCCCGGATTTGTTCCTTTCCAAATGTCACCTCTTCCCAATAAAGCACTGGCCATCCAAGGAATTCTAGAGAGCGATGTGCTGACCACTGCTTACTCCTCTGGAATGTCAGAGCTTGGAAAAAAAGGGCAGTTGAGGCTTTTCCTGGTGCTGCCCATGAAGTGTATTTTACCTAAGTGCCCCTGCCCATGCCTTTGCCTGTATCCACCAAAAATCCACCCGTTCATTCCCCAGCTGCTGCCTCCCTCTTTTCCTGGATCCAACAGAATTTTAACAGGTGAATATTCCCCTCTGGAAGAGCACCTTTCATTCCAAACCTAAGAACAAACAAATGAATCACTTTCCTTCGACCTTCCTTATTAGGATTCCACTGAGAGCAGTGGATGGAAAATGATCCTCTCCTGGTCCCTGCTGGATTCCCGGAGCAGGGATTCTTTCCCTCTTCCCCCCCCCCCCCCGCCCCCCCGCGGTGACCACCCTGCCCTGCCCCCTTTTCAGGCTTTGTTCCACAGCTCTTGTCTCCAACTCTTGCATCCTTTCCCTCACTCCAGGAGCTCCCAGCAGTTCCACACCCTCTTTTCTCCCATCCTGATCCTTTCTCCAAGAACAGAGCTCTGCATTTCAATTCCCTTCGCTTTTCTCCGACAATTCCCACCAATCCAGACCTAAAGCTGACACAAGGAACACTCAGTGCCCACAAATGCAAATCCAGACCTGGCCATGCCTAAACCAGCAAGTCTGAACACACAATCCTGGACCATCTGCATTAATTCAAACCTAACAATTAGGACACACTGAAGACTTCAACATTCCCAAGAAACACCCTGTTGCCTTCAACTCCCTGGGGTTTTTGCTTTGAACTCATACGGATTAGGGGATCAAGGGATTTCCCTGAAAAAAACCTGTGTGGTGCATGCTGGAATCCCCGATCCCGTGAATCCAGGGAGTGTTAAAAGCTTAAGTCCAACCTGGCCCACCATAAATTTTTGCCAACTATCCCCCAAATGATCAGGTTAACAGAACCCTCCTCTGGTGCTGCGTTTTTAGTATTGGAAAGCCAGGAATTACTTTATTCCCAGAGCGAGGCTCTGGATATGGGCTTGGGGAGAACAAGACCTTACCAACTTACAGAGCCAGGGGATGACGTTTGGGAACAATCCTGGGCTGCCTGGCAGCAATTCATTGTACCTCTTGTCACCCACGAACACCTTCACCCACTCCTCCAGGAGCCCGGGCCAGCGGCTCTGCTTCTCTTGGAGCAGGAGGCATTGCCCTGCCCACTGCAGGGACCTGCAAACCATTCCGGAGTCAGCTCCGAGCCAGGGACGGGGCAACACCCCGTCCCACGGCTCCAGCGGCTCGGGCCCTCGGTAATTCCGGATCTGAGCCTCGTAATCCCTGCAGGGAAGAGGCCGGCTCAGGCCGGGATCGGGGAGGGTGGGAAGCGCCCGGGGTGGGCGGAGGCTCTGCCACCCCCACGGCCGCGGCATCCGCACAGCTCCGGGGGACGGGGCCCGCCCCGATGCCGCTCCCCGTCCCGTTATGCCGTTCCCCCGCTCCCCATCCCGTTCTCCCGCTCCTCGCTCACCGCCCGGGCCCGTCCATGCCCGCCTGTCCCCCGCCGACCGCGCCTGCCCACTCAAACTGGCCACGGCAGCCGCGCCACGCCTCCCCATTGGCCAGCCCTCGGCCCGCCCCGCCTTCCTATTGGCCGCTGGCCCCGTCAATCACGCGGGAAACCCCGCCGCCCGCAGGCACCGCTCCCACGGCGGCCGCTACACGGCGGCCCGGGCGCATTCCCAGGGGAAAAGGAGAGTTGTTATCAACACTCGAACCTCCCAAGCGTTGTTATTGCTCAGAGAGCTGCGCCGGTACTGAGCTACTCCCATGCGCCTGCACGGCTTTGGGGAGGGGCAAGACCACGTCCCACTCCTGCCTGGAGAAATTTCAATGCCCTAAAAAGTCATTTCCCTTCTCTCTCTCTGACCCAGGGCCAAAGCAGCTGTGTAGAACAACCCGGGGGATTTATGGGAGGGTGATTCTCTCAGGAAAGACCCCAGACCCTGAGGAAACAAACCCACCCCAAATTTCCAGCTGAAAACACGCTGCTTCCTGAACGGCAGCGCACAAAGCTCTCTATAGCCAGACAGGAGATGACAGTCCAGAAAAAGCCAAAAGATGTGCTCTGCCTGCATGCACTCTCTTGACTGGTAATTCCAAAGGAAATTCCCCACAGATCGTAAGCAGTCGCCTGCAATTTGTCCTCTGCATTCATGACTGCCTTGGCTTTCTGTAGAAGTGTGTCAAACATCCACGCAGGCGTCAGGGCCTGGGCTGGCTCGTTTATGGCTCTTCCTGACAGGCCCAGGCCAAACCCAAGCACCCCCCTCACTGCTCCAGCCCCACTTTCAGGGAAATACTGACACGGCTTAGAAATACTCTCCTTCCCTGCAACTCACTCCCTCCCTGCGCATCCCCGGAGAGGATTTACTCCGTCCTTTGTTCCCGACAGCACCTCTCCAGCGCAAATCCCACTTCACACAGACACTGACTAAGCAGACCTAAGGCAGTGGTTCCAATCCCCAGCTGCAATCCCCAACTCCCTGTCTCCTGCACAGCTCGTCCAAGCACTCCCAGCAATCTCACCTCAGCCCAGAGACTCTCTGTCCGCAGAGGGAAACACAACCCGATGGCACGCAGCTCTGGCACCACATTCCCTCTTCCCTTCTCCCTTTTTCCAGCACACCAGGCTGCTGGAAACGGCATTCCCTAGGCAGTTCATCCCAACACAGAGAAGAGGAGCCTGTGACTTACCCACACCGTGGGCAGGACAAGGGGGGCCCTAGCTGGCTTTGGCTGCTCTAATACCAAAGCTCTTGGGACGACTTCAGTGGTTTTTCCTGTCTTGAAAGAGTGCAGAAAAGCAAAGTTAATCCCACTGTGGACTCCAAGACTCCTGCATTTCCTATTTCTCCTATGATTGCTCACCATGAAATTTTATCCATGGAAAAAAAGCATGAAGAATAACACCATATCAAATAAAAAGTGCCCTTTTCCAGCATTTTTATACCAGGCATTAAAAAGATGCCCATTTCTCTTCCAGCATTGCTTCCCTCATTTTAGCAGAACCGTTTTCATCCCAGACCCCACTCATCAGCTGTTCAATCCTCTGGCACTGGATTTGGACAAAAGAAGGGACGCACCTGGATCGCAGGAAATCACAGAGAGAAACCCCTCCAAAACCTGACAGAGAAAATCAACAGGAGATGCAGGAAGACACATCCCTCATTTGCACATCCGGAGTGCTTTTCTAAAGACTTCTCTGCATCTGGATGCTCTTTGCACTTGGCAGCAAACTGCTTCCACTGCTTCCCACTCCAGCAAGGGGAACATCCCTGGAATTTCATGTCCAGTGTCTCTGCCTAAAGCAGCCCCACGGCAACACGAAGCTTCCCTCGGGCATTTCGTTTCTTTACCCCAAACATTCTCCCCACTCAGCCACAATCTAGAAAGAACAAAAGGGAAAAGAAGGAAGACCAATTAATTCTGACATAAGGAGTCTTGACTATCCCGACACACTGCCAGGTGAAAAAACATCCCTGCCACTCTAAGAAATCCCCCTGATACTGTCTCCATTCTGTATCAATTATTTAAATGTTGTATTAAGGAGCGTAAGGACACAATGCTTGGAATTCTCAAAAACGGCTCCGCCTGGCTACTCCAAGCACTTTCCCACCCGGGGAGCTGAGCTGTCCCACATTTAAACGCCACGTTTGATCCAAATCCCATAGAAATCTGATATTGTTTGGCTCCTGAGCTTTCCCAAAAGCTGTCCAGTCAAGCCTGGAAATCCTCACTGAAGCTTTGCCATGTCACATCGGGATTTACCCTTGGGAAAACCCCACTCTGAGCACTTGGGTTTCAAGAGGTTGCACCCAATGTTACAGACACAGAATTCCTGTGGGGTTTGGCATTTCCTGCACCTCCAAACACGTGAAAAGAATGAAGTGCAGAGTCCCGAGGCTCCATTATTGCCATTCTCCTCACATCCCTTTCCTCAGCTGCACATGGCTTTGTGCCTCCTCTGAAGGGCTGGAAAGGAATTTGGGAACCCCCCTCAGCTTCTTCTCTGAGCCGGCCCAAAAGGCAAACAGGAAAAAAAAACCCCAAAAGCGCACAAAATCCCAGCCCCTCCCAAGATGCAGCTCCTCACACCAAACCTTGGGAGAATCCCTGGTGCTTCCAACACCGCTGCAATCCCACCTGGAGCTGAGCTTACAGGGTGCTCTGCCTAATCCACATCCAAGCCTGGATAGCCCAAAGCCTGCAAGAAAAGAGGAGGCAAAGTGAAGGGGAGAGGGGGGGAAAAACGGAGTTTTAGGTTTTTCCCCTGTTTGCAACAGGATTGAAGGGCAGGATGGAGAGGTTTCGTGGAAAAGAAGTACCAAAGGCTGCTTCATTCCCAGCAATTAGCGCTGCTCAATCCAAGAGGCCCAATCCACCAGGTTTAAACAGGAGCGGCCGACAGGATAGGTTATGACACAGATCTGTGAAGCTGGAGCCTTCTTCCTTCTCCCGGGCTCTCCCAGAAATTCTCCATGTCCGGACGCGCTCCCGCTCTCCCTGCTGGGGAGGATGGACTTGGATAGCCCGGGTGACTGCTGAGCCTAAAACAATAAGCGATCCAAGTGTTTTTCCCCAGGAAATGACATATTCTCTGGACCTGGGATAACCCATATCCCATGGCCTTCTCCAGGAAGAGTCCCAGCTGGATATGGTCTCCCAGAAAGGATTCCATAGGGGCTCACCTTTTGCTTGGAGCTCGGCTGAATTCCTCAGCAATGCCAGGGAATGTGGCCATTGGAGGCTTTGAGCAGATTAGGCTCATTTGCCTTTTTAGGTTTTGTTACCATCTCTCAGACTTCCCACTGGATTGTGGCCTCCAAGGAACATGTAAATCCCATTGGATTCCTGCTCTTTGGATATTTTTGTACCATTCCTGTACAAAACGAGGCCCCCTGTTCGGATGCTTTTCCCCACCGTTCCCCAGCAGTTTTATCTGCCAGTGCATTCCCTGTGTTGGTTGGGCTCTTCCCAGATCTCTGAGCTCCTTCACAAGGCAGGAGATCCATTTGGCCCAGGAACCAAACCCTCCCGAGGAATTGTCTGATGCCATCTCCACATTTCACAGCTGATCCTTGTGCTCAAAGGATCCCTCTTTCTTCCCTTCAGCCAATTCCAAGCCTCGCTGCCCCCAGCCGGGAACAGTCCCCAGGCCGATCCCTGCAGTCTTCCCTGCCAGGATCCTGCTCAGGAATCCATGGGAATGTAAGAATTAATTCTTCCCACCCCTGCCCAGTTCTAATTCCAAAGGATTTGGTGTCTGCCTTACCCGGCTGGAGCCTGCTTCCAACTCTGCTCTTGCTGCTTCTGCTGCTTTCCATTTCCCAGGAATTCCACCAACGGAGCGACAGCGTTTTCCACCTCCTCCTCCAGCATTCCCTCTGTTGCGTTCGGGTGCTGGAAGGATATCAAAACCAGGGCCTCACTATCAGGAATTATATCCCCGGATTTGTTCCTTTCCAAATGTCACCTCTTCCCAATAAAGCACTGGCCATCCAAGGAATTCTAGAGAGCGATGTGCTGACCACTGCTTACTCCTCTGGAATGTCAGAGCTTGGAAAAAAAGGGCAGTTGAGGCTTTTCCTGGTGCTGCCCATGAAGTGTATTTTACCTAAGTGCCCCTGCCCATGCCTTTGCCTGTATCCACCAAAAATCCACCCGTTCATTCCCCAGCTGCTGCCTCCCTCTTTTCCTGGATCCAACAGAATTTTAACAGGTGAATATTCCCCTCTGGAAGAGCACCTTTCATTCCAAACCTAAGAACAAACAAATGAATCACTTTCCTTCGACCTTCCTTATTAGGATTCCACTGAGAGCAGTGGATGGAAAATGATCCTCTCCTGGTCCCTGCTGGATTCCCGGAGCAGGGATTCTTTCCCTCTTCCCCCCCCCCCCCCGCCCCCCCGCGGTGACCACCCTGCCCTGCCCCCTTTTCAGGCTTTGTTCCACAGCTCTTGTCTCCAACTCTTGCATCCTTTCCCTCACTCCAGGAGCTCCCAGCAGTTCCACACCCTCTTTTCTCCCATCCTGATCCTTTCTCCAAGAACAGAGCTCTGCATTTCAATTCCCTTCGCTTTTCTCCGACAATTCCCACCAATCCAGACCTAAAGCTGACACAAGGAACACTCAGTGCCCACAAATGCAAATCCAGACCTGGCCATGCCTAAACCAGCAAGTCTGAACACACAATCCTGGACCATCTGCATTAATTCAAACCTAACAATTAGGACACACTGAAGACTTCAACATTCCCAAGAAACACCCTGTTGCCTTCAACTCCCTGGGGTTTTTGCTTTGAACTCATACGGATTAGGGGATCAAGGGATTTCCCTGAAAAAAACCTGTGTGGTGCATGCTGGAATCCCCGATCCCGTGAATCCAGGGAGTGTTAAAAGCTTAAGTCCAACCTGGCCCACCATAAATTTTTGCCAACTATCCCCCAAATGATCAGGTTAACAGAACCCTCCTCTGGTGCTGCGTTTTTAGTATTGGAAAGCCAGGAATTACTTTATTCCCAGAGCGAGGCTCTGGATATGGGCTTGGGGAGAACAAGACCTTACCAACTTACAGAGCCAGGGGATGACGTTTGGGAACAATCCTGGGCTGCCTGGCAGCAATTCATTGTACCTCTTGTCACCCACGAACACTTTCACCCACTCCTCCAGGAGCCCGGGCCAGCGGCTCTGCTTCTCTTGGAGCAGGAGGCATTGCCCTGCCCACTGCAGGGACCTGCAAACCATTCCGGAGTCAGCTCCGAGCCAGGGACGGGGCAACACCCCGTCCCACGGCTCCAGCGGCTCGGGCCCTCGGTAATTCCGGATCTGAGCCTCGTAATCCCTGCAGGGAAGAGGCCGGCTCAGGCCGGGATCGGGGAGGGTGGGAAGCGCCCGGGGTGGGCGGAGGCTCTGCCACCCCCACGGCCGCGGCATCCGCACAGCTCCGGGGGACGGGGCCCGCCCCGATGCCGCTCCCCGTCCCGTTATGCCGTTCCCCCGCTCCCCATCCCGTTCTCCCGCTCCTCGCTCACCGCCCGGGCCCGTCCATGCCCGCCTGTCCCCCGCCGACCGCGCCTGCCCACTCAAACTGGCCACGGCAGCCGCGCCACGCCTCCCCATTGGCCAGCCCTCGGCCCGCCCCGCCTTCCTATTGGCCGCTGGCCCCGTCAATCACGCGGGAAACCCCGCCGCCCGCAGGCACCGCTCCCACGGCGGCCGCTACACGGCGGCCCGGGCGCATTCCCAGGGGAAAAGGAGAGTTGTTATCAACACTCGAACCTCCCAAGCGTTGTTATTGCTCAGAGAGCTGCGCCGGTACTGAGCT
The DNA here is from genome assembly GCF_041296385.1 of Aphelocoma coerulescens. Taxonomy (NCBI): domain Eukaryota; kingdom Metazoa; phylum Chordata; class Aves; order Passeriformes; family Corvidae; genus Aphelocoma; species Aphelocoma coerulescens. The sequence goes on from NC_091017.1 coordinate 44,350, forward strand.
ACTCCCATGCGCCTGCACGGCTTTGGGGAGGGGCAAGACCACGTCCCACTCCTGCCTGGAGAAATTTCAATGCCCTAAAAAGTCATTTCCCTTCTCTCTCTCTGACCCAGGGCCAAAGCAGCTGTGTAGAACAACCCGGGGGATTTATGGGAGGGTGATTCTCTCAGGAAAGACCCCAGACCCTGAGGAAACAAACCCACCCCAAATTTCCAGCTGAAAACACGCTGCTTCCTGAACGGCAGCGCACAAAGCTCTCTATAGCCAGACAGGAGATGACAGTCCAGAAAAAGCCAAAAGATGTGCTCTGCCTGCATGCACTCTCTTGACTGGTAATTCCAAAGGAAATTCCCCACAGATCGTAAGCAGTCGCCTGCAATTTGTCCTCTGCATTCATGACTGCCTTGGCTTTCTGTAGAAGTGTGTCAAACATCCACGCAGGCGTCAGGGCCTGGGCTGGCTCGTTTATGGCTCTTCCTGACAGGCCCAGGCCAAACCCAAGCACCCCCCTCACTGCTCCAGCCCCACTTTCAGGGAAATACTGACACGGCTTAGAAATACTCTCCTTCCCTGCAACTCACTCCCTCCCTGCGCATCCCCGGAGAGGATTTACTCCGTCCTTTGTTCCCGACAGCACCTCTCCAGCGCAAATCCCACTTCACACAGACACTGACTAAGCAGACCTAAGGCAGTGGTTCCAATCCCCAGCTGCAATCCCCAACTCCCTGTCTCCTGCACAGCTCGTCCAAGCACTCCCAGCAATCTCACCTCAGCCCAGAGACTCTCTGTCCGCAGAGGGAAACACAACCCGATGGCACGCAGCTCTGGCACCACATTCCCTCTTCCCTTCTCCCTTTTTCCAGCACACCAGGCTGCTGGAAACGGCATTCCCTAGGCAGTTCATCCCAACACAGAGAAGAGGAGCCTGTGACTTACCCACACCGTGGGCAGGACAAGGGGGGCCCTAGCTGGCTTTGGCTGCTCTAATACCAAAGCTCTTGGGACGACTTCAGTGGTTTTTCCTGTCTTGAAAGAGTGCAGAAAAGCAAAGTTAATCCCACTGTGGACTCCAAGACTCCTGCATTTCCTATTTCTCCTATGATTGCTCACCATGAAATTTTATCCATGGAAAAAAAGCATGAAGAATAACACCATATCAAATAAAAAGTGCCCTTTTCCAGCATTTTTATACCAGGCATTAAAAAGATGCCCATTTCTCTTCCAGCATTGCTTCCCTCATTTTAGCAGAACCGTTTTCATCCCAGACCCCACTCATCAGCTGTTCAATCCTCTGGCACTGGATTTGGACAAAAGAAGGGACGCACCTGGATCGCAGGAAATCACAGAGAGAAACCCCTCCAAAACCTGACAGAGAAAATCAACAGGAGATGCAGGAAGACACATCCCTCATTTGCACATCCGGAGTGCTTTTCTAAAGACTTCTCTGCATCTGGATGCTCTTTGCACTTGGCAGCAAACTGCTTCCACTGCTTCCCACTCCAGCAAGGGGAACATCCCTGGAATTTCATGTCCAGTGTCTCTGCCTAAAGCAGCCCCACGGCAACACGAAGCTTCCCTCGGGCATTTCGTTTCTTTATCCCAAATATTCTCCCCACTCAGCCACAATCTAGAAAGAACAAAAGGGAAAAGAAGGAAGACCAATTAATTCTGACATAAGGAGTCTTGACTATCCCGACACACTGCCAGTTGAAAAAACATCCCTGCCACTCTAACAAATCCCCCTGATACTGTCTCCATTCTGTATCAATTATTTAAATGTTGTATTAAGGAGCGTAAGGACACAATGCTTGGAATTCTCAAAAACGGCTCCACCTGGCTACTCCAAGCACTTTCCCACCCGGGGAGCTGAGCTGTCCCACATTTAAACGCCACGTTTGATCCAAATCCCATAGAAATCTGATATTGTTTGGCTCCTGAGCTTTCCCAAAAGCTGTCCAGTCAAGCCTGGAAATCCTCACTGAAGCTTTGCCATGTCACATCGGGATTTACCCTTGGGAAAACCCCACTCTGAGCACTTGGGTTTCAAGAGGTTGCACCCAATGTTACAGACACAGAATTCCTGTGGGGTTTGGCATTTCCTGCACCTCCAAACACGTGAAAAGAATGAAGTGCAGAGTCCCGAGGCTCCATTATTGCCATTCTCCTCACATCCCTTTCCTCAGCTGCACATGGCTTTGTGCCTCCTCTGAAGGGCTGGAAAGGAATTTGGGAACCCCCCTCAGCTTCTTCTCTGAGCCGGCCCAAAAGGCAAACAGGAAAAAAAAACCCCAAAAGTGCACAAAATCCCAGCCCCTCCCAAGATGCAGCTCCTCACACCAAACCTTGGGAGAATCCCTGGTGCTTCCAACACCGCTGCAATCCCACCTGGAGCTGAGCTTACAGGGTGCTCTGCCTAATCCACATCCAAGCCTGGATAGCCCAAAGCCTGCAAGAAAAGAGGAGGCAAAGTGAAGGGGAGAGGGGGGGAAAAACGGAATTTTAGGTTTTTCCCGTGTTTACAACAGGATTGAAGGGCAGGATGGAGAGGTTTTGTGGAAAAGAAGTACCAAAGGCTGCTTCATTCCCAGCAATTAGCGCTGCTCAGGTTGAATCCAAGAGGCCCAATCCACCAGGTTTAAACAGGAGCGGCCGACAGGATGGGTTATGACACAGATCTGTGAAGCTGGAGCCTTCTTCCTTCTCCCGGGCTCTCCCAGAAATTCTCCATGTCCGGACGCGCTCCCGCTCTCCCTGCTGGGGAGGACGGACTTGGATAGCCCGGGTGACTGCTGAGCCTAAAACAATAAGCGATCCAAGTGTTTTTCCCCAGGAAATGACATATTCTCTGGACCTGGGATAACCCATATCCCATGGCCTTCTCCAGGAAGAGTCCCAGCTGGATATGGTCTCCCAGAAAGGATTCCATAGGGGCTCACCTTTTGCTTGGAGCTCGGCTGAATTCCTCAGCAATGCCAGGGAATGTGGCCATTGGAGGCTTTGAGCAGATTAGGCTCATTTGCCTTTTTAGGTTTTGTTACCATCTCTCAGACTTCCCACTGGATTGTGGCCTCCAAGGAACATGTAAATCCCATTGGATTCCTGCTCTTTGGATATTTTTGTACCATTCCTGTACAAAACGAGGCCCCCTGTTCGGATGCTTTTCCCCACCGTTCCCCAGCAGTTTTATCTGCCAGTGCATTCCCTGTGTTGGTTGGGCTCTTCCCAGATCTCTGAGCTCCTTCACAAGGCAGGAGATCCATTTGGCCCAGGAACCGAACCCTCCCGAGGAATTGTCTGATGCCATCTCCACATTTCACAGCTGATCCTTGTGCTCAAAGGATCCCTCTTTCTTCCCTTCAGCCAATTCCAAGCCTCGCTGCCCCCAGCTGGGAACAGTCCCCAGGCCGATCCCTGCAGTCTTCCCTGCCAGGATCCTGCTCAGGAATCCATGGGCTACGAATGTAAGAATTAATTCTTCCCACCCCTGCCCAGTTCTAATTCCAAAGGATTTGGTGTCTGCCTTACCCGGCTGGAGCCTGCTTCCAACTCTGCTCTTGCTGCTTCTGCTGCTTTCCATTTCCCAGGAATTCCACCAACGGAGCGACAGCGTTTTCCACCTCCTCCTCCAGCATTCCCTCTGTTGCGTTCGGGTGCTGGAAGGATATCAAAACCAGGGCCTCACTATCAGGAATTATATCCCCGGATTTGTTCCTTTCCAAATGTCACCTCTTCCCAATAAAGCACTGGCCATCCAAGGAATTCTAGAGAGCGATGTGCTGACCACTGCTTACTCCTCTGGAATGTCAGAGCTTGGAAAAAAAGGGCAGTTGAGGCTTTTCCTGGTGCTGCCCATGAAGTGTATTTTACCTAAGTGCCCCTGCCCATGCCTTTGCCTGTACCCGCCAAAAATCCACCCGTTCATTCCCCAGCTGCTGCCTCCCTCTTTTCCTGGATCCAACAGAATTTTAACAGGTGAATATTCCCCTCTGGAAGAGCACCTTTCATTCCAAACCTAAGAACAAACAAATGAATCACTTTCCTTCGACCTTCCTTATTAGGATTCCACTGAGAGCAGTGGATGGAAAATGATCCTCTCCTGGTCCCTGCTGGATTCCCGGAGCAGGGATCCTTTCCCTCTTTCCCCCCACCCCCCGCGGTGCCCTCCTCCCCCTCCCGCCCCACCCCGCACCCTTTCCAGGCTTTGTTCCACAGCTTTTGCCTCCGGACCTCAGATCCTTTTGGTCTCCAGGAGCTCCCAGCAGCTCCACAGCCTTTCCTCTCCCATCCTGATCCTTTCTCCAGGAATGGAGCTGTGCATTGCAATTCCCTTCTCTTTTCTCCGACAATTCCCACCAACCCAGACCTAGAGCTGACACAAGGAACGCTCGGTGCCCACAAATCCAAATCCAGACCCGGCCATCCCTAAACCAGCAACTCCCGGACAATTTGCGTTCATTCCAACCTAACACTGAGGACTCACCTAATCCTTCAAAATTCCCAAGAAATATCCCGTTGCCTTCAGCTCCCCGGGGATTCTGCTTCGTGCTCACACGGATTTGGGACTTCCCTGAAAAACCCGTGCAGGGCACGCTGGAATCCCCGATCCCGTGAATCCGGGGAGTGTGCAAAGCTCGGTCCAGCCTGGGCCCCCAGAAATTTTTGCCAAATATCCCCCAAGTCCTCGGGACAACAGAACTCTCTGGTACTGCATTTTTGGCGTTGTAAAGCCTGGAATCACTTTATTCCTAGTGCTGGGCTCTGCATACGGCCGAGAAAATCCCGGCCTCCACACAGACCCAGATTCCAAACTTTTTGATACATTTTAGCAAACCGAGAAATTCCCCCTCCCTGCTTCTTCTTAAGGGCATCCTTCTTTTCCCTTACCCGGCCTGCTCTCTCCCACTGGGCTGGGTTTTTCCCTTCCCATGCTAATTAGTCCCTACTTCTAGGAGGTTTAGGTACCTTTCTTCCCTGGCAGGGATTTCTTAACACAGCTACCGAGGCTTTGGGAGTCTTCTTTATCTTCTACTTTCTGGAAACACACCCTCTGATCCATAAATGCCACAATCCAGATGCCCAACTTCAACAAGACATCCTTTTCACCTAAAAACACTCACTCTCAACTCTTAGATCTTTTAAAGTTTTACCCCCGCAAAATTCCCCTGCTTTTCCACCGCTGAATTCCTCCGTCCTGATTCCAAGAATTTCTTGAATACCACGGGGCTTTTCTCAAGATTTACCCCCACAACCTTCCCTACGTGCCCACTGCTCACCACCTCATTTTTCCCTCAATGTCTTCGTTCTCCACCCCAGAGAGTTTGTCAAGTGTTGCCTCCAAGATGTTCCCCCTCTCTCCACTACTGAGTTCCCCATTTTGCCTTCAAAATATTCATTCTGTCCCCTCCAGATTGCATCCACTTTTACCCCCAACATTTTACTTCCTCTACAATATTGACTAAACCTTTTCCACCCCAAAAATGTGCATTCCCTCCCTTAAACAGCACCTCAGCTTTTCCCTCAAAAATGCCCCAGAGAGAAACTCCGATTCAGCCCCCAAACTCCCCTTTTCCTACACAAACAGTTCTTGTGGCCCCTCGCAATTCCCCCAGGCTTTCAGCTAAAGGAATAACTGGAAGCCTATTCCCTCATCTCTGCCCTCCTTTTGCTTTCCTGGAAAACCTTGCCATCCCACACTTTCTCCAAGAGATCTGCTGCGAGTACGGCAAGGTCTGCTCTGTCAGAGTGCCAGGGGGGTTTACAGCACTTGCTCCTCTGCATCTTCACCCTTTCATCAGCTTTCCCCTGGAACGGTGTTGTGCAAGAAGCTTGGAATTACCAGAAATGGATCGGGTTCACATTTTTTCCCCACCAGTTTTCATCTGCTTTGAAATTCCTGGAATGACCCTCAAATGTGCCCTAGAACAGTGCTGTGAAAGGATCAGTCAGAAGAACAGCCTGAAAGCAGAAAACCACCTCCAGCAGCAGCCGGAATGATCCCATTTCTGTTCTTACCTGGTCCTGCCAGAGCTCCCAACGGCCCTTCCCATTCCAAAACAACAGCTATGCAAGACATTCCTGCTGTCCGTGAGGGTGAGGTGCCAGTTCTGGATGTTCTTTGCTGTGGAATCGGACAACAAACAGAGCGTAAATGATCTTGGTGGCTCTTCCAAGCCAAACCACCCCGTGATTCCTTGCGTGGATCAGCACCTGTCCCAACTCCATTCCAGAAACCTCCTCCCACTAACCCAGAACTTTCCTTTTTCCGCTCAACATCAGGGATTTGCTGCCAAGTGCCCCGGGCAGGGGACGCCTCAGCATTCCCTGGGACGCCTCAGCCTTCCCTGGGATACCTCAGCCTTCCCTGGGACGCCTCAGCATTCCCTGGGACGCCTCAGCATTCCCTGGGGGTGCCTCAGCATTCCCTGGGCTGCTGTTCCACGCCGATCCCGTGTCCAGCGCCGTTCCGGGCTGCAGTGCCGGGCTCTCCCCACAAGGCGGCAGCACCGGGAGCGAGCAGCCCCGGCCGGTCCCGCTGTCTCGGGGCAGCTGCGCCTTTAACCCGCCCGGAGCCGGCGGGGCCGTGAACACAGCGGGCAAAAACCCCAGCGATCCCCTTTCTTTCACCCCCAGAGGCACAGGATCGCAGCATTCCCTGGGCTGGAAGGGACCCGCAGGGAGCATCGAGTCCACATCCTCGTCCTGCACCCCAAGAATCCCACCCTGTGCCCGAGAGCCTTGTCCAGACCCAAACTCTGCCCCCAGGATCCTGAAAACACAGCGGGGCTGGGAGAAGGGTAACAAGGGAGGATTTTTTACATAGTTCTCCTCGTACGATCGTTATATAATCTTATTAGATAGTCCAGCAACCCATCCCTGGGCCGGGACCCCCACCCCTGTCCCGGGACACCCATCCCTGGGCCGGAATACCGATCCCCCGCGGCCCCCACCGTCCGCTCGGGACTGTCCCCGTTCCCCGCTCACCTCCGAGCCCGCAGCACCCGCCCCGGTGCCCCCGGCCCGGCAGCGCTGCTCCCCGGACTCCCCGCCATTGCCACGTCGGGCGAAGAAGGGCGGAAATTACCGGTACCACACCAATGTGGCGATGCGACCTTCTCAAGATGGCGGCGGTGGAGGACCCCGCTCCGTCTATTCGGCTGCCTGAATGCTCCCGCCTACCCCAGGCGCCGCTGACCCCACAGTCGGTGTCCGCATAGCGGGAAACGCCTCAGAAAATTGCGTGCAAGCGCTGGGCTGGCGTTGGTGTCGGCGTCGCGTTCAGGCAGCCGAATAGACGCAGCTAGAGGGGGCCTTCCCTGCCACCATCTTGAGAAGGTCAGAAAATAGCGTAAACGACCGCCATCTTTAGTGTGGCGATGACCTAATTTCCGGTTTTGCCGCCATCTTGGGTGCTGGCAGAAGCCACTTCCGGTCGAGCCGCCATCTTTAGTGTGGTACGCACAAGGCCCCCCCCCCCCCCCCCCACAAGAGCTTCTGTCTATTCAGCTGCCTGAATCCAGCCCGGACTCCGACGCCGGCCCCGCGCTTTCCGCGCGATTTTCCGCGGTGGTCCCCGGTGCGAGGACACGGGTGGTGGGGTCACCGGCGCCGGAGGCGGGCGACGGTCCCGCGACCGGCGGCAGGCATCGGCAGGGACACCTCTCTTAGGGGCCTATTGCGTCCGCCATCTTGAGTGTGGCGGAAGTGTCATCCACCCTCTGCAAGGTCCTGGCAGGTTCGAATAAAAACGCCACTTACGCCGTCCCGAAAGCGCCAAACTGCGCCTTCCTTTCCGAGCCGCCCCCTTGAGAGCGGCACGCGGGCGGCTCTATTCCGACCGTGCTCGCCCGGTGCTCCCCGCCCCGGCTCGCGCTGCGACCGCGCCTCTGCTGCCCGGCAAAACCGGCCCCGCCGGGCCTCCCCCCGCGCTGTCATTCGTCGCGGTCACCGCCCCGCACGGCGCCTGCTCCTTTGCAGCGCTCTGGCCCCGCTCATGCACGCCCGTGTCCCTTGGCGCTCCGAACCGTCCTTCGCCCCTCCCCTCCGCTGCCAGACGCGGCCCCGCTCGCTCCTTGCCACGCTCGGCAGCCACCGAGGCCGCCGCCCTCTCGGCTCCCCCGGCCCCGGGCGGCAGCAGCGCCGGGGCGCCGTGCCGGGGCCGGCAGTGCCGCGCTCTCGCCACCAGGCGGCAGCAGCGCCGCCCAGCTCAGCCCGGGGCCGGGCCGCGCTGCGGGGCACGGACAGAGCAGAGGCAAAAGCCGGCTCAGGGCGCTCTGCAGCTCCTGCAGCCCGAGCCTCTCGGCTCCTGGCGCCAGGCACTCGCTTCTTCCCTTCCTACAGAAAAACGCCGCCTCGTTATGCTCAGAACTTGCTCATCTCTAGTCCCAGCTTCTTATATTCCTATATGCAACAGAGTAGAGAGAGGGCTGGCTTATTTCAAAATGAATCTACATCTAAATTTGTCTATAGATGTAAAAACAAAGAACTTGACAGGTTTGGGGATTCCACACTGTCATACACACATCCCTCCCGGTGGATTTTCTGGCAGTTTTGGGCCCCTCTGGGGGAGGGCACCCAGCAATGGCCCCCCTCATTCCCCACTCACCTGCTCCTCCACTGCATCGTGGCTCTCCCAGGGACATTGGGGTGCCCCAAGTGACATTCAGAGCCCCCGAGTCTCCACCCCCGCCCCCAGCCTTTTTTCCTCACCTCCAAAGAATGCACCAAATGAGACAAACTGCCCTGGACAGCAGAACGGCACTTTAATAAAGCCATTTCCATGCATACATCCCCCAAAAAGGGGCTTGGCTGGAAACACAGGGAAGGTGCAGCAGAGGGATGGGGAAAGAGAGGGATGGGCAGCAGGACAGGGGGCTCTCAAGAGAAGGGCACCATGAGGGAGAGGGACCGAGCAGCCGATGCAGACAGGGACAGGCAAAAGGACAGTGAGAGGGACAAAGAAATACAGTCACACTGCAGCACAAAGGAAAAAGGAGAGCAAGAAAGAAGGAAAGAGAAAGATGCGGGCGGCGAGGGAGACAGAGACAGAACAGGGAGAGGGATTGAGCAGAATTTATTCAATAAAGGTCAGTATGGATTTCTTAAAAGAACACCAGGACATCCCTATCACGGAACTCTGCTGTCTGCTTCAACTTCACAGCTGTAAGGGAACATTTCTCCCCCCTCTCCTCTCTGCGGTGTTTATTAAATAAAGAGTGAGTATTTATTTCTTAAAAGAAAAACAAGAGAGAGGAGGCAGTGAAAGGCAATGGCATGGGGAGCACACAGGACAAGAAAGCAACACAAAAGACACACTGGACAGAGAGAAGAAAAGAGCTGCAAAGTTGGATGCAAGAGTGAAAGAAAATCAGGAACAAACGCCAGGACTTTCATTAGAGAGTGTGGCTGACGAAAGTGCCAGTAAAGCACCGGCTCGAACAGAACCTGCTGCTGGCACGGCTCGGCCTGGCACTCACTAATTAACATCTGTCTCTCGGCAGGGCCATGAATCCCCTGCTGGAACAGGAGGGGAAAGCCGAGGGGATAATGCGCACCGGGGTTGGTGCCGCTCAGCCCTAATCCCAGCCCGTGGCGCCAGTGAACGCACCCCGATCTCCGAACCTTCTCTCAGGGAAATCTCATCTTTACCCCTTCTCTTCCCCTCCCGGTATCTCCGTGTGCCCGGAACAAACACGAGGAGAGGTTTCTCTGTTGCAGGTTCTTTGGAAATCCTACACTGACTTTGAGAATGAGCAAGAGTAGAAGACAACCAGGAAACTTTGCTGCCAACCAACATCAAACCCCTCGCACCGGAGAAGAACGAACAGCTCGTTTTTACGCGTCCAAATCCCTTCAATTTTCAGCATTGTCTGTTTCCCGGCCGGCACTGTGGGAACTGCTGCGCACGGCACCACGAGTAAAACGCTCTCGTGTTCAGAAGGCACAATTGCAGAGAACAGACAGCAAAGCCGTCTCAAGGCAATGTGGGCACACAAAACCCCCCTTTTTGCACCCTGAGCTTTCTGTTAAGCCACACCTGAAATTCCAAGTTTCTCCGTACTCTGCCCCAGTGCTTCTCTCTTCCGTCAGCGCCGTAGGCAGGACTGATTCCATACTCACAAACCCCCCTTGCCACGATCGGCGCTCTCTGCCCACCAAGGACACGGCACCGGGCAGGGACATTTCTCCCACTCCCCAGCAGAGACCTCCTCCCGCCACATCCAGGGAACTGCAGCCACTCAGGGAACACCAACTTTCTCCTGGGCTGGGAAGAGGAACCTGCAGCAATTAAGGCTGCACAGTCTGCAGCAGCGAGAGCTCAGCACATGTCCAGAGAGCCAATTCCAGCACCTAAATTTAAAAAAGAAGAAAAAGTTGATGACTTTTTTTTAAAGTTACTGTAAGTTCTTAAAACCAAACCAGCCTTTGCTCTTGACTTTGGCTCACTGATGCACACACACACACAAGAGGCCAACGGTCACACAGGGCCTGCTTGCAGAATTCCTGATCCAAACCCTCGCCTTTCCTGCCCAGCACTGAGGGAAATCTGACAGAGGATTCATAAAGAGCCCTCGCTGAGAGCAGTCATCGCCCCAGGCCTTCAGGCTTGGCAAGATTCTGTAGTGAACGGACCCAAATTCAATTCCCAAATCTCAATCTCTGACAAGTCCTGTTGGAAAGACAGCGGACAGTCCATCAGAACACGGAATTAAAAGGCTGCACAAGGAATAACAGAAGCTTTCCCAGGAATAGCCCAAGTTCCTTTTCTCCCTCACCGGTCCGGGGCCGTGAGACCGAACCTTGGGCCCCAGGAGACAGGAGAGTTGTTATCAACACTCGAACCTCCCAAGCGTTGTTATTGCTCAGAGAGCTGCGCCGGCACTGAGCTACTCCCATGCGCCTGCACGGCTTTGGGGAGGGGCAAGACCACGTCCCACTCCTGCCTGGAGAAATTTCAATGCCCTAAAAAGTCATTTCCCTTCTCTCTCTCTGACCCAGGGCCAAAGCAGCTGTGTAGAACAACCCGGGGGATTTATGGGAGGGTGATTCTCTCAGGAAAGACCCCAGACCCTGAGGAAACAAACCCACCCCAAATTTCCAGCTGAAAACACGCTGCTTCCTGAACGGCAGCGCACAAAGCTCTCTATAGCCAGACAGGAGATGACAGTCCAGAAAAAGCCAAAAGATGTGCTCTGCCTGCATGCACTCTCTTGACTGGTAATTCCAAAGGAAATTCCCCACAGATCGTAAGCAGTCGCCTGCAATTTGTCCTCTGCATTCATGACTGCCTTGGCTTTCTGTAGAAGTGTGTCAAACATCCACGCAGGCGTCAGGGCCTGGGCTGGCTCGTTTATGGCTCTTCCTGACAGGCCCAGGCCAAACCCAAGCACCCCCCTCACTGCTCCAGCCCCACTTTCAGGGAAATATTGACACGGCTTAGAAATACTCTCCTTCCCTGCAACTCACTCCCTCCCTGCGCATCCCCGGAGAGGATTTACTCCGTACTTTGTTCCCGACAGCACCTCTCCAGCGCAAATCCCACTTCACACAGACACTGACTAAGCAGACCTAAGTGGTTCCAGCAGCAGCTGCAATCCCCAACTCCCTGTCTCCTGCACAGCTCATCCAAGCACTCCCAGCAATCTCACCTCGGCCCAGAGACTCTCTGTCCGCAGAGGGAAACACAACCCGATGGCACGCAGCTCTGGCACCACATTCCCTCTTCCCTTCTCCCTTTTTCCAGCACACCAGGCTGCTGGAAACGGCATTCCCTAGGCAGTTCATCCCAACACAGAGAAGAGGAGCCTGTGACTTATCCAAACTATGGGCAGGACAAGGGGGGCCCTAGCTGGCTTTGGCTGCTTTAATACCAAAGCTCTTGGGACGACTTCAGTGGTTTTTCCTGTCTTGAAAGAGTGCAGAAAAGCAAAGTTAATCCCACTGTGGACTCCAAGACTCCTGCATTTCCTATTTCTCCTATGATTGCTCACCATGAAATTTTATCCATGGAAAAAAAGCATGAAGAATAACACCATATCAAATAAAAAGTGCCCTTTTCCAGCATTTTTATACCAGGCATTAAAAAGATGCCCATTTCTCTTCCAGCATTGCTTCCCTCATTTTAGCAGAACCGTTTTCATCCCAGACCCCACTCATCAGCTGTTCAATCCTCTGGCACTGGATTTGGACAAAAGAAGGGACGCACCTGGATCGCAGGAAATCACAGAGAGAAACCCCTCCAAAACCTGACAGAGAAAATCAACAGGAGATGCAGGAAGACACATCCCTCATTTGCACATCCGGAGTGCTTTTCTAAAGACTTCTCTGCATCTGGATGCTCTTTGCACTTGGCAGCAAACTGCTTCCACTGCTTCCCACTCCAGCAAGGGGAACATCCCTGGAATTTCATGTCCAGTGTCTCTGCCTAAAGCAGCCCCACGGCAACACGAAGCTTCCCTCGGGCATTTCGTTTCTTTATCCCAAATATTCTCCCCACTCAGCCACAATCTAGAAAGAACAAAAGGGAAAAGAAGGAAGACCAATTAATTCTGACATAAGGAGTCTTGACTATCCCGACACACTGCCAGGTGAAAAAACATCCCTGCCACTCTAAGAAATCCCCCTGATACTGTCTCCATTCTGTATCAATTATTTAAACGTTGTATTAAGGAGCGTAAGGACACAATGCTTGGAATTCTCAAAAACGGCTCCGCCTGGCTACTCCAAGCACTTTCCCACCCGGGGAGCTGAGCTGTCCCACATTTAAACGCCACGTTTGATCCAAATCCCATAGAAATCTGATATTGTTTGGCTCCTGAGCTTTCCCAAAAGCTGTCCAGTCAAGCCTGGAAATCCTCACTGAAGCTTTGCCATGTCACATCGGGATTTACCCTTGGGAAAACCCCACTCTGAGCACTTGGGTTTCAAGAGGTTGCACCCAATGTTACAGACACAGAATTCCTGTGGGGTTTGGCATTTCCTGCACCTCCAAACACGTGAAAAGAATGAAGTGCAGAGTCCCGAGGCTCCATTATTGCCATTCTCCTCACATCCCTTTCCTCAGCTGCACATGGCTTTGTGCCTCCTCTGAAGGGCTGGAAAGGAATTTGGGAACCCCCCTCAGCTTCTTCTCTGAGCCGGCCCAAAAGGCAAACAGGAAAAAAAAACCCCAAAAGCGCACAAAATCCCAGCCCCTCCCAAGATGCAGCTCCTCACACCAAACCTTGGGAGAATCCCTGGTGCTTCCAACACCGCTGCAATCCCACCTGGAGCTGAGCTTACAGGGTGCTCTGCCTAATCCACATCCAAGCCTGGATAGCCCAAAGCCTGCAAGAAAAGAGGAGGCAAAGTGAAGGGGAGAGGGGGGGAAAAACGGAGTTTTAGGTTTTTCCCCTGTTTGCAACAGGATTGAAGGGCAGGATGGAGAGGTTTCGTGGAAAAGAAGTACCAAAGGCTGCTTCATTCCCAGCAATTAGCGCTGCTCAATCCAAGAGGCCCAATCCACCAGGTTTAAACAGGAGCGGCCGACAGGATAGGTTATGACACAGATCTGTGAAGCTGGAGCCTTCTTCCTTCTCCCGGGCTCTCCCAGAAATTCTCCATGTCCGGACGCGCTCCCGCTCTCCCTGCTGGGGAGGATGGACTTGGATAGCCCGGGTGACTGCTGAGCCTAAAACAATAAGCGATCCAAGTGTTTTTCCCCAGGAAATGACATATTCTCTGGACCTGGGATAACCCATATCCCATGGCCTTCTCCAGGAAGAGTCCCAGCTGGATATGGTCTCCCAGAAAGGATTCCATAGGGGCTCACCTTTTGCTTGGAGCTCGGCTGAATTCCTCAGCAATGCCAGGGAATGTGGCCATTGGAGGCTTTGAGCAGATTAGGCTCATTTGCCTTTTTAGGTTTTGTTACCATCTCTCAGACTTCCCACTGGATTGTGGCCTCCAAGGAACATGTAAATCCCATTGGATTCCTGCTCTTTGGATATTTTTGTACCATTCCTGTACAAAACGAGGCCCCCTGTTCGGATGCTTTTCCCCACCGTTCCCCAGCAGTTTTATCTGCCAGTGCATTCCCTGTGTTGGTTGGGCTCTTCCCAGATCTCTGAGCTCCTTCACAAGGCAGGAGATCCATTTGGCCCAGGAACCAAACCCTCCCGAGGAATTGTCTGATGCCATCTCCACATTTCACAGCTGATCCTTGTGCTCAAAGGATCCCTCTTTCTTCCCTTCAGCCAATTCCAAGCCTCGCTGCCCCCAGCCGGGAACAGTCCCCAGGCCGATCCCTGCAGTCTTCCCTGCCAGGATCCTGCTCAGGAATCCATGGGAATGTAAGAATTAATTCTTCCCACCCCTGCCCAGTTCTAATTCCAAAGGATTTGGTGTCTGCCTTACCCGGCTGGAGCCTGCTTCCAACTCTGCTCTTGCTGCTTCTGCTGCTTTCCATTTCCCAGGAATTCCACCAACGGAGCGACAGCGTTTTCCACCTCCTCCTCCAGCATTCCCTCTGTTGCGTTCGGGTGCTGGAAGGATATCAAAACCAGGGCCTCACTATCAGGAATTATATCCCCGGATTTGTTCCTTTCCAAATGTCACCTCTTCCCAATAAAGCACTGGCCATCCAAGGAATTCTAGAGAGCGATGTGCTGACCACTGCTTACTCCTCTGGAATGTCAGAGCTTGGAAAAAAAGGGCAGTTGAGGCTTTTCCTGGTGCTGCCCATGAAGTGTATTTTACCTAAGTGCCCCTGCCCATGCCTTTGCCTGTATCCGCCAAAAATCCACCCGTTCATTCCCCAGCTGCTGCCTCCCTCTTTTCCTGGATCCAACAGAATTTTAACAGGTGAATATTCCCCTCTGGAAGAGCACCTTTCATTCCAAACCTAAGAACAAACAAATGAATCACTTTCCTTCGACCTTCCTTATTAGGATTCCACTGAGAGCAGTGGATGGAAAATGATCCTCTCCTGGTCCCTGCTGGATTCCCGGAGCAGGGATCCTTTCCCTCTTTCCCCCCACCCCCCGCGGTGCCCTCCTCCCCCTCCCGCCCCACCCCGCACCCTTTCCAGGCTTTGTTCCACAGCTTTTGCCTCCGGACCTCAGATCCTTTTGGTCTCCAGGAGCTCCCAGCAGCTCCACAGCCTTTCCTCTCCCATCCTGATCCTTTCTCCAGGAATGGAGCTGTGCATTGCAATTCCCTTCTCTTTTCTCCGACAATTCCCACCAACCCAGACCTAGAGCTGACACAAGGAACGCTCGGTGCCCACAAATCCAAATCCAGACCCGGCCATCCCTAAACCAGCAACTCCCGGACAATTTGCGTTCATTCCAACCTAACACTGAGGACTCACCTAATCCTTCAAAATTCCCAAGAAATATCCCGTTGCCTTCAGCTCCCCGGGGATTCTGCTTCGTGCTCACACGGATTTGGGACTTCCCTGAAAAACCCGTGCAGGGCACGCTGGAATCCCCGATCCCGTGAATCCGGGGAGTGTGCAAAGCTCGGTCCAGCCTGGGCCCCCAGAAATTTTTGCCAAATATCCCCCAAGTCCTCGGGACAACAGAACTCTCTGGTACTGCATTTTTGGCGTTGTAAAGCCTGGAATCACTTTATTCCTAGTGCTGGGCTCTGCATACGGCCGAGAAAATCCCGGCCTCCACACAGACCCAGATTCCAAACTTTTTGATACATTTTAGCAAACCGAGAAATTCCCCCTCCCTGCTTCTTCTTAAGGGCATCCTTCTTTTCCCTTACCCGGCCTGCTCTCTCCCACTGGGCTGGGTTTTTCCCTTCCCATGCTAATTAGTCCCTACTTCTAGGAGGTTTAGGTACCTTTCTTCCCTGGCAGGGATTTCTTAACACAGCTACCGAGGCTTTGGGAGTCTTCTTTATCTTCTACTTTCTGGAAACACACCCTCTGATCCATAAATGCCACAATCCAGATGCCCAACTTCAACAAGACATCCTTTTCACCTAAAAACACTCACTCTCAACTCTTAGATCTTTTAAAGTTTTACCCCCGCAAAATTCCCCTGCTTTTCCACCGCTGAATTCCTCCGTCCTGATTCCAAGAATTTCTTGAATACCACGGGGCTTTTCTCAAGATTTACCCCCACAACCTTCCCTACGTGCCCACTGCTCACCACCTCATTTTTCCCTCAATGTCTTCGTTCTCCACCCCAGAGAGTTTGTCAAGTGTTGCCTCCAAGATGTTCCCCCTCTCTCCACTACTGAGTTCCCCATTTTGCCTTCAAAATATTCATTCTGTCCCCTCCAGATTGCATCCACTTTTACCCCCAACATTTTACTTCCTCTACAATATTGACTAAACCTTTTCCACCCCAAAAATGTGCATTCCCTCCCTTAAACAGCACCTCAGCTTTTCCCTCAAAAATGCCCCAGAGAGAAACTCCGATTCAGCCCCCAAACTCCCCTTTTCCTACACAAACAGTTCTTGTGGCCCCTCGCAATTCCCCCAGGCTTTCAGCTAAAGGAATAACTGGAAGCCTATTCCCTCATCTCTGCCCTCCTTTTGCTTTCCTGGAAAACCTTGCCATCCCACACTTTCTCCAAGAGATCTGCTGCGAGTACGGCAAGGTCTGCTCTGTCAGAGTGCCAGGGGGGTTTACAGCACTTGCTCCTCTGCATCTTCACCCTTTCATCAGCTTTCCCCTGGAACGGTGTTGTGCAAGAAGCTTGGAATTACCAGAAATGGATCGGGTTCACATTTTTTCCCCACCAGTTTTCATCTGCTTTGAAATTCCTGGAATGACCCTCAAATGTGCCCTAGAACAGTGCTGTGAAAGGATCAGTCAGAAGAACAGCCTGAAAGCAGAAAACCACCTCCAGCAGCAGCCGGAATGATCCCATTTCTGTTCTTACCTGGTCCTGCCAGAGCTCCCAACGGCCCTTCCCATTCCAAAACAACAGCTATGCAAGACATTCCTGCTGTCCGTGAGGGTGAGGTGCCAGTTCTGGATGTTCTTTGCTGTGGAATCGGACAACAAACAGAGCGTAAATGATCTTGGTGGCTCTTCCAAGCCAAACCACCCCGTGATTCCTTGCGTGGATCAGCACCTGTCCCAACTCCATTCCAGAAACCTCCTCCCACTAACCCAGAACTTTCCTTTTTCCGCTCAACATCAGGGATTTGCTGCCAAGTGCCCCGGGCAGGGGACGCCTCAGCATTCCCTGGGACGCCTCAGCCTTCCCTGGGATACCTCAGCCTTCCCTGGGACGCCTCAGCATTCCCTGGGACGCCTCAGCATTCCCTGGGGGTGCCTCAGCATTCCCTGGGCTGCTGTTCCACGCCGATCCCGTGTCCAGCGCCGTTCCGGGCTGCAGTGCCGGGCTCTCCCCACAAGGCGGCAGCACCGGGAGCGAGCAGCCCCGGCCGGTCCCGCTGTCTCGGGGCAGCTGCGCCTTTAACCCGCCCGGAGCCGGCGGGGCCGTGAACACAGCGGGCAAAAACCCCAGCGATCCCCTTTCTTTCACCCCCAGAGGCACAGGATCGCAGCATTCCCTGGGCTGGAAGGGACCCGCAGGGAGCATCGAGTCCACATCCTCGTCCTGCACCCCAAGAATCCCACCCTGTGCCCGAGAGCCTTGTCCAGACCCAAACTCTGCCCCCAGGATCCTGAAAACACAGCGGGGCTGGGAGAAGGGTAACAAGGGAGGATTTTTTACATAGTTCTCCTCGTACGATCGTTATATAATCTTATTAGATAGTCCAGCAACCCATCCCTGGGCCGGGACCCCCACCCCTGTCCCGGGACACCCATCCCTGGGCCGGAATACCGATCCCCCGCGGCCCCCACCGTCCGCTCGGGACTGTCCCCGTTCCCCGCTCACCTCCGAGCCCGCAGCACCCGCCCCGGTGCCCCCGGCCCGGCAGCGCTGCTCCCCGGACTCCCCGCCATTGCCACGTCGGGCGAAGAAGGGCGGAAATTACCGGTACCACACCAATGTGGCGATGCGACCTTCTCAAGATGGCGGCGGTGGAGGACCCCGCTCCGTCTATTCGGCTGCCTGAATGCTCCCGCCTACCCCAGGCGCCGCTGACCCCACAGTCGGTGTCCGCATAGCGGGAAACGCCTCAGAAAATTGCGTGCAAGCGCTGGGCTGGCGTTGGTGTCGGCGTCGCGTTCAGGCAGCCGAATAGACGCAGCTAGAGGGGGCCTTCCCTGCCACCATCTTGAGAAGGTCAGAAAATAGCGTAAACGACCGCCATCTTTAGTGTGGCGATGACCTAATTTCCGGTTTTGCCGCCATCTTGGGTGCTGGCAGAAGCCACTTCCGGTCGAGCCGCCATCTTTAGTGTGGTACGCACAAGGCCCCCCCCCCCCCCCCCCACAAGAGCTTCTGTCTATTCAGCTGCCTGAATCCAGCCCGGACTCCGACGCCGGCCCCGCGCTTTCCGCGCGATTTTCCGCGGTGGTCCCCGGTGCGAGGACACGGGTGGTGGGGTCACCGGCGCCGGAGGCGGGCGACGGTCCCGCGACCGGCGGCAGGCATCGGCAGGGACACCTCTCTTAGGGGCCTATTGCGTCCGCCATCTTGAGTGTGGCGGAAGTGTCATCCACCCTCTGCAAGGTCCTGGCAGGTTCGAATAAAAACGCCACTTACGCCGTCCCGAAAGCGCCAAACTGCGCCTTCCTTTCCGAGCCGCCCCCTTGAGAGCGGCACGCGGGCGGCTCTATTCCGACCGTGCTCGCCCGGTGCTCCCCGCCCCGGCTCGCGCTGCGACCGCGCCTCTGCTGCCCGGCAAAACCGGCCCCGCCGGGCCTCCCCCCGCGCTGTCATTCGTCGCGGTCACCGCCCCGCACGGCGCCTGCTCCTTTGCAGCGCTCTGGCCCCGCTCATGCACGCCCGTGTCCCTTGGCGCTCCGAACCGTCCTTCGCCCCTCCCCTCCGCTGCCAGACGCGGCCCCGCTCGCTCCTTGCCACGCTCGGCAGCCACCGAGGCCGCCGCCCTCTCGGCTCCCCCGGCCCCGGGCGGCAGCAGCGCCGGGGCGCCGTGCCGGGGCCGGCAGTGCCGCGCTCTCGCCACCAGGCGGCAGCAGCGCCGCCCAGCTCAGCCCGGGGCCGGGCCGCGCTGCGGGGCACGGACAGAGCAGAGGCAAAAGCCGGCTCAGGGCGCTCTGCAGCTCCTGCAGCCCGAGCCTCTCGGCTCCTGGCGCCAGGCACTCGCTTCTTCCCTTCCTACAGAAAAACGCCGCCTCGTTATGCTCAGAACTTGCTCATCTCTAGTCCCAGCTTCTTATATTCCTATATGCAACAGAGTAGAGAGAGGGCTGGCTTATTTCAAAATGAATCTACATCTAAATTTGTCTATAGATGTAAAAACAAAGAACTTGACAGGTTTGGGGATTCCACACTGTCATACACACATCCCTCCCGGTGGATTTTCTGGCAGTTTTGGGCCCCTCTGGGGGAGGGCACCCAGCAATGGCCCCCCTCATTCCCCACTCACCTGCTCCTCCACTGCATCGTGGCTCTCCCAGGGACATTGGGGTGCCCCAAGTGACATTCAGAGCCCCCGAGTCTCCACCCCCGCCCCCAGCCTTTTTTCCTCACCTCCAAAGAATGCACCAAATGAGACAAACTGCCCTGGACAGCAGAACGGCACTTTAATAAAGCCATTTCCATGCATACATCCCCCAAAAAGGGGCTTGGCTGGAAACACAGGGAAGGTGCAGCAGAGGGATGGGGAAAGAGAGGGATGGGCAGCAGGACAGGGGGCTCTCAAGAGAAGGGCACCATGAGGGAGAGGGACCGAGCAGCCGATGCAGACAGGGACAGGCAAAAGGACAGTGAGAGGGACAAAGAAATACAGTCACACTGCAGCACAAAGGAAAAAGGAGAGCAAGAAAGAAGGAAAGAGAAAGATGCGGGCGGCGAGGGAGACAGAGACAGAACAGGGAGAGGGATTGAGCAGAATTTATTCAATAAAGGTCAGTATGGATTTCTTAAAAGAACACCAGGACATCCCTATCACGGAACTCTGCTGTCTGCTTCAACTTCACAGCTGTAAGGGAACATTTCTCCCCCCTCTCCTCTCTGCGGTGTTTATTAAATAAAGAGTGAGTATTTATTTCTTAAAAGAAAAACAAGAGAGAGGAGGCAGTGAAAGGCAATGGCATGGGGAGCACACAGGACAAGAAAGCAACACAAAAGACACACTGGACAGAGAGAAGAAAAGAGCTGCAAAGTTGGATGCAAGAGTGAAAGAAAATCAGGAACAAACGCCAGGACTTTCATTAGAGAGTGTGGCTGACGAAAGTGCCAGTAAAGCACCGGCTCGAACAGAACCTGCTGCTGGCACGGCTCGGCCTGGCACTCACTAATTAACATCTGTCTCTCGGCAGGGCCATGAATCCCCTGCTGGAACAGGAGGGGAAAGCCGAGGGGATAATGCGCACCGGGGTTGGTGCCGCTCAGCCCTAATCCCAGCCCGTGGCGCCAGTGAACGCACCCCGATCTCCGAACCTTCTCTCAGGGAAATCTCATCTTTACCCCTTCTCTTCCCCTCCCGGTATCTCCGTGTGCCCGGAACAAACACGAGGAGAGGTTTCTCTGTTGCAGGTTCTTTGGAAATCCTACACTGACTTTGAGAATGAGCAAGAGTAGAAGACAACCAGGAAACTTTGCTGCCAACCAACATCAAACCCCTCGCACCGGAGAAGAACGAACAGCTCGTTTTTACGCGTCCAAATCCCTTCAATTTTCAGCATTGTCTGTTTCCCGGCCGGCACTGTGGGAACTGCTGCGCACGGCACCACGAGTAAAACGCTCTCGTGTTCAGAAGGCACAATTGCAGAGAACAGACAGCAAAGCCGTCTCAAGGCAATGTGGGCACACAAAACCCCCCTTTTTGCACCCTGAGCTTTCTGTTAAGCCACACCTGAAATTCCAAGTTTCTCCGTACTCTGCCCCAGTGCTTCTCTCTTCCGTCAGCGCCGTAGGCAGGACTGATTCCATACTCACAAACCCCCCTTGCCACGATCGGCGCTCTCTGCCCACCAAGGACACGGCACCGGGCAGGGACATTTCTCCCACTCCCCAGCAGAGACCTCCTCCCGCCACATCCAGGGAACTGCAGCCACTCAGGGAACACCAACTTTCTCCTGGGCTGGGAAGAGGAACCTGCAGCAATTAAGGCTGCACAGTCTGCAGCAGCGAGAGCTCAGCACATGTCCAGAGAGCCAATTCCAGCACCTAAATTTAAAAAAGAAGAAAAAGTTGATGACTTTTTTTTAAAGTTACTGTAAGTTCTTAAAACCAAACCAGCCTTTGCTCTTGACTTTGGCTCACTGATGCACACACACACACAAGAGGCCAACGGTCACACAGGGCCTGCTTGCAGAATTCCTGATCCAAACCCTCGCCTTTCCTGCCCAGCACTGAGGGAAATCTGACAGAGGATTCATAAAGAGCCCTCGCTGAGAGCAGTCATCGCCCCAGGCCTTCAGGCTTGGCAAGATTCTGTAGTGAACGGACCCAAATTCAATTCCCAAATCTCAATCTCTGACAAGTCCTGTTGGAAAGACAGCGGACAGTCCATCAGAACACGGAATTAAAAGGCTGCACAAGGAATAACAGAAGCTTTCCCAGGAATAGCCCAAGTTCCTTTTCTCCCTCACCGGTCCGGGGCCGTGAGACCGAACCTTGGGCCCCAGGAGACAGGAGAGTTGTTATCAACACTCGAACCTCCCAAGCGTTGTTATTGCTCAGAGAGCTGCGCCGGCACTGAGCTACTCCCATGCGCCTGCACGGCTTTGGGGAGGGGCAAGACCACGTCCCACTCCTGCCTGGAGAAATTTCAATGCCCTAAAAAGTCATTTCCCTTCTCTCTCTCTGACCCAGGGCCAAAGCAGCTGTGTAGAACAACCCGGGGGATTTATGGGAGGGTGATTCTCTCAGGAAAGACCCCAGACCCTGAGGAAACAAACCCACCCCAAATTTCCAGCTGAAAACACGCTGCTTCCTGAACGGCAGCGCACAAAGCTCTCTATAGCCAGACAGGAGATGACAGTCCAGAAAAAGCCAAAAGATGTGCTCTGCCTGCATGCACTCTCTTGACTGGTAATTCCAAAGGAAATTCCCCACAGATCGTAAGCAGTCGCCTGCAATTTGTCCTCTGCATTCATGACTGCCTTGGCTTTCTGTAGAAGTGTGTCAAACATCCACGCAGGCGTCAGGGCCTGGGCTGGCTCGTTTATGGCTCTTCCTGACAGGCCCAGGCCAAACCCAAGCACCCCCCTCACTGCTCCAGCCCCACTTTCAGGGAAATATTGACACGGCTTAGAAATACTCTCCTTCCCTGCAACTCACTCCCTCCCTGCGCATCCCCGGAGAGGATTTACTCCGTACTTTGTTCCCGACAGCACCTCTCCAGCGCAAATCCCACTTCACACAGACACTGACTAAGCAGACCTAAGTGGTTCCAGCAGCAGCTGCAATCCCCAACTCCCTGTCTCCTGCACAGCTCATCCAAGCACTCCCAGCAATCTCACCTCGGCCCAGAGACTCTCTGTCCGCAGAGGGAAACACAACCCGATGGCACGCAGCTCTGGCACCACATTCCCTCTTCCCTTCTCCCTTTTTCCAGCACACCAGGCTGCTGGAAACGGCATTCCCTAGGCAGTTCATCCCAACACAGAGAAGAGGAGCCTGTGACTTATCCAAACTATGGGCAGGACAAGGGGGGCCCTAGCTGGCTTTGGCTGCTTTAATACCAAAGCTCTTGGGACGACTTCAGTGGTTTTTCCTGTCTTGAAAGAGTGCAGAAAAGCAAAGTTAATCCCACTGTGGACTCCAAGACTCCTGCATTTCCTATTTCTCCTATGATTGCTCACCATGAAATTTTATCCATGGAAAAAAAGCATGAAGAATAACACCATATCAAATAAAAAGTGCCCTTTTCCAGCATTTTTATACCAGGCATTAAAAAGATGCCCATTTCTCTTCCAGCATTGCTTCCCTCATTTTAGCAGAACCGTTTTCATCCCAGACCCCACTCATCAGCTGTTCAATCCTCTGGCACTGGATTTGGACAAAAGAAGGGACGCACCTGGATCGCAGGAAATCACAGAGAGAAACCCCTCCAAAACCTGACAGAGAAAATCAACAGGAGATGCAGGAAGACACATCCCTCATTTGCACATCCGGAGTGCTTTTCTAAAGACTTCTCTGCATCTGGATGCTCTTTGCACTTGGCAGCAAACTGCTTCCACTGCTTCCCACTCCAGCAAGGGGAACATCCCTGGAATTTCATGTCCAGTGTCTCTGCCTAAAGCAGCCCCACGGCAACACGAAGCTTCCCTCGGGCATTTCGTTTCTTTATCCCAAATATTCTCCCCACTCAGCCACAATCTAGAAAGAACAAAAGGGAAAAGAAGGAAGACCAATTAATTCTGACATAAGGAGTCTTGACTATCCCGACACACTGCCAGGTGAAAAAACATCCCTGCCACTCTAAGAAATCCCCCTGATACTGTCTCCATTCTGTATCAATTATTTAAATGTTGTATTAAGGAGCGTAAGGACACAATGCTTGGAATTCTCAAAAACGGCTCCGCCTGGCTACTCCAAGCACTTTCCCACCCGGGGAGCTGAGCTGTCCCACATTTAAACGCCACGTTTGATCCAAATCCCATAGAAATCTGATATTGTTTGGCTCCTGAGCTTTCCCAAAAGCTGTCCAGTCAAGCCTGGAAATCCTCACTGAAGCTTTGCCATGTCACATCGGGATTTACCCTTGGGAAAACCCCACTCTGAGCACTTGGGTTTCAAGAGGTTGCACCCAATGTTACAGACACAGAATTCCTGTGGGGTTTGGCATTTCCTGCACCTCCAAACACGTGAAAAGAATGAAGTGCAGAGTCCCGAGGCTCCATTATTGCCATTCTCCTCACATCCCTTTCCTCAGCTGCACATGGCTTTGTGCCTCCTCTGAAGGGCTGGAAAGGAATTTGGGAACCCCCCTCAGCTTCTTCTCTGAGCCGGCCCAAAAGGCAAACAGGAAAAAAAAACCCCAAAAGCGCACAAAATCCCAGCCCCTCCCAAGATGCAGCTCCTCACACCAAACCTTGGGAGAATCCCTGGTGCTTCCAACACCGCTGCAATCCCACCTGGAGCTGAGCTTACAGGGTGCTCTGCCTAATCCACATCCAAGCCTGGATAGCCCAAAGCCTGCAAGAAAAGAGGAGGCAAAGTGAAGGGGAGAGGGGGGGAAAAACGGAGTTTTAGGTTTTTCCCCTGTTTGCAACAGGATTGAAGGGCAGGATGGAGAGGTTTCGTGGAAAAGAAGTACCAAAGGCTGCTTCATTCCCAGCAATTAGCGCTGCTCAATCCAAGAGGCCCAATCCACCAGGTTTAAACAGGAGCGGCCGACAGGATAGGTTATGACACAGATCTGTGAAGCTGGAGCCTTCTTCCTTCTCCCGGGCTCTCCCAGAAATTCTCCATGTCCGGACGCGCTCCCGCTCTCCCTGCTGGGGAGGATGGACTTGGATAGCCCGGGTGACTGCTGAGCCTAAAACAATAAGCGATCCAAGTGTTTTTCCCCAGGAAATGACATATTCTCTGGACCTGGGATAACCCATATCCCATGGCCTTCTCCAGGAAGAGTCCCAGCTGGATATGGTCTCCCAGAAAGGATTCCATAGGGGCTCACCTTTTGCTTGGAGCTCGGCTGAATTCCTCAGCAATGCCAGGGAATGTGGCCATTGGAGGCTTTGAGCAGATTAGGCTCATTTGCCTTTTTAGGTTTTGTTACCATCTCTCAGACTTCCCACTGGATTGTGGCCTCCAAGGAACATGTAAATCCCATTGGATTCCTGCTCTTTGGATATTTTTGTACCATTCCTGTACAAAACGAGGCCCCCTGTTCGGATGCTTTTCCCCACCGTTCCCCAGCAGTTTTATCTGCCAGTGCATTCCCTGTGTTGGTTGGGCTCTTCCCAGATCTCTGAGCTCCTTCACAAGGCAGGAGATCCATTTGGCCCAGGAACCGAACCCTCCCGAGGAATTGTCTGATGCCATCTCCACATTTCACAGCTGATCCTTGTGCTCAAAGGATCCCTCTTTCTTCCCTTCAGCCAATTCCAAGCCTCGCTGCCCCCAGCCGGGAACAGTCCCCAGGCCGATCCCTGCAGTCTTCCCTGCCAGGATCCTGCTCAGGAATCCATGGGAATGTAAGAATTAATTCTTCCCACCCCTGCCCAGTTCTAATTCCAAAGGATTTGGTGTCTGCCTTACCCGGCTGGAGCCTGCTTCCAACTCTGCTCTTGCTGCTTCTGCTGCTTTCCATTTCCCAGGAATTCCACCAACGGAGCGACAGCGTTTTCCACCTCCTCCTCCAGCATTCCCTCTGTTGCGTTCGGGTGCTGGAAGGATATCAAAACCAGGGCCTCACTATCAGGAATTATATCCCCGGATTTGTTCCTTTCCAAATGTCACCTCTTCCCAATAAAGCACTGGCCATCCAAGGAATTCTAGAGAGCGATGTGCTGACCACTGCTTACTCCTCTGGAATGTCAGAGCTTGGAAAAAAAGGGCAGTTGAGGCTTTTCCTGGTGCTGCCCATGAAGTGTATTTTACCTAAGTGCCCCTGCCCATGCCTTTGCCTGTATCCACCAAAAATCCACCCGTTCATTCCCCAGCTGCTGCCTCCCTCTTTTCCTGGATCCAACAGAATTTTAACAGGTGAATATTCCCCTCTGGAAGAGCACCTTTCATTCCAAACCTAAGAACAAACAAATGAATCACTTTCCTTCGACCTTCCTTATTAGGATTCCACTGAGAGCAGTGGATGGAAAATGATCCTCTCCTGGTCCCTGCTGGATTCCCGGAGCAGGGATTCTTTCCCTCTTCCCCCCCCCCCCCGCCCCCCCGCGGTGACCACCCTGCCCTGCCCCCTTTTCAGGCTTTGTTCCACAGCTCTTGTCTCCAACTCTTGCATCCTTTCCCTCACTCCAGGAGCTCCCAGCAGTTCCACACCCTCTTTTCTCCCATCCTGATCCTTTCTCCAAGAACAGAGCTCTGCATTTCAATTCCCTTCGCTTTTCTCCGACAATTCCCACCAATCCAGACCTAAAGCTGACACAAGGAACACTCAGTGCCCACAAATGCAAATCCAGACCTGGCCATGCCTAAACCAGCAAGTCTGAACACACAATCCTGGACCATCTGCATTAATTCAAACCTAACAATTAGGACACACTGAAGACTTCAACATTCCCAAGAAACACCCTGTTGCCTTCAACTCCCTGGGGTTTTTGCTTTGAACTCATACGGATTAGGGGATCAAGGGATTTCCCTGAAAAAAACCTGTGTGGTGCATGCTGGAATCCCCGATCCCGTGAATCCAGGGAGTGTTAAAAGCTTAAGTCCAACCTGGCCCACCATAAATTTTTGCCAACTATCCCCCAAATGATCAGGTTAACAGAACCCTCCTCTGGTGCTGCGTTTTTAGTATTGGAAAGCCAGGAATTACTTTATTCCCAGAGCGAGGCTCTGGATATGGGCTTGGGGAGAACAAGACCTTACCAACTTACAGAGCCAGGGGATGACGTTTGGGAACAATCCTGGGCTGCCTGGCAGCAATTCATTGTACCTCTTGTCACCCACGAACACCTTCACCCACTCCTCCAGGAGCCCGGGCCAGCGGCTCTGCTTCTCTTGGAGCAGGAGGCATTGCCCTGCCCACTGCAGGGACCTGCAAACCATTCCGGAGTCAGCTCCGAGCCAGGGACGGGGCAACACCCCGTCCCACGGCTCCAGCGGCTCGGGCCCTCGGTAATTCCGGATCTGAGCCTCGTAATCCCTGCAGGGAAGAGGCCGGCTCAGGCCGGGATCGGGGAGGGTGGGAAGCGCCCGGGGTGGGCGGAGGCTCTGCCACCCCCACGGCCGCGGCATCCGCACAGCTCCGGGGGACGGGGCCCGCCCCGATGCCGCTCCCCGTCCCGTTATGCCGTTCCCCCGCTCCCCATCCCGTTCTCCCGCTCCTCGCTCACCGCCCGGGCCCGTCCATGCCCGCCTGTCCCCCGCCGACCGCGCCTGCCCACTCAAACTGGCCACGGCAGCCGCGCCACGCCTCCCCATTGGCCAGCCCTCGGCCCGCCCCGCCTTCCTATTGGCCGCTGGCCCCGTCAATCACGCGGGAAACCCCGCCGCCCGCAGGCACCGCTCCCACGGCGGCCGCTACACGGCGGCCCGGGCGCATTCCCAGGGGAAAAGGAGAGTTGTTATCAACACTCGAACCTCCCAAGCGTTGTTATTGCTCAGAGAGCTGCGCCGGCACTGAGCTACTCCCATGCGCCTGCACGGCTTTGGGGAGGGGCAAGACCACGTCCCACTCCTGCCTGGAGAAATTTCAATGCCCTAAAAAGTCATTTCCCTTCTCTCTCTCTGACCCAGGGCCAAAGCAGCTGTGTAGAACAACCCGGGGGATTTATGGGAGGGTGATTCTCTCAGGAAAGACCCCAGACCCTGAGGAAACAAACCCACCCCAAATTTCCAGCTGAAAACACGCTGCTTCCTGAACGGCAGCGCACAAAGCTCTCTATAGCCAGACAGGAGATGACAGTCCAGAAAAAGCCAAAAGATGTGCTCTGCCTGCATGCACTCTCTTGACTGGTAATTCCAAAGGAAATTCCCCACAGATCGTAAGCAGTCGCCTGCAATTTGTCCTCTGCATTCATGACTGCCTTGGCTTTCTGTAGAAGTGTGTCAAACATCCACGCAGGCGTCAGGGCCTGGGCTGGCTCGTTTATGGCTCTTCCTGACAGGCCCAGGCCAAACCCAAGCACCCCCCTCACTGCTCCAGCCCCACTTTCAGGGAAATACTGACACGGCTTAGAAATACTCTCCTTCCCTGCAACTCACTCCCTCCCTGCGCATCCCCGGAGAGGATTTACTCCGTCCTTTGTTCCCGACAGCACCTCTCCAGCGCAAATCCCACTTCACACAGACACTGACTAAGCAGACCTAAGGCAGTGGTTCCAATCCCCAGCTGCAATCCCCAACTCCCTGTCTCCTGCACAGCTCGTCCAAGCACTCCCAGCAATCTCACCTCAGCCCAGAGACTCTCTGTCCGCAGAGGGAAACACAACCCGATGGCACGCAGCTCTGGCACCACATTCCCTCTTCCCTTCTCCCTTTTTCCAGCACACCAGGCTGCTGGAAACGGCATTCCCTAGGCAGTTCATCCCAACACAGAGAAGAGGAGCCTGTGACTTACCCACACCATGGGCAGGACAAGGGGGGCCCTAGCTGGCTTTGGCTGCTCTAATACCAAAGCTCTTGGGACGACTTCAGTGGTTTTTCCTGTCTTGAAAGAGTGCAGAAAAGCAAAGTTAATCCCACTGTGGACTCCAAGACTCCTGCATTTCCTATTTCTCCTATGATTGCTCACCATGAAATTTTATCCATGGAAAAAAAGCATGAAGAATAACACCATATCAAATAAAAAGTGCCCTTTTCCAGCATTTTTATACCAGGCATTAAAAAGATGCCCATTTCTCTTCCAGCATTGCTTCCCTCATTTTAGCAGAACCGTTTTCATCCCAGACCCCACTCATCAGCTGTTCAATCCTCTGGCACTGGATTTGGACAAAAGAAGGGACGCACCTGGATCGCAGGAAATCACAGAGAGAAACCCCTCCAAAACCTGACAGAGAAAATCAACAGGAGATGCAGGAAGACACATCCCTCATTTGCACATCCGGAGTGCTTTTCTAAAGACTTCTCTGCATCTGGATGCTCTTTGCACTTGGCAGCAAACTGCTTCCACTGCTTCCCACTCCAGCAAGGGGAACATCCCTGGAATTTCATGTCCAGTGTCTCTGCCTAAAGCAGCCCCACGGCAACACGAAGCTTCCCTCGGGCATTTCGTTTCTTTACCCCAAACATTCTCCCCACTCAGCCACAATCTAGAAAGAACAAAAGGGAAAAGAAGGAAGACCAATTAATTCTGACATAAGGAGTCTTGACTATCCCGACACACTGCCAGGTGAAAAAACATCCCTGCCACTCTAAGAAATCCCCCTGATACTGTCTCCATTCTGTATCAATTATTTAAACGCTGTATTAAGGAGCGTAAGGACACAATGCTTGGAATTCTCAAAAACGGCTCCGCCTGGCTACTCCAAGCACTTTCTCACCCGGGGAGCTGAGCTGTCCCACATTTAAACGCCACGTTTGATCCAAATCCCATAGAAATCTGATATTGTTTGGCTCCTGAGCTTTCCCAAAAGCTGTCCAGTCAAGCCTGGAAATCCTCACTGAAGCTTTGCCATGTCACATCGGGATTTACCCTTGGGAAAACCCCACTCTGAGCACTTGGGTTTCAAGAGGTTGCACCCAATGTTACAGACACAGAATTCCTGTGGGGTTTGGCATTTCCTGCACCTCCAAACACGTGAAAAGAATGAAGTGCAGAGTCCCGAGGCTCCATTATTGCCATTCTCCTCACATCCCTTTCCTCAGCTGCACATGGCTTTGTGCCTCCTCTGAAGGGCTGGAAAGGAATTTGGGAACCCCCCTCAGCTTCTTCTCTGAGCCGGCCCAAAAGGCAAACAGGAAAAAAAAACCCCAAAAGCGCACAAAATCCCAGCCCCTCCCAAGATGCAGCTCCTCACACCAAACCTTGGGAGAATCCCTGGTGCTTCCAACACCGCTGCAATCCCACCTGGAGCTGAGCTTACAGGGTGCTCTGCCTAATCCACATCCAAGCCTGGATAGCCCAAAGCCTGCAAGAAAAGAGGAGGCAAAGTGAAGGGGAGAGGGGGGGAAAAACGGAATTTTAGGTTTTTCCCGTGTTTACAACAGGATTGAAGGGCAGGATGGAGAGGTTTTGTGGAAAAGAAGTACCAAAGGCTGCTTCATTCCCAGCAATTAGCGCTGCTCAGGTTGAATCCAAGAGGCCCAATCCACCAGGTTTAAACAGGAGCGGCCGACAGGATGGGTTATGACACAGATCTGTGAAGCTGGAGCCTTCTTCCTTCTCCCGGGCTCTCCCAGAAATTCTCCATGTCCGGACGCGCTCCCGCTCTCCCTGCTGGGGAGGACGGACTTGGATAGCCCGGGTGACTGCTGAGCCTAAAACAATAAGCGATCCAAGTGTTTTTCCCCAGGAAATGACATATTCTCTGGACCTGGGATAACCCATATCCCATGGCCTTCTCCAGGAAGAGTCCCAGCTGGATATGGTCTCCCAGAAAGGATTCCATAGGGGCTCACCTTTTGCTTGGAGCTCGGCTGAATTCCTCAGCAATGCCAGGGAATGTGGCCATTGGAGGCTTTGGGCAGATTAGGCTCATTTGCCTTTTTAGGTTTTGTTACCGTCTCTCAGACTTCCCACTGGATTGTGGCCTCCAAGGAACATGTAAATCCCATTGGATTCCTGCTCTTTGGATATTTTTGTACCATTCCTGTACAAAACGAGGCCCCCTGTTCGGATGCTTTTCCCCACCGTTCCCCAGCAGTTTTATCTGCCAGTGCATTCCCTGTGTTGGTTGGGCTCTTCCCAGATCTCTGAGCTCCTTCACAAGGCAGGAGATCCATTTGGCCCAGGAACCGAACCCTCCCGAGGAATTGTCTGATGCCATCTCCACATTTCACAGCTGATCCTTGTGCTCAAAGGATCCCTCTTTCTTCCCTTCAGCCAATTCCAAGCCTCGCTGCCCCCAGCTGGGAACAGTCCCCAGGCCGATCCCTGCAGTCTTCCCTGCCAGGATCCTGCTCAGGAATCCATGGGCTACGAATGTAAGAATTAATTCTTCCCACCCCTGCCCAGTTCTAATTCCAAAGGATTTGGTGTCTGCCTTACCCGGCTGGAGCCTGCTTCCAACTCTGCTCTTGCTGCTTCTGCTGCTTTCCATTTCCCAGGAATTCCACCAACGGAGCGACAGCGTTTTCCACCTCCTCCTCCAGCATTCCCTCTGTTGCGTTCGGGTGCTGGAAGGATATCAAAACCAGGGCCTCACTATCAGGAATTATATCCCCGGATTTGTTCCTTTCCAAATGTCACCTCTTCCCAATAAAGCACTGGCCATCCAAGGAATTCTAGAGAGCGATGTGCTGACCACTGCTTACTCCTCTGGAATGTCAGAGCTTGGAAAAAAAGGGCAGTTGAGGCTTTTCCTGGTGCTGCCCATGAAGTGTATTTTACCTAAGTGCCCCTGCCCATGCCTTTGCCTGTATCCACCAAAAATCCACCCGTTCATTCCCCAGCTGCTGCCTCCCTCTTTTCCTGGATCCAACAGAATTTTAACAGGTGAATATTCCCCTCTGGAAGAGCACCTTTCATTCCAAACCTAAGAACAAACAAATGAATCACTTTCCTTCGACCTTCCTTATTAGGATTCCACTGAGAGCAGTGGATGGAAAATGATCCTCTCCTGGTCCCTGCTGGATTCCCGGAGCAGGGATTCTTTCCCTCTTCCCCCCCCCCCCCCGCCCCCCCGCGGTGACCACCCTGCCCTGCCCCCTTTTCAGGCTTTGTTCCACAGCTCTTGTCTCCAACTCTTGCATCCTTTCCCTCACTCCAGGAGCTCCCAGCAGTTCCACACCCTCTTTTCTCCCATCCTGATCCTTTCTCCAAGAACAGAGCTCTGCATTTCAATTCCCTTCGCTTTTCTCCGACAATTCCCACCAATCCAGACCTAAAGCTGACACAAGGAACACTCAGTGCCCACAAATGCAAATCCAGACCTGGCCATGCCTAAACCAGCAAGTCTGAACACACAATCCTGGACCATCTGCATTAATTCAAACCTAACAATTAGGACACACTGAAGACTTCAACATTCCCAAGAAACACCCTGTTGCCTTCAACTCCCTGGGGTTTTTGCTTTGAACTCATACGGATTAGGGGATCAAGGGATTTCCCTGAAAAAAACCTGTGTGGTGCATGCTGGAATCCCCGATCCCGTGAATCCAGGGAGTGTTAAAAGCTTAAGTCCAACCTGGCCCACCATAAATTTTTGCCAACTATCCCCCAAATGATCAGGTTAACAGAACCCTCCTCTGGTGCTGCGTTTTTAGTATTGGAAAGCCAGGAATTACTTTATTCCCAGAGCGAGGCTCTGGATATGGGCTTGGGGAGAACAAGACCTTACCAACTTACAGAGCCAGGGGATGACGTTTGGGAACAATCCTGGGCTGCCTGGCAGCAATTCATTGTACCTCTTGTCACCCACGAACACCTTCACCCACTCCTCCAGGAGCCCGGGCCAGCGGCTCTGCTTCTCTTGGAGCAGGAGGCATTGCCCTGCCCACTGCAGGGACCTGCAAACCATTCCGGAGTCAGCTCCGAGCCAGGGACGGGGCAACACCCCGTCCCACGGCTCCAGCGGCTCGGGCCCTCGGTAATTCCGGATCTGAGCCTCGTAATCCCTGCAGGGAAGAGGCCGGCTCAGGCCGGGATCGGGGAGGGTGGGAAGCGCCCGGGGTGGGCGGAGGCTCTGCCACCCCCACGGCCGCGGCATCCGCACAGCTCCGGGGGACGGGGCCCGCCCCGATGCCGCTCCCCGTCCCGTTATGCCGTTCCCCCGCTCCCCATCCCGTTCTCCCGCTCCTCGCTCACCGCCCGGGCCCGTCCATGCCCGCCTGTCCCCCGCCGACCGCGCCTGCCCACTCAAACTGGCCACGGCAGCCGCGCCACGCCTCCCCATTGGCCAGCCCTCGGCCCGCCCCGCCTTCCTATTGGCCGCTGGCCCCGTCAATCACGCGGGAAACCCCGCCGCCCGCAGGCACCGCTCCCACGGCGGCCGCTACACGGCGGCCCGGGCGCATTCCCAGGGGAAAAGGAGAGTTGTTATCAACACTCGAACCTCCCAAGCGTTGTTATTGCTCAGAGAGCTGCGCCGGTACTGAGCTACTCCCATGCGCCTGCACGGCTTTGGGGAGGGGCAAGACCACGTCCCACTCCTGCCTGGAGAAATTTCAATGCCCTAAAAAGTCATTTCCCTTCTCTCTCTCTGACCCAGGGCCAAAGCAGCTGTGTAGAACAACCCGGGGGATTTATGGGAGGGTGATTCTCTCAGGAAAGACCCCAGACCCTGAGGAAACAAACCCACCCCAAATTTCCAGCTGAAAACACGCTGCTTCCTGAACGGCAGCGCACAAAGCTCTCTATAGCCAGACAGGAGATGACAGTCCAGAAAAAGCCAAAAGATGTGCTCTGCCTGCATGCACTCTCTTGACTGGTAATTCCAAAGGAAATTCCCCACAGATCGTAAGCAGTCGCCTGCAATTTGTCCTCTGCATTCATGACTGCCTTGGCTTTCTGTAGAAGTGTGTCAAACATCCACGCAGGCGTCAGGGCCTGGGCTGGCTCGTTTATGGCTCTTCCTGACAGGCCCAGGCCAAACCCAAGCACCCCCCTCACTGCTCCAGCCCCACTTTCAGGGAAATACTGACACGGCTTAGAAATACTCTCCTTCCCTGCAACTCACTCCCTCCCTGCGCATCCCCGGAGAGGATTTACTCCGTCCTTTGTTCCCGACAGCACCTCTCCAGCGCAAATCCCACTTCACACAGACACTGACTAAGCAGACCTAAGGCAGTGGTTCCAATCCCCAGCTGCAATCCCCAACTCCCTGTCTCCTGCACAGCTCGTCCAAGCACTCCCAGCAATCTCACCTCAGCCCAGAGACTCTCTGTCCGCAGAGGGAAACACAACCCGATGGCACGCAGCTCTGGCACCACATTCCCTCTTCCCTTCTCCCTTTTTCCAGCACACCAGGCTGCTGGAAACGGCATTCCCTAGGCAGTTCATCCCAACACAGAGAAGAGGAGCCTGTGACTTACCCACACCGTGGGCAGGACAAGGGGGGCCCTAGCTGGCTTTGGCTGCTCTAATACCAAAGCTCTTGGGACGACTTCAGTGGTTTTTCCTGTCTTGAAAGAGTGCAGAAAAGCAAAGTTAATCCCACTGTGGACTCCAAGACTCCTGCATTTCCTATTTCTCCTATGATTGCTCACCATGAAATTTTATCCATGGAAAAAAAGCATGAAGAATAACACCATATCAAATAAAAAGTGCCCTTTTCCAGCATTTTTATACCAGGCATTAAAAAGATGCCCATTTCTCTTCCAGCATTGCTTCCCTCATTTTAGCAGAACCGTTTTCATCCCAGACCCCACTCATCAGCTGTTCAATCCTCTGGCACTGGATTTGGACAAAAGAAGGGACGCACCTGGATCGCAGGAAATCACAGAGAGAAACCCCTCCAAAACCTGACAGAGAAAATCAACAGGAGATGCAGGAAGACACATCCCTCATTTGCACATCCGGAGTGCTTTTCTAAAGACTTCTCTGCATCTGGATGCTCTTTGCACTTGGCAGCAAACTGCTTCCACTGCTTCCCACTCCAGCAAGGGGAACATCCCTGGAATTTCATGTCCAGTGTCTCTGCCTAAAGCAGCCCCACGGCAACACGAAGCTTCCCTCGGGCATTTCGTTTCTTTACCCCAAACATTCTCCCCACTCAGCCACAATCTAGAAAGAACAAAAGGGAAAAGAAGGAAGACCAATTAATTCTGACATAAGGAGTCTTGACTATCCCGACACACTGCCAGGTGAAAAAACATCCCTGCCACTCTAAGAAATCCCCCTGATACTGTCTCCATTCTGTATCAATTATTTAAATGTTGTATTAAGGAGCGTAAGGACACAATGCTTGGAATTCTCAAAAACGGCTCCGCCTGGCTACTCCAAGCACTTTCCCACCCGGGGAGCTGAGCTGTCCCACATTTAAACGCCACGTTTGATCCAAATCCCATAGAAATCTGATATTGTTTGGCTCCTGAGCTTTCCCAAAAGCTGTCCAGTCAAGCCTGGAAATCCTCACTGAAGCTTTGCCATGTCACATCGGGATTTACCCTTGGGAAAACCCCACTCTGAGCACTTGGGTTTCAAGAGGTTGCACCCAATGTTACAGACACAGAATTCCTGTGGGGTTTGGCATTTCCTGCACCTCCAAACACGTGAAAAGAATGAAGTGCAGAGTCCCGAGGCTCCATTATTGCCATTCTCCTCACATCCCTTTCCTCAGCTGCACATGGCTTTGTGCCTCCTCTGAAGGGCTGGAAAGGAATTTGGGAACCCCCCTCAGCTTCTTCTCTGAGCCGGCCCAAAAGGCAAACAGGAAAAAAAAACCCCAAAAGCGCACAAAATCCCAGCCCCTCCCAAGATGCAGCTCCTCACACCAAACCTTGGGAGAATCCCTGGTGCTTCCAACACCGCTGCAATCCCACCTGGAGCTGAGCTTACAGGGTG
The DNA here is from genome assembly GCF_041296385.1 of Aphelocoma coerulescens. Classification (NCBI taxonomy): domain Eukaryota; kingdom Metazoa; phylum Chordata; class Aves; order Passeriformes; family Corvidae; genus Aphelocoma; species Aphelocoma coerulescens. The sequence continues at coordinate 79,631 of NC_091017.1, forward strand.
CTCTGCCTAATCCACATCCAAGCCTGGATAGCCCAAAGCCTGCAAGAAAAGAGGAGGCAAAGTGAAGGGGAGAGGGGGGGAAAAACGGAGTTTTAGGTTTTTCCCCTGTTTGCAACAGGATTGAAGGGCAGGATGGAGAGGTTTCGTGGAAAAGAAGTACCAAAGGCTGCTTCATTCCCAGCAATTAGCGCTGCTCAATCCAAGAGGCCCAATCCACCAGGTTTAAACAGGAGCGGCCGACAGGATAGGTTATGACACAGATCTGTGAAGCTGGAGCCTTCTTCCTTCTCCCGGGCTCTCCCAGAAATTCTCCATGTCCGGACGCGCTCCCGCTCTCCCTGCTGGGGAGGATGGACTTGGATAGCCCGGGTGACTGCTGAGCCTAAAACAATAAGCGATCCAAGTGTTTTTCCCCAGGAAATGACATATTCTCTGGACCTGGGATAACCCATATCCCATGGCCTTCTCCAGGAAGAGTCCCAGCTGGATATGGTCTCCCAGAAAGGATTCCATAGGGGCTCACCTTTTGCTTGGAGCTCGGCTGAATTCCTCAGCAATGCCAGGGAATGTGGCCATTGGAGGCTTTGAGCAGATTAGGCTCATTTGCCTTTTTAGGTTTTGTTACCATCTCTCAGACTTCCCACTGGATTGTGGCCTCCAAGGAACATGTAAATCCCATTGGATTCCTGCTCTTTGGATATTTTTGTACCATTCCTGTACAAAACGAGGCCCCCTGTTCGGATGCTTTTCCCCACCGTTCCCCAGCAGTTTTATCTGCCAGTGCATTCCCTGTGTTGGTTGGGCTCTTCCCAGATCTCTGAGCTCCTTCACAAGGCAGGAGATCCATTTGGCCCAGGAACCAAACCCTCCCGAGGAATTGTCTGATGCCATCTCCACATTTCACAGCTGATCCTTGTGCTCAAAGGATCCCTCTTTCTTCCCTTCAGCCAATTCCAAGCCTCGCTGCCCCCAGCCGGGAACAGTCCCCAGGCCGATCCCTGCAGTCTTCCCTGCCAGGATCCTGCTCAGGAATCCATGGGAATGTAAGAATTAATTCTTCCCACCCCTGCCCAGTTCTAATTCCAAAGGATTTGGTGTCTGCCTTACCCGGCTGGAGCCTGCTTCCAACTCTGCTCTTGCTGCTTCTGCTGCTTTCCATTTCCCAGGAATTCCACCAACGGAGCGACAGCGTTTTCCACCTCCTCCTCCAGCATTCCCTCTGTTGCGTTCGGGTGCTGGAAGGATATCAAAACCAGGGCCTCACTATCAGGAATTATATCCCCGGATTTGTTCCTTTCCAAATGTCACCTCTTCCCAATAAAGCACTGGCCATCCAAGGAATTCTAGAGAGCGATGTGCTGACCACTGCTTACTCCTCTGGAATGTCAGAGCTTGGAAAAAAAGGGCAGTTGAGGCTTTTCCTGGTGCTGCCCATGAAGTGTATTTTACCTAAGTGCCCCTGCCCATGCCTTTGCCTGTATCCACCAAAAATCCACCCGTTCATTCCCCAGCTGCTGCCTCCCTCTTTTCCTGGATCCAACAGAATTTTAACAGGTGAATATTCCCCTCTGGAAGAGCACCTTTCATTCCAAACCTAAGAACAAACAAATGAATCACTTTCCTTCGACCTTCCTTATTAGGATTCCACTGAGAGCAGTGGATGGAAAATGATCCTCTCCTGGTCCCTGCTGGATTCCCGGAGCAGGGATTCTTTCCCTCTTCCCCCCCCCCCCCCGCCCCCCCGCGGTGACCACCCTGCCCTGCCCCCTTTTCAGGCTTTGTTCCACAGCTCTTGTCTCCAACTCTTGCATCCTTTCCCTCACTCCAGGAGCTCCCAGCAGTTCCACACCCTCTTTTCTCCCATCCTGATCCTTTCTCCAAGAACAGAGCTCTGCATTTCAATTCCCTTCGCTTTTCTCCGACAATTCCCACCAATCCAGACCTAAAGCTGACACAAGGAACACTCAGTGCCCACAAATGCAAATCCAGACCTGGCCATGCCTAAACCAGCAAGTCTGAACACACAATCCTGGACCATCTGCATTAATTCAAACCTAACAATTAGGACACACTGAAGACTTCAACATTCCCAAGAAACACCCTGTTGCCTTCAACTCCCTGGGGTTTTTGCTTTGAACTCATACGGATTAGGGGATCAAGGGATTTCCCTGAAAAAAACCTGTGTGGTGCATGCTGGAATCCCCGATCCCGTGAATCCAGGGAGTGTTAAAAGCTTAAGTCCAACCTGGCCCACCATAAATTTTTGCCAACTATCCCCCAAATGATCAGGTTAACAGAACCCTCCTCTGGTGCTGCGTTTTTAGTATTGGAAAGCCAGGAATTACTTTATTCCCAGAGCGAGGCTCTGGATATGGGCTTGGGGAGAACAAGACCTTACCAACTTACAGAGCCAGGGGATGACGTTTGGGAACAATCCTGGGCTGCCTGGCAGCAATTCATTGTACCTCTTGTCACCCACGAACACCTTCACCCACTCCTCCAGGAGCCCGGGCCAGCGGCTCTGCTTCTCTTGGAGCAGGAGGCATTGCCCTGCCCACTGCAGGGACCTGCAAACCATTCCGGAGTCAGCTCCGAGCCAGGGACGGGGCAACACCCCGTCCCACGGCTCCAGCGGCTCGGGCCCTCGGTAATTCCGGATCTGAGCCTCGTAATCCCTGCAGGGAAGAGGCCGGCTCAGGCCGGGATCGGGGAGGGTGGGAAGCGCCCGGGGTGGGCGGAGGCTCTGCCACCCCCACGGCCGCGGCATCCGCACAGCTCCGGGGGACGGGGCCCGCCCCGATGCCGCTCCCCGTCCCGTTATGCCGTTCCCCCGCTCCCCATCCCGTTCTCCCGCTCCTCGCTCACCGCCCGGGCCCGTCCATGCCCGCCTGTCCCCCGCCGACCGCGCCTGCCCACTCAAACTGGCCACGGCAGCCGCGCCACGCCTCCCCATTGGCCAGCCCTCGGCCCGCCCCGCCTTCCTATTGGCCGCTGGCCCCGTCAATCACGCGGGAAACCCCGCCGCCCGCAGGCACCGCTCCCACGGCGGCCGCTACACGGCGGCCCGGGCGCATTCCCAGGGGAAAAGGAGAGTTGTTATCAACACTCGAACCTCCCAAGCGTTGTTATTGCTCAGAGAGCTGCGCCGGTACTGAGCTACTCCCATGCGCCTGCACGGCTTTGGGGAGGGGCAAGACCACGTCCCACTCCTGCCTGGAGAAATTTCAATGCCCTAAAAAGTCATTTCCCTTCTCTCTCTCTGACCCAGGGCCAAAGCAGCTGTGTAGAACAACCCGGGGGATTTATGGGAGGGTGATTCTCTCAGGAAAGACCCCAGACCCTGAGGAAACAAACCCACCCCAAATTTCCAGCTGAAAACACGCTGCTTCCTGAACGGCAGCGCACAAAGCTCTCTATAGCCAGACAGGAGATGACAGTCCAGAAAAAGCCAAAAGATGTGCTCTGCCTGCATGCACTCTCTTGACTGGTAATTCCAAAGGAAATTCCCCACAGATCGTAAGCAGTCGCCTGCAATTTGTCCTCTGCATTCATGACTGCCTTGGCTTTCTGTAGAAGTGTGTCAAACATCCACGCAGGCGTCAGGGCCTGGGCTGGCTCGTTTATGGCTCTTCCTGACAGGCCCAGGCCAAACCCAAGCACCCCCCTCACTGCTCCAGCCCCACTTTCAGGGAAATACTGACACGGCTTAGAAATACTCTCCTTCCCTGCAACTCACTCCCTCCCTGCGCATCCCCGGAGAGGATTTACTCCGTCCTTTGTTCCCGACAGCACCTCTCCAGCGCAAATCCCACTTCACACAGACACTGACTAAGCAGACCTAAGGCAGTGGTTCCAATCCCCAGCTGCAATCCCCAACTCCCTGTCTCCTGCACAGCTCGTCCAAGCACTCCCAGCAATCTCACCTCAGCCCAGAGACTCTCTGTCCGCAGAGGGAAACACAACCCGATGGCACGCAGCTCTGGCACCACATTCCCTCTTCCCTTCTCCCTTTTTCCAGCACACCAGGCTGCTGGAAACGGCATTCCCTAGGCAGTTCATCCCAACACAGAGAAGAGGAGCCTGTGACTTACCCACACCGTGGGCAGGACAAGGGGGGCCCTAGCTGGCTTTGGCTGCTCTAATACCAAAGCTCTTGGGACGACTTCAGTGGTTTTTCCTGTCTTGAAAGAGTGCAGAAAAGCAAAGTTAATCCCACTGTGGACTCCAAGACTCCTGCATTTCCTATTTCTCCTATGATTGCTCACCATGAAATTTTATCCATGGAAAAAAAGCATGAAGAATAACACCATATCAAATAAAAAGTGCCCTTTTCCAGCATTTTTATACCAGGCATTAAAAAGATGCCCATTTCTCTTCCAGCATTGCTTCCCTCATTTTAGCAGAACCGTTTTCATCCCAGACCCCACTCATCAGCTGTTCAATCCTCTGGCACTGGATTTGGACAAAAGAAGGGACGCACCTGGATCGCAGGAAATCACAGAGAGAAACCCCTCCAAAACCTGACAGAGAAAATCAACAGGAGATGCAGGAAGACACATCCCTCATTTGCACATCCGGAGTGCTTTTCTAAAGACTTCTCTGCATCTGGATGCTCTTTGCACTTGGCAGCAAACTGCTTCCACTGCTTCCCACTCCAGCAAGGGGAACATCCCTGGAATTTCATGTCCAGTGTCTCTGCCTAAAGCAGCCCCACGGCAACACGAAGCTTCCCTCGGGCATTTCGTTTCTTTATCCCAAATATTCTCCCCACTCAGCCACAATCTAGAAAGAACAAAAGGGAAAAGAAGGAAGACCAATTAATTCTGACATAAGGAGTCTTGACTATCCCGACACACTGCCAGTTGAAAAAACATCCCTGCCACTCTAACAAATCCCCCTGATACTGTCTCCATTCTGTATCAATTATTTAAATGTTGTATTAAGGAGCGTAAGGACACAATGCTTGGAATTCTCAAAAACGGCTCCACCTGGCTACTCCAAGCACTTTCCCACCCGGGGAGCTGAGCTGTCCCACATTTAAACGCCACGTTTGATCCAAATCCCATAGAAATCTGATATTGTTTGGCTCCTGAGCTTTCCCAAAAGCTGTCCAGTCAAGCCTGGAAATCCTCACTGAAGCTTTGCCATGTCACATCGGGATTTACCCTTGGGAAAACCCCACTCTGAGCACTTGGGTTTCAAGAGGTTGCACCCAATGTTACAGACACAGAATTCCTGTGGGGTTTGGCATTTCCTGCACCTCCAAACACGTGAAAAGAATGAAGTGCAGAGTCCCGAGGCTCCATTATTGCCATTCTCCTCACATCCCTTTCCTCAGCTGCACATGGCTTTGTGCCTCCTCTGAAGGGCTGGAAAGGAATTTGGGAACCCCCCTCAGCTTCTTCTCTGAGCCGGCCCAAAAGGCAAACAGGAAAAAAAAACCCCAAAAGTGCACAAAATCCCAGCCCCTCCCAAGATGCAGCTCCTCACACCAAACCTTGGGAGAATCCCTGGTGCTTCCAACACCGCTGCAATCCCACCTGGAGCTGAGCTTACAGGGTGCTCTGCCTAATCCACATCCAAGCCTGGATAGCCCAAAGCCTGCAAGAAAAGAGGAGGCAAAGTGAAGGGGAGAGGGGGGGAAAAACGGAATTTTAGGTTTTTCCCGTGTTTACAACAGGATTGAAGGGCAGGATGGAGAGGTTTTGTGGAAAAGAAGTACCAAAGGCTGCTTCATTCCCAGCAATTAGCGCTGCTCAGGTTGAATCCAAGAGGCCCAATCCACCAGGTTTAAACAGGAGCGGCCGACAGGATGGGTTATGACACAGATCTGTGAAGCTGGAGCCTTCTTCCTTCTCCCGGGCTCTCCCAGAAATTCTCCATGTCCGGACGCGCTCCCGCTCTCCCTGCTGGGGAGGACGGACTTGGATAGCCCGGGTGACTGCTGAGCCTAAAACAATAAGCGATCCAAGTGTTTTTCCCCAGGAAATGACATATTCTCTGGACCTGGGATAACCCATATCCCATGGCCTTCTCCAGGAAGAGTCCCAGCTGGATATGGTCTCCCAGAAAGGATTCCATAGGGGCTCACCTTTTGCTTGGAGCTCGGCTGAATTCCTCAGCAATGCCAGGGAATGTGGCCATTGGAGGCTTTGAGCAGATTAGGCTCATTTGCCTTTTTAGGTTTTGTTACCATCTCTCAGACTTCCCACTGGATTGTGGCCTCCAAGGAACATGTAAATCCCATTGGATTCCTGCTCTTTGGATATTTTTGTACCATTCCTGTACAAAACGAGGCCCCCTGTTCGGATGCTTTTCCCCACCGTTCCCCAGCAGTTTTATCTGCCAGTGCATTCCCTGTGTTGGTTGGGCTCTTCCCAGATCTCTGAGCTCCTTCACAAGGCAGGAGATCCATTTGGCCCAGGAACCGAACCCTCCCGAGGAATTGTCTGATGCCATCTCCACATTTCACAGCTGATCCTTGTGCTCAAAGGATCCCTCTTTCTTCCCTTCAGCCAATTCCAAGCCTCGCTGCCCCCAGCTGGGAACAGTCCCCAGGCCGATCCCTGCAGTCTTCCCTGCCAGGATCCTGCTCAGGAATCCATGGGCTACGAATGTAAGAATTAATTCTTCCCACCCCTGCCCAGTTCTAATTCCAAAGGATTTGGTGTCTGCCTTACCCGGCTGGAGCCTGCTTCCAACTCTGCTCTTGCTGCTTCTGCTGCTTTCCATTTCCCAGGAATTCCACCAACGGAGCGACAGCGTTTTCCACCTCCTCCTCCAGCATTCCCTCTGTTGCGTTCGGGTGCTGGAAGGATATCAAAACCAGGGCCTCACTATCAGGAATTATATCCCCGGATTTGTTCCTTTCCAAATGTCACCTCTTCCCAATAAAGCACTGGCCATCCAAGGAATTCTAGAGAGCGATGTGCTGACCACTGCTTACTCCTCTGGAATGTCAGAGCTTGGAAAAAAAGGGCAGTTGAGGCTTTTCCTGGTGCTGCCCATGAAGTGTATTTTACCTAAGTGCCCCTGCCCATGCCTTTGCCTGTACCCGCCAAAAATCCACCCGTTCATTCCCCAGCTGCTGCCTCCCTCTTTTCCTGGATCCAACAGAATTTTAACAGGTGAATATTCCCCTCTGGAAGAGCACCTTTCATTCCAAACCTAAGAACAAACAAATGAATCACTTTCCTTCGACCTTCCTTATTAGGATTCCACTGAGAGCAGTGGATGGAAAATGATCCTCTCCTGGTCCCTGCTGGATTCCCGGAGCAGGGATCCTTTCCCTCTTTCCCCCCACCCCCCGCGGTGCCCTCCTCCCCCTCCCGCCCCACCCCGCACCCTTTCCAGGCTTTGTTCCACAGCTTTTGCCTCCGGACCTCAGATCCTTTTGGTCTCCAGGAGCTCCCAGCAGCTCCACAGCCTTTCCTCTCCCATCCTGATCCTTTCTCCAGGAATGGAGCTGTGCATTGCAATTCCCTTCTCTTTTCTCCGACAATTCCCACCAACCCAGACCTAGAGCTGACACAAGGAACGCTCGGTGCCCACAAATCCAAATCCAGACCCGGCCATCCCTAAACCAGCAACTCCCGGACAATTTGCGTTCATTCCAACCTAACACTGAGGACTCACCTAATCCTTCAAAATTCCCAAGAAATATCCCGTTGCCTTCAGCTCCCCGGGGATTCTGCTTCGTGCTCACACGGATTTGGGACTTCCCTGAAAAACCCGTGCAGGGCACGCTGGAATCCCCGATCCCGTGAATCCGGGGAGTGTGCAAAGCTCGGTCCAGCCTGGGCCCCCAGAAATTTTTGCCAAATATCCCCCAAGTCCTCGGGACAACAGAACTCTCTGGTACTGCATTTTTGGCGTTGTAAAGCCTGGAATCACTTTATTCCTAGTGCTGGGCTCTGCATACGGCCGAGAAAATCCCGGCCTCCACACAGACCCAGATTCCAAACTTTTTGATACATTTTAGCAAACCGAGAAATTCCCCCTCCCTGCTTCTTCTTAAGGGCATCCTTCTTTTCCCTTACCCGGCCTGCTCTCTCCCACTGGGCTGGGTTTTTCCCTTCCCATGCTAATTAGTCCCTACTTCTAGGAGGTTTAGGTACCTTTCTTCCCTGGCAGGGATTTCTTAACACAGCTACCGAGGCTTTGGGAGTCTTCTTTATCTTCTACTTTCTGGAAACACACCCTCTGATCCATAAATGCCACAATCCAGATGCCCAACTTCAACAAGACATCCTTTTCACCTAAAAACACTCACTCTCAACTCTTAGATCTTTTAAAGTTTTACCCCCGCAAAATTCCCCTGCTTTTCCACCGCTGAATTCCTCCGTCCTGATTCCAAGAATTTCTTGAATACCACGGGGCTTTTCTCAAGATTTACCCCCACAACCTTCCCTACGTGCCCACTGCTCACCACCTCATTTTTCCCTCAATGTCTTCGTTCTCCACCCCAGAGAGTTTGTCAAGTGTTGCCTCCAAGATGTTCCCCCTCTCTCCACTACTGAGTTCCCCATTTTGCCTTCAAAATATTCATTCTGTCCCCTCCAGATTGCATCCACTTTTACCCCCAACATTTTACTTCCTCTACAATATTGACTAAACCTTTTCCACCCCAAAAATGTGCATTCCCTCCCTTAAACAGCACCTCAGCTTTTCCCTCAAAAATGCCCCAGAGAGAAACTCCGATTCAGCCCCCAAACTCCCCTTTTCCTACACAAACAGTTCTTGTGGCCCCTCGCAATTCCCCCAGGCTTTCAGCTAAAGGAATAACTGGAAGCCTATTCCCTCATCTCTGCCCTCCTTTTGCTTTCCTGGAAAACCTTGCCATCCCACACTTTCTCCAAGAGATCTGCTGCGAGTACGGCAAGGTCTGCTCTGTCAGAGTGCCAGGGGGGTTTACAGCACTTGCTCCTCTGCATCTTCACCCTTTCATCAGCTTTCCCCTGGAACGGTGTTGTGCAAGAAGCTTGGAATTACCAGAAATGGATCGGGTTCACATTTTTTCCCCACCAGTTTTCATCTGCTTTGAAATTCCTGGAATGACCCTCAAATGTGCCCTAGAACAGTGCTGTGAAAGGATCAGTCAGAAGAACAGCCTGAAAGCAGAAAACCACCTCCAGCAGCAGCCGGAATGATCCCATTTCTGTTCTTACCTGGTCCTGCCAGAGCTCCCAACGGCCCTTCCCATTCCAAAACAACAGCTATGCAAGACATTCCTGCTGTCCGTGAGGGTGAGGTGCCAGTTCTGGATGTTCTTTGCTGTGGAATCGGACAACAAACAGAGCGTAAATGATCTTGGTGGCTCTTCCAAGCCAAACCACCCCGTGATTCCTTGCGTGGATCAGCACCTGTCCCAACTCCATTCCAGAAACCTCCTCCCACTAACCCAGAACTTTCCTTTTTCCGCTCAACATCAGGGATTTGCTGCCAAGTGCCCCGGGCAGGGGACGCCTCAGCATTCCCTGGGACGCCTCAGCCTTCCCTGGGATACCTCAGCCTTCCCTGGGACGCCTCAGCATTCCCTGGGACGCCTCAGCATTCCCTGGGGGTGCCTCAGCATTCCCTGGGCTGCTGTTCCACGCCGATCCCGTGTCCAGCGCCGTTCCGGGCTGCAGTGCCGGGCTCTCCCCACAAGGCGGCAGCACCGGGAGCGAGCAGCCCCGGCCGGTCCCGCTGTCTCGGGGCAGCTGCGCCTTTAACCCGCCCGGAGCCGGCGGGGCCGTGAACACAGCGGGCAAAAACCCCAGCGATCCCCTTTCTTTCACCCCCAGAGGCACAGGATCGCAGCATTCCCTGGGCTGGAAGGGACCCGCAGGGAGCATCGAGTCCACATCCTCGTCCTGCACCCCAAGAATCCCACCCTGTGCCCGAGAGCCTTGTCCAGACCCAAACTCTGCCCCCAGGATCCTGAAAACACAGCGGGGCTGGGAGAAGGGTAACAAGGGAGGATTTTTTACATAGTTCTCCTCGTACGATCGTTATATAATCTTATTAGATAGTCCAGCAACCCATCCCTGGGCCGGGACCCCCACCCCTGTCCCGGGACACCCATCCCTGGGCCGGAATACCGATCCCCCGCGGCCCCCACCGTCCGCTCGGGACTGTCCCCGTTCCCCGCTCACCTCCGAGCCCGCAGCACCCGCCCCGGTGCCCCCGGCCCGGCAGCGCTGCTCCCCGGACTCCCCGCCATTGCCACGTCGGGCGAAGAAGGGCGGAAATTACCGGTACCACACCAATGTGGCGATGCGACCTTCTCAAGATGGCGGCGGTGGAGGACCCCGCTCCGTCTATTCGGCTGCCTGAATGCTCCCGCCTACCCCAGGCGCCGCTGACCCCACAGTCGGTGTCCGCATAGCGGGAAACGCCTCAGAAAATTGCGTGCAAGCGCTGGGCTGGCGTTGGTGTCGGCGTCGCGTTCAGGCAGCCGAATAGACGCAGCTAGAGGGGGCCTTCCCTGCCACCATCTTGAGAAGGTCAGAAAATAGCGTAAACGACCGCCATCTTTAGTGTGGCGATGACCTAATTTCCGGTTTTGCCGCCATCTTGGGTGCTGGCAGAAGCCACTTCCGGTCGAGCCGCCATCTTTAGTGTGGTACGCACAAGGCCCCCCCCCCCCCCCCCCCACAAGAGCTTCTGTCTATTCAGCTGCCTGAATCCAGCCCGGACTCCGACGCCGGCCCCGCGCTTTCCGCGCGATTTTCCGCGGTGGTCCCCGGTGCGAGGACACGGGTGGTGGGGTCACCGGCGCCGGAGGCGGGCGACGGTCCCGCGACCGGCGGCAGGCATCGGCAGGGACACCTCTCTTAGGGGCCTATTGCGTCCGCCATCTTGAGTGTGGCGGAAGTGTCATCCACCCTCTGCAAGGTCCTGGCAGGTTCGAATAAAAACGCCACTTACGCCGTCCCGAAAGCGCCAAACTGCGCCTTCCTTTCCGAGCCGCCCCCTTGAGAGCGGCACGCGGGCGGCTCTATTCCGACCGTGCTCGCCCGGTGCTCCCCGCCCCGGCTCGCGCTGCGACCGCGCCTCTGCTGCCCGGCAAAACCGGCCCCGCCGGGCCTCCCCCCGCGCTGTCATTCGTCGCGGTCACCGCCCCGCACGGCGCCTGCTCCTTTGCAGCGCTCTGGCCCCGCTCATGCACGCCCGTGTCCCTTGGCGCTCCGAACCGTCCTTCGCCCCTCCCCTCCGCTGCCAGACGCGGCCCCGCTCGCTCCTTGCCACGCTCGGCAGCCACCGAGGCCGCCGCCCTCTCGGCTCCCCCGGCCCCGGGCGGCAGCAGCGCCGGGGCGCCGTGCCGGGGCCGGCAGTGCCGCGCTCTCGCCACCAGGCGGCAGCAGCGCCGCCCAGCTCAGCCCGGGGCCGGGCCGCGCTGCGGGGCACGGACAGAGCAGAGGCAAAAGCCGGCTCAGGGCGCTCTGCAGCTCCTGCAGCCCGAGCCTCTCGGCTCCTGGCGCCAGGCACTCGCTTCTTCCCTTCCTACAGAAAAACGCCGCCTCGTTATGCTCAGAACTTGCTCATCTCTAGTCCCAGCTTCTTATATTCCTATATGCAACAGAGTAGAGAGAGGGCTGGCTTATTTCAAAATGAATCTACATCTAAATTTGTCTATAGATGTAAAAACAAAGAACTTGACAGGTTTGGGGATTCCACACTGTCATACACACATCCCTCCCGGTGGATTTTCTGGCAGTTTTGGGCCCCTCTGGGGGAGGGCACCCAGCAATGGCCCCCCTCATTCCCCACTCACCTGCTCCTCCACTGCATCGTGGCTCTCCCAGGGACATTGGGGTGCCCCAAGTGACATTCAGAGCCCCCGAGTCTCCACCCCCGCCCCCAGCCTTTTTTCCTCACCTCCAAAGAATGCACCAAATGAGACAAACTGCCCTGGACAGCAGAACGGCACTTTAATAAAGCCATTTCCATGCATACATCCCCCAAAAAGGGGCTTGGCTGGAAACACAGGGAAGGTGCAGCAGAGGGATGGGGAAAGAGAGGGATGGGCAGCAGGACAGGGGGCTCTCAAGAGAAGGGCACCATGAGGGAGAGGGACCGAGCAGCCGATGCAGACAGGGACAGGCAAAAGGACAGTGAGAGGGACAAAGAAATACAGTCACACTGCAGCACAAAGGAAAAAGGAGAGCAAGAAAGAAGGAAAGAGAAAGATGCGGGCGGCGAGGGAGACAGAGACAGAACAGGGAGAGGGATTGAGCAGAATTTATTCAATAAAGGTCAGTATGGATTTCTTAAAAGAACACCAGGACATCCCTATCACGGAACTCTGCTGTCTGCTTCAACTTCACAGCTGTAAGGGAACATTTCTCCCCCCTCTCCTCTCTGCGGTGTTTATTAAATAAAGAGTGAGTATTTATTTCTTAAAAGAAAAACAAGAGAGAGGAGGCAGTGAAAGGCAATGGCATGGGGAGCACACAGGACAAGAAAGCAACACAAAAGACACACTGGACAGAGAGAAGAAAAGAGCTGCAAAGTTGGATGCAAGAGTGAAAGAAAATCAGGAACAAACGCCAGGACTTTCATTAGAGAGTGTGGCTGACGAAAGTGCCAGTAAAGCACCGGCTCGAACAGAACCTGCTGCTGGCACGGCTCGGCCTGGCACTCACTAATTAACATCTGTCTCTCGGCAGGGCCATGAATCCCCTGCTGGAACAGGAGGGGAAAGCCGAGGGGATAATGCGCACCGGGGTTGGTGCCGCTCAGCCCTAATCCCAGCCCGTGGCGCCAGTGAACGCACCCCGATCTCCGAACCTTCTCTCAGGGAAATCTCATCTTTACCCCTTCTCTTCCCCTCCCGGTATCTCCGTGTGCCCGGAACAAACACGAGGAGAGGTTTCTCTGTTGCAGGTTCTTTGGAAATCCTACACTGACTTTGAGAATGAGCAAGAGTAGAAGACAACCAGGAAACTTTGCTGCCAACCAACATCAAACCCCTCGCACCGGAGAAGAACGAACAGCTCGTTTTTACGCGTCCAAATCCCTTCAATTTTCAGCATTGTCTGTTTCCCGGCCGGCACTGTGGGAACTGCTGCGCACGGCACCACGAGTAAAACGCTCTCGTGTTCAGAAGGCACAATTGCAGAGAACAGACAGCAAAGCCGTCTCAAGGCAATTTGGGCACTCAAAACCCCCCTTTTTGCACCCTGAGCTTTCTGTTAAGCCACACCTGAAATTCCAAGTTTCTCCGTACTCTGCCCCAGTGCTTCTCTCTTCCGTCAGCGCCGTAGGCAGGACTGATTCCATACTCACAAACCCCCCTTGCCACGATCGGCGCTCTCTGCCCACCAAGGACACGGCACCGGGCAGGGACATTTCTCCCACTCCCCAGCAGAGACCTCCTCCCGCCACATCCAGGGAACTGCAGCCACTCAGGGAACACCAACTTTCTCCTGGGCTGGGAAGAGGAACCTGCAGCAATTAAGGCTGCACAGTCTGCAGCAGCGAGAGCTCAGCACATGTCCAGAGAGCCAATTCCAGCACCTAAATTTAAAAAAGAAGAAAAAGTTGATGACTTTTTTTTAAAGTTACTGTAAGTTCTTAAAACCAAACCAGCCTTTGCTCTTGACTTTGGCTCACTGATGCACACACACACACAAGAGGCCAACGGTCACACAGGGCCTGCTTGCAGAATTCCTGATCCAAACCCTCGCCTTTCCTGCCCAGCACTGAGGGAAATCTGACAGAGGATTCATAAAGAGCCCTCGCTGAGAGCAGTCATCGCCCCAGGCCTTCAGGCTTGGCAAGATTCTGTAGTGAACGGACCCAAATTCAATTCCCAAATCTCAATCTCTGACAAGTCCTGTTGGAAAGACAGCGGACAGTCCATCAGAACACGGAATTAAAAGGCTGCACAAGGAATAACAGAAGCTTTCCCAGGAATAGCCCAAGTTCCTTTTCTCCCTCACCGGTCCGGGGCCGTGAGACCGAACCTTGGGCCCCAGGAGACAGGAGAGTTGTTATCAACACTCGAACCTCCCAAGCGTTGTTATTGCTCAGAGAGCTGCGCCGGCACTGAGCTACTCCCATGCGCCTGCACGGCTTTGGGGAGGGGCAAGACCACGTCCCACTCCTGCCTGGAGAAATTTCAATGCCCTAAAAAGTCATTTCCCTTCTCTCTCTCTGACCCAGGGCCAAAGCAGCTGTGTAGAACAACCCGGGGGATTTATGGGAGGGTGATTCTCTCAGGAAAGACCCCAGACCCTGAGGAAACAAACCCACCCCAAATTTCCAGCTGAAAACACGCTGCTTCCTGAACGGCAGCGCACAAAGCTCTCTATAGCCAGACAGGAGATGACAGTCCAGAAAAAGCCAAAAGATGTGCTCTGCCTGCATGCACTCTCTTGACTGGTAATTCCAAAGGAAATTCCCCACAGATCGTAAGCAGTCGCCTGCAATTTGTCCTCTGCATTCATGACTGCCTTGGCTTTCTGTAGAAGTGTGTCAAACATCCACGCAGGCGTCAGGGCCTGGGCTGGCTCGTTTATGGCTCTTCCTGACAGGCCCAGGCCAAACCCAAGCACCCCCCTCACTGCTCCAGCCCCACTTTCAGGGAAATATTGACACGGCTTAGAAATACTCTCCTTCCCTGCAACTCACTCCCTCCCTGCGCATCCCCGGAGAGGATTTACTCCGTACTTTGTTCCCGACAGCACCTCTCCAGCGCAAATCCCACTTCACACAGACACTGACTAAGCAGACCTAAGTGGTTCCAGCAGCAGCTGCAATCCCCAACTCCCTGTCTCCTGCACAGCTCATCCAAGCACTCCCAGCAATCTCACCTCGGCCCAGAGACTCTCTGTCCGCAGAGGGAAACACAACCCGATGGCACGCAGCTCTGGCACCACATTCCCTCTTCCCTTCTCCCTTTTTCCAGCACACCAGGCTGCTGGAAACGGCATTCCCTAGGCAGTTCATCCCAACACAGAGAAGAGGAGCCTGTGACTTATCCAAACTATGGGCAGGACAAGGGGGGCCCTAGCTGGCTTTGGCTGCTTTAATACCAAAGCTCTTGGGACGACTTCAGTGGTTTTTCCTGTCTTGAAAGAGTGCAGAAAAGCAAAGTTAATCCCACTGTGGACTCCAAGACTCCTGCATTTCCTATTTCTCCTATGATTGCTCACCATGAAATTTTATCCATGGAAAAAAAGCATGAAGAATAACACCATATCAAATAAAAAGTGCCCTTTTCCAGCATTTTTATACCAGGCATTAAAAAGATGCCCATTTCTCTTCCAGCATTGCTTCCCTCATTTTAGCAGAACCGTTTTCATCCCAGACCCCACTCATCAGCTGTTCAATCCTCTGGCACTGGATTTGGACAAAAGAAGGGACGCACCTGGATCGCAGGAAATCACAGAGAGAAACCCCTCCAAAACCTGACAGAGAAAATCAACAGGAGATGCAGGAAGACACATCCCTCATTTGCACATCCGGAGTGCTTTTCTAAAGACTTCTCTGCATCTGGATGCTCTTTGCACTTGGCAGCAAACTGCTTCCACTGCTTCCCACTCCAGCAAGGGGAACATCCCTGGAATTTCATGTCCAGTGTCTCTGCCTAAAGCAGCCCCACGGCAACACGAAGCTTCCCTCGGGCATTTCGTTTCTTTATCCCAAATATTCTCCCCACTCAGCCACAATCTAGAAAGAACAAAAGGGAAAAGAAGGAAGACCAATTAATTCTGACATAAGGAGTCTTGACTATCCCGACACACTGCCAGGTGAAAAAACATCCCTGCCACTCTAAGAAATCCCCCTGATACTGTCTCCATTCTGTATCAATTATTTAAACGTTGTATTAAGGAGCGTAAGGACACAATGCTTGGAATTCTCAAAAACGGCTCCGCCTGGCTACTCCAAGCACTTTCCCACCCGGGGAGCTGAGCTGTCCCACATTTAAACGCCACGTTTGATCCAAATCCCATAGAAATCTGATATTGTTTGGCTCCTGAGCTTTCCCAAAAGCTGTCCAGTCAAGCCTGGAAATCCTCACTGAAGCTTTGCCATGTCACATCGGGATTTACCCTTGGGAAAACCCCACTCTGAGCACTTGGGTTTCAAGAGGTTGCACCCAATGTTACAGACACAGAATTCCTGTGGGGTTTGGCATTTCCTGCACCTCCAAACACGTGAAAAGAATGAAGTGCAGAGTCCCGAGGCTCCATTATTGCCATTCTCCTCACATCCCTTTCCTCAGCTGCACATGGCTTTGTGCCTCCTCTGAAGGGCTGGAAAGGAATTTGGGAACCCCCCTCAGCTTCTTCTCTGAGCCGGCCCAAAAGGCAAACAGGAAAAAAAAACCCCAAAAGCGCACAAAATCCCAGCCCCTCCCAAGATGCAGCTCCTCACACCAAACCTTGGGAGAATCCCTGGTGCTTCCAACACCGCTGCAATCCCACCTGGAGCTGAGCTTACAGGGTGCTCTGCCTAATCCACATCCAAGCCTGGATAGCCCAAAGCCTGCAAGAAAAGAGGAGGCAAAGTGAAGGGGAGAGGGGGGGAAAAACGGAGTTTTAGGTTTTTCCCCTGTTTGCAACAGGATTGAAGGGCAGGATGGAGAGGTTTCGTGGAAAAGAAGTACCAAAGGCTGCTTCATTCCCAGCAATTAGCGCTGCTCAATCCAAGAGGCCCAATCCACCAGGTTTAAACAGGAGCGGCCGACAGGATAGGTTATGACACAGATCTGTGAAGCTGGAGCCTTCTTCCTTCTCCCGGGCTCTCCCAGAAATTCTCCATGTCCGGACGCGCTCCCGCTCTCCCTGCTGGGGAGGATGGACTTGGATAGCCCGGGTGACTGCTGAGCCTAAAACAATAAGCGATCCAAGTGTTTTTCCCCAGGAAATGACATATTCTCTGGACCTGGGATAACCCATATCCCATGGCCTTCTCCAGGAAGAGTCCCAGCTGGATATGGTCTCCCAGAAAGGATTCCATAGGGGCTCACCTTTTGCTTGGAGCTCGGCTGAATTCCTCAGCAATGCCAGGGAATGTGGCCATTGGAGGCTTTGAGCAGATTAGGCTCATTTGCCTTTTTAGGTTTTGTTACCATCTCTCAGACTTCCCACTGGATTGTGGCCTCCAAGGAACATGTAAATCCCATTGGATTCCTGCTCTTTGGATATTTTTGTACCATTCCTGTACAAAACGAGGCCCCCTGTTCGGATGCTTTTCCCCACCGTTCCCCAGCAGTTTTATCTGCCAGTGCATTCCCTGTGTTGGTTGGGCTCTTCCCAGATCTCTGAGCTCCTTCACAAGGCAGGAGATCCATTTGGCCCAGGAACCAAACCCTCCCGAGGAATTGTCTGATGCCATCTCCACATTTCACAGCTGATCCTTGTGCTCAAAGGATCCCTCTTTCTTCCCTTCAGCCAATTCCAAGCCTCGCTGCCCCCAGCCGGGAACAGTCCCCAGGCCGATCCCTGCAGTCTTCCCTGCCAGGATCCTGCTCAGGAATCCATGGGAATGTAAGAATTAATTCTTCCCACCCCTGCCCAGTTCTAATTCCAAAGGATTTGGTGTCTGCCTTACCCGGCTGGAGCCTGCTTCCAACTCTGCTCTTGCTGCTTCTGCTGCTTTCCATTTCCCAGGAATTCCACCAACGGAGCGACAGCGTTTTCCACCTCCTCCTCCAGCATTCCCTCTGTTGCGTTCGGGTGCTGGAAGGATATCAAAACCAGGGCCTCACTATCAGGAATTATATCCCCGGATTTGTTCCTTTCCAAATGTCACCTCTTCCCAATAAAGCACTGGCCATCCAAGGAATTCTAGAGAGCGATGTGCTGACCACTGCTTACTCCTCTGGAATGTCAGAGCTTGGAAAAAAAGGGCAGTTGAGGCTTTTCCTGGTGCTGCCCATGAAGTGTATTTTACCTAAGTGCCCCTGCCCATGCCTTTGCCTGTACCCGCCAAAAATCCACCCGTTCATTCCCCAGCTGCTGCCTCCCTCTTTTCCTGGATCCAACAGAATTTTAACAGGTGAATATTCCCCTCTGGAAGAGCACCTTTCATTCCAAACCTAAGAACAAACAAATGAATCACTTTCCTTCGACCTTCCTTATTAGGATTCCACTGAGAGCAGTGGATGGAAAATGATCCTCTCCTGGTCCCTGCTGGATTCCCGGAGCAGGGATCCTTTCCCTCTTTCCCCCCACCCCCCGCGGTGCCCTCCTCCCCCTCCCGCCCCACCCCGCACCCTTTCCAGGCTTTGTTCCACAGCTTTTGCCTCCGGACCTCAGATCCTTTTGGTCTCCAGGAGCTCCCAGCAGCTCCACAGCCTTTCCTCTCCCATCCTGATCCTTTCTCCAGGAATGGAGCTGTGCATTGCAATTCCCTTCTCTTTTCTCCGACAATTCCCACCAACCCAGACCTAGAGCTGACACAAGGAACGCTCGGTGCCCACAAATCCAAATCCAGACCCGGCCATCCCTAAACCAGCAACTCCCGGACAATTTGCGTTCATTCCAACCTAACACTGAGGACTCACCTAATCCTTCAAAATTCCCAAGAAATATCCCGTTGCCTTCAGCTCCCCGGGGATTCTGCTTCGTGCTCACACGGATTTGGGACTTCCCTGAAAAACCCGTGCAGGGCACGCTGGAATCCCCGATCCCGTGAATCCGGGGAGTGTGCAAAGCTCGGTCCAGCCTGGGCCCCCAGAAATTTTTGCCAAATATCCCCCAAGTCCTCGGGACAACAGAACTCTCTGGTACTGCATTTTTGGCGTTGTAAAGCCTGGAATCACTTTATTCCTAGTGCTGGGCTCTGCATACGGCCGAGAAAATCCCGGCCTCCACACAGACCCAGATTCCAAACTTTTTGATACATTTTAGCAAACCGAGAAATTCCCCCTCCCTGCTTCTTCTTAAGGGCATCCTTCTTTTCCCTTACCCGGCCTGCTCTCTCCCACTGGGCTGGGTTTTTCCCTTCCCATGCTAATTAGTCCCTACTTCTAGGAGGTTTAGGTACCTTTCTTCCCTGGCAGGGATTTCTT
This sequence comes from Aphelocoma coerulescens, assembly GCF_041296385.1. Taxonomy (NCBI): domain Eukaryota; kingdom Metazoa; phylum Chordata; class Aves; order Passeriformes; family Corvidae; genus Aphelocoma; species Aphelocoma coerulescens. The sequence goes on from NC_091017.1 coordinate 98,640, forward strand.
AACACAGCTACCGAGGCTTTGGGAGTCTTCTTTATCTTCTACTTTCTGGAAACACACCCTCTGATCCATAAATGCCACAATCCAGATGCCCAACTTCAACAAGACATCCTTTTCACCTAAAAACACTCACTCTCAACTCTTAGATCTTTTAAAGTTTTACCCCCGCAAAATTCCCCTGCTTTTCCACCGCTGAATTCCTCCGTCCTGATTCCAAGAATTTCTTGAATACCACGGGGCTTTTCTCAAGATTTACCCCCACAACCTTCCCTACGTGCCCACTGCTCACCACCTCATTTTTCCCTCAATGTCTTCGTTCTCCACCCCAGAGAGTTTGTCAAGTGTTGCCTCCAAGATGTTCCCCCTCTCTCCACTACTGAGTTCCCCATTTTGCCTTCAAAATATTCATTCTGTCCCCTCCAGATTGCATCCACTTTTACCCCCAACATTTTACTTCCTCTACAATATTGACTAAACCTTTTCCACCCCAAAAATGTGCATTCCCTCCCTTAAACAGCACCTCAGCTTTTCCCTCAAAAATGCCCCAGAGAGAAACTCCGATTCAGCCCCCAAACTCCCCTTTTCCTACACAAACAGTTCTTGTGGCCCCTCGCAATTCCCCCAGGCTTTCAGCTAAAGGAATAACTGGAAGCCTATTCCCTCATCTCTGCCCTCCTTTTGCTTTCCTGGAAAACCTTGCCATCCCACACTTTCTCCAAGAGATCTGCTGCGAGTACGGCAAGGTCTGCTCTGTCAGAGTGCCAGGGGGGTTTACAGCACTTGCTCCTCTGCATCTTCACCCTTTCATCAGCTTTCCCCTGGAACGGTGTTGTGCAAGAAGCTTGGAATTACCAGAAATGGATCGGGTTCACATTTTTTCCCCACCAGTTTTCATCTGCTTTGAAATTCCTGGAATGACCCTCAAATGTGCCCTAGAACAGTGCTGTGAAAGGATCAGTCAGAAGAACAGCCTGAAAGCAGAAAACCACCTCCAGCAGCAGCCGGAATGATCCCATTTCTGTTCTTACCTGGTCCTGCCAGAGCTCCCAACGGCCCTTCCCATTCCAAAACAACAGCTATGCAAGACATTCCTGCTGTCCGTGAGGGTGAGGTGCCAGTTCTGGATGTTCTTTGCTGTGGAATCGGACAACAAACAGAGCGTAAATGATCTTGGTGGCTCTTCCAAGCCAAACCACCCCGTGATTCCTTGCGTGGATCAGCACCTGTCCCAACTCCATTCCAGAAACCTCCTCCCACTAACCCAGAACTTTCCTTTTTCCGCTCAACATCAGGGATTTGCTGCCAAGTGCCCCGGGCAGGGGACGCCTCAGCATTCCCTGGGACGCCTCAGCCTTCCCTGGGATACCTCAGCCTTCCCTGGGACGCCTCAGCATTCCCTGGGACGCCTCAGCATTCCCTGGGGGTGCCTCAGCATTCCCTGGGCTGCTGTTCCACGCCGATCCCGTGTCCAGCGCCGTTCCGGGCTGCAGTGCCGGGCTCTCCCCACAAGGCGGCAGCACCGGGAGCGAGCAGCCCCGGCCGGTCCCGCTGTCTCGGGGCAGCTGCGCCTTTAACCCGCCCGGAGCCGGCGGGGCCGTGAACACAGCGGGCAAAAACCCCAGCGATCCCCTTTCTTTCACCCCCAGAGGCACAGGATCGCAGCATTCCCTGGGCTGGAAGGGACCCGCAGGGAGCATCGAGTCCACATCCTCGTCCTGCACCCCAAGAATCCCACCCTGTGCCCGAGAGCCTTGTCCAGACCCAAACTCTGCCCCCAGGATCCTGAAAACACAGCGGGGCTGGGAGAAGGGTAACAAGGGAGGATTTTTTACATAGTTCTCCTCGTACGATCGTTATATAATCTTATTAGATAGTCCAGCAACCCATCCCTGGGCCGGGACCCCCACCCCTGTCCCGGGACACCCATCCCTGGGCCGGAATACCGATCCCCCGCGGCCCCCACCGTCCGCTCGGGACTGTCCCCGTTCCCCGCTCACCTCCGAGCCCGCAGCACCCGCCCCGGTGCCCCCGGCCCGGCAGCGCTGCTCCCCGGACTCCCCGCCATTGCCACGTCGGGCGAAGAAGGGCGGAAATTACCGGTACCACACCAATGTGGCGATGCGACCTTCTCAAGATGGCGGCGGTGGAGGACCCCGCTCCGTCTATTCGGCTGCCTGAATGCTCCCGCCTACCCCAGGCGCCGCTGACCCCACAGTCGGTGTCCGCATAGCGGGAAACGCCTCAGAAAATTGCGTGCAAGCGCTGGGCTGGCGTTGGTGTCGGCGTCGCGTTCAGGCAGCCGAATAGACGCAGCTAGAGGGGGCCTTCCCTGCCACCATCTTGAGAAGGTCAGAAAATAGCGTAAACGACCGCCATCTTTAGTGTGGCGATGACCTAATTTCCGGTTTTGCCGCCATCTTGGGTGCTGGCAGAAGCCACTTCCGGTCGAGCCGCCATCTTTAGTGTGGTACGCACAAGGCCCCCCCCCCCCCCCCCCCACAAGAGCTTCTGTCTATTCAGCTGCCTGAATCCAGCCCGGACTCCGACGCCGGCCCCGCGCTTTCCGCGCGATTTTCCGCGGTGGTCCCCGGTGCGAGGACACGGGTGGTGGGGTCACCGGCGCCGGAGGCGGGCGACGGTCCCGCGACCGGCGGCAGGCATCGGCAGGGACACCTCTCTTAGGGGCCTATTGCGTCCGCCATCTTGAGTGTGGCGGAAGTGTCATCCACCCTCTGCAAGGTCCTGGCAGGTTCGAATAAAAACGCCACTTACGCCGTCCCGAAAGCGCCAAACTGCGCCTTCCTTTCCGAGCCGCCCCCTTGAGAGCGGCACGCGGGCGGCTCTATTCCGACCGTGCTCGCCCGGTGCTCCCCGCCCCGGCTCGCGCTGCGACCGCGCCTCTGCTGCCCGGCAAAACCGGCCCCGCCGGGCCTCCCCCCGCGCTGTCATTCGTCGCGGTCACCGCCCCGCACGGCGCCTGCTCCTTTGCAGCGCTCTGGCCCCGCTCATGCACGCCCGTGTCCCTTGGCGCTCCGAACCGTCCTTCGCCCCTCCCCTCCGCTGCCAGACGCGGCCCCGCTCGCTCCTTGCCACGCTCGGCAGCCACCGAGGCCGCCGCCCTCTCGGCTCCCCCGGCCCCGGGCGGCAGCAGCGCCGGGGCGCCGTGCCGGGGCCGGCAGTGCCGCGCTCTCGCCACCAGGCGGCAGCAGCGCCGCCCAGCTCAGCCCGGGGCCGGGCCGCGCTGCGGGGCACGGACAGAGCAGAGGCAAAAGCCGGCTCAGGGCGCTCTGCAGCTCCTGCAGCCCGAGCCTCTCGGCTCCTGGCGCCAGACACTCGCTTCTTCCCTTCCTACAGAAAAACGCCGCCTCGTTATGCTCAGAACTTGCTCATCTCTAGTCCCAGCTTCTTATATTCCTATATGCAACAGAGTAGAGAGAGGGCTGGCTTATTTCAAAATGAATCTACATCTAAATTTGTCTATAGATGTAAAAACAAAGAACTTGACAGGTTTGGGGATTCCACACTGTCATACACACATCCCTCCCGGTGGATTTTCTGGCAGTTTTGGGCCCCTCTGGGGGAGGGCACCCAGCAATGGCCCCCCTCATTCCCCACTCACCTGCTCCTCCACTGCATCGTGGCTCTCCCAGGGACATTGGGGTGCCCCAAGTGACATTCAGAGCCCCCGAGTCTCCACCCCCGCCCCCAGCCTTTTTTCCTCACCTCCAAAGAATGCACCAAATGAGACAAACTGCCCTGGACAGCAGAACGGCACTTTAATAAAGCCATTTCCATGCATACATCCCCCAAAAAGGGGCTTGGCTGGAAACACAGGGAAGGTGCAGCAGAGGGATGGGGAAAGAGAGGGATGGGCAGCAGGACAGGGGGCTCTCAAGAGAAGGGCACCATGAGGGAGAGGGACCGAGCAGCCGATGCAGACAGGGACAGGCAAAAGGACAGTGAGAGGGACAAAGAAATACAGTCACACTGCAGCACAAAGGAAAAAGGAGAGCAAGAAAGAAGGAAAGAGAAAGATGCGGGCGGCGAGGGAGACAGAGACAGAACAGGGAGAGGGATTGAGCAGAATTTATTCAATAAAGGTCAGTATGGATTTCTTAAAAGAACACCAGGACATCCCTATCACGGAACTCTGCTGTCTGCTTCAACTTCACAGCTGTAAGGGAACATTTCTCCCCCCTCTCCTCTCTGCGGTGTTTATTAAATAAAGAGTGAGTATTTATTTCTTAAAAGAAAAACAAGAGAGAGGAGGCAGTGAAAGGCAATGGCATGGGGAGCACACAGGACAAGAAAGCAACACAAAAGACACACTGGACAGAGAGAAGAAAAGAGCTGCAAAGTTGGATGCAAGAGTGAAAGAAAATCAGGAACAAACGCCAGGACTTTCATTAGAGAGTGTGGCTGACGAAAGTGCCAGTAAAGCACCGGCTCGAACAGAACCTGCTGCTGGCACGGCTCGGCCTGGCACTCACTAATTAACATCTGTCTCTCGGCAGGGCCATGAATCCCCTGCTGGAACAGGAGGGGAAAGCCGAGGGGATAATGCGCACCGGGGTTGGTGCCGCTCAGCCCTAATCCCAGCCCGTGGCGCCAGTGAACGCACCCCGATCTCCGAACCTTCTCTCAGGGAAATCTCATCTTTACCCCTTCTCTTCCCCTCCCGGTATCTCCGTGTGCCCGGAACAAACACGAGGAGAGGTTTCTCTGTTGCAGGTTCTTTGGAAATCCTACACTGACTTTGAGAATGAGCAAGAGTAGAAGACAACCAGGAAACTTTGCTGCCAACCAACATCAAACCCCTCGCACCGGAGAAGAACGAACAGCTCGTTTTTACGCGTCCAAATCCCTTCAATTTTCAGCATTGTCTGTTTCCCGGCCGGCACTGTGGGAACTGCTGCGCACGGCACCACGAGTAAAACGCTCTCGTGTTCAGAAGGCACAATTGCAGAGAACAGACAGCAAAGCCGTCTCAAGGCAATGTGGGCACACAAAACCCCCCTTTTTGCACCCTGAGCTTTCTGTTAAGCCACACCTGAAATTCCAAGTTTCTCCGTACTCTGCCCCAGTGCTTCTCTCTTCCGTCAGCGCCGTAGGCAGGACTGATTCCATACTCACAAACCCCCCTTGCCACGATCGGCGCTCTCTGCCCACCAAGGACACGGCACCGGGCAGGGACATTTCTCCCACTCCCCAGCAGAGACCTCCTCCCGCCACATCCAGGGAACTGCAGCCACTCAGGGAACACCAACTTTCTCCTGGGCTGGGAAGAGGAACCTGCAGCAATTAAGGCTGCACAGTCTGCAGCAGCGAGAGCTCAGCACATGTCCAGAGAGCCAATTCCAGCACCTAAATTTAAAAAAGAAGAAAAAGTTGATGACTTTTTTTTAAAGTTACTGTAAGTTCTTAAAACCAAACCAGCCTTTGCTCTTGACTTTGGCTCACTGATGCACACACACACACAAGAGGCCAACGGTCACACAGGGCCTGCTTGCAGAATTCCTGATCCAAACCCTCGCCTTTCCTGCCCAGCACTGAGGGAAATCTGACAGAGGATTCATAAAGAGCCCTCGCTGAGAGCAGTCATCGCCCCAGGCCTTCAGGCTTGGCAAGATTCTGTAGTGAACGGACCCAAATTCAATTCCCAAATCTCAATCTCTGACAAGTCCTGTTGGAAAGACAGCGGACAGTCCATCAGAACACGGAATTAAAAGGCTGCACAAGGAATAACAGAAGCTTTCCCAGGAATAGCCCAAGTTCCTTTTCTCCCTCACCGGTCCGGGGCCGTGAGACCGAACCTTGGGCCCCAGGAGACAGGAGAGTTGTTATCAACACTCGAACCTCCCAAGCGTTGTTATTGCTCAGAGAGCTGCGCCGGCACTGAGCTACTCCCATGCGCCTGCACGGCTTTGGGGAGGGGCAAGACCACGTCCCACTCCTGCCTGGAGAAATTTCAATGCCCTAAAAAGTCATTTCCCTTCTCTCTCTCTGACCCAGGGCCAAAGCAGCTGTGTAGAACAACCCGGGGGATTTATGGGAGGGTGATTCTCTCAGGAAAGACCCCAGACCCTGAGGAAACAAACCCACCCCAAATTTCCAGCTGAAAACACGCTGCTTCCTGAACGGCAGCGCACAAAGCTCTCTATAGCCAGACAGGAGATGACAGTCCAGAAAAAGCCAAAAGATGTGCTCTGCCTGCATGCACTCTCTTGACTGGTAATTCCAAAGGAAATTCCCCACAGATCGTAAGCAGTCGCCTGCAATTTGTCCTCTGCATTCATGACTGCCTTGGCTTTCTGTAGAAGTGTGTCAAACATCCACGCAGGCGTCAGGGCCTGGGCTGGCTCGTTTATGGCTCTTCCTGACAGGCCCAGGCCAAACCCAAGCACCCCCCTCACTGCTCCAGCCCCACTTTCAGGGAAATATTGACACGGCTTAGAAATACTCTCCTTCCCTGCAACTCACTCCCTCCCTGCGCATCCCCGGAGAGGATTTACTCCGTACTTTGTTCCCGACAGCACCTCTCCAGCGCAAATCCCACTTCACACAGACACTGACTAAGCAGACCTAAGTGGTTCCAGCAGCAGCTGCAATCCCCAACTCCCTGTCTCCTGCACAGCTCATCCAAGCACTCCCAGCAATCTCACCTCGGCCCAGAGACTCTCTGTCCGCAGAGGGAAACACAACCCGATGGCACGCAGCTCTGGCACCACATTCCCTCTTCCCTTCTCCCTTTTTCCAGCACACCAGGCTGCTGGAAACGGCATTCCCTAGGCAGTTCATCCCAACACAGAGAAGAGGAGCCTGTGACTTATCCAAACTATGGGCAGGACAAGGGGGGCCCTAGCTGGCTTTGGCTGCTTTAATACCAAAGCTCTTGGGACGACTTCAGTGGTTTTTCCTGTCTTGAAAGAGTGCAGAAAAGCAAAGTTAATCCCACTGTGGACTCCAAGACTCCTGCATTTCCTATTTCTCCTATGATTGCTCACCATGAAATTTTATCCATGGAAAAAAAGCATGAAGAATAACACCATATCAAATAAAAAGTGCCCTTTTCCAGCATTTTTATACCAGGCATTAAAAAGATGCCCATTTCTCTTCCAGCATTGCTTCCCTCATTTTAGCAGAACCGTTTTCATCCCAGACCCCACTCATCAGCTGTTCAATCCTCTGGCACTGGATTTGGACAAAAGAAGGGACGCACCTGGATCGCAGGAAATCACAGAGAGAAACCCCTCCAAAACCTGACAGAGAAAATCAACAGGAGATGCAGGAAGACACATCCCTCATTTGCACATCCGGAGTGCTTTTCTAAAGACTTCTCTGCATCTGGATGCTCTTTGCACTTGGCAGCAAACTGCTTCCACTGCTTCCCACTCCAGCAAGGGGAACATCCCTGGAATTTCATGTCCAGTGTCTCTGCCTAAAGCAGCCCCACGGCAACACGAAGCTTCCCTCGGGCATTTCGTTTCTTTATCCCAAATATTCTCCCCACTCAGCCACAATCTAGAAAGAACAAAAGGGAAAAGAAGGAAGACCAATTAATTCTGACATAAGGAGTCTTGACTATCCCGACACACTGCCAGGTGAAAAAACATCCCTGCCACTCTAAGAAATCCCCCTGATACTGTCTCCATTCTGTATCAATTATTTAAATGTTGTATTAAGGAGCGTAAGGACACAATGCTTGGAATTCTCAAAAACGGCTCCGCCTGGCTACTCCAAGCACTTTCCCACCCGGGGAGCTGAGCTGTCCCACATTTAAACGCCACGTTTGATCCAAATCCCATAGAAATCTGATATTGTTTGGCTCCTGAGCTTTCCCAAAAGCTGTCCAGTCAAGCCTGGAAATCCTCACTGAAGCTTTGCCATGTCACATCGGGATTTACCCTTGGGAAAACCCCACTCTGAGCACTTGGGTTTCAAGAGGTTGCACCCAATGTTACAGACACAGAATTCCTGTGGGGTTTGGCATTTCCTGCACCTCCAAACACGTGAAAAGAATGAAGTGCAGAGTCCCGAGGCTCCATTATTGCCATTCTCCTCACATCCCTTTCCTCAGCTGCACATGGCTTTGTGCCTCCTCTGAAGGGCTGGAAAGGAATTTGGGAACCCCCCTCAGCTTCTTCTCTGAGCCGGCCCAAAAGGCAAACAGGAAAAAAAAACCCCAAAAGCGCACAAAATCCCAGCCCCTCCCAAGATGCAGCTCCTCACACCAAACCTTGGGAGAATCCCTGGTGCTTCCAACACCGCTGCAATCCCACCTGGAGCTGAGCTTACAGGGTGCTCTGCCTAATCCACATCCAAGCCTGGATAGCCCAAAGCCTGCAAGAAAAGAGGAGGCAAAGTGAAGGGGAGAGGGGGGGAAAAACGGAGTTTTAGGTTTTTCCCCTGTTTGCAACAGGATTGAAGGGCAGGATGGAGAGGTTTCGTGGAAAAGAAGTACCAAAGGCTGCTTCATTCCCAGCAATTAGCGCTGCTCAATCCAAGAGGCCCAATCCACCAGGTTTAAACAGGAGCGGCCGACAGGATAGGTTATGACACAGATCTGTGAAGCTGGAGCCTTCTTCCTTCTCCCGGGCTCTCCCAGAAATTCTCCATGTCCGGACGCGCTCCCGCTCTCCCTGCTGGGGAGGATGGACTTGGATAGCCCGGGTGACTGCTGAGCCTAAAACAATAAGCGATCCAAGTGTTTTTCCCCAGGAAATGACATATTCTCTGGACCTGGGATAACCCATATCCCATGGCCTTCTCCAGGAAGAGTCCCAGCTGGATATGGTCTCCCAGAAAGGATTCCATAGGGGCTCACCTTTTGCTTGGAGCTCGGCTGAATTCCTCAGCAATGCCAGGGAATGTGGCCATTGGAGGCTTTGAGCAGATTAGGCTCATTTGCCTTTTTAGGTTTTGTTACCATCTCTCAGACTTCCCACTGGATTGTGGCCTCCAAGGAACATGTAAATCCCATTGGATTCCTGCTCTTTGGATATTTTTGTACCATTCCTGTACAAAACGAGGCCCCCTGTTCGGATGCTTTTCCCCACCGTTCCCCAGCAGTTTTATCTGCCAGTGCATTCCCTGTGTTGGTTGGGCTCTTCCCAGATCTCTGAGCTCCTTCACAAGGCAGGAGATCCATTTGGCCCAGGAACCGAACCCTCCCGAGGAATTGTCTGATGCCATCTCCACATTTCACAGCTGATCCTTGTGCTCAAAGGATCCCTCTTTCTTCCCTTCAGCCAATTCCAAGCCTCGCTGCCCCCAGCCGGGAACAGTCCCCAGGCCGATCCCTGCAGTCTTCCCTGCCAGGATCCTGCTCAGGAATCCATGGGAATGTAAGAATTAATTCTTCCCACCCCTGCCCAGTTCTAATTCCAAAGGATTTGGTGTCTGCCTTACCCGGCTGGAGCCTGCTTCCAACTCTGCTCTTGCTGCTTCTGCTGCTTTCCATTTCCCAGGAATTCCACCAACGGAGCGACAGCGTTTTCCACCTCCTCCTCCAGCATTCCCTCTGTTGCGTTCGGGTGCTGGAAGGATATCAAAACCAGGGCCTCACTATCAGGAATTATATCCCCGGATTTGTTCCTTTCCAAATGTCACCTCTTCCCAATAAAGCACTGGCCATCCAAGGAATTCTAGAGAGCGATGTGCTGACCACTGCTTACTCCTCTGGAATGTCAGAGCTTGGAAAAAAAGGGCAGTTGAGGCTTTTCCTGGTGCTGCCCATGAAGTGTATTTTACCTAAGTGCCCCTGCCCATGCCTTTGCCTGTATCCACCAAAAATCCACCCGTTCATTCCCCAGCTGCTGCCTCCCTCTTTTCCTGGATCCAACAGAATTTTAACAGGTGAATATTCCCCTCTGGAAGAGCACCTTTCATTCCAAACCTAAGAACAAACAAATGAATCACTTTCCTTCGACCTTCCTTATTAGGATTCCACTGAGAGCAGTGGATGGAAAATGATCCTCTCCTGGTCCCTGCTGGATTCCCGGAGCAGGGATTCTTTCCCTCTTCCCCCCCCCCCCCGCCCCCCCGCGGTGACCACCCTGCCCTGCCCCCTTTTCAGGCTTTGTTCCACAGCTCTTGTCTCCAACTCTTGCATCCTTTCCCTCACTCCAGGAGCTCCCAGCAGTTCCACACCCTCTTTTCTCCCATCCTGATCCTTTCTCCAAGAACAGAGCTCTGCATTTCAATTCCCTTCGCTTTTCTCCGACAATTCCCACCAATCCAGACCTAAAGCTGACACAAGGAACACTCAGTGCCCACAAATGCAAATCCAGACCTGGCCATGCCTAAACCAGCAAGTCTGAACACACAATCCTGGACCATCTGCATTAATTCAAACCTAACAATTAGGACACACTGAAGACTTCAACATTCCCAAGAAACACCCTGTTGCCTTCAACTCCCTGGGGTTTTTGCTTTGAACTCATACGGATTAGGGGATCAAGGGATTTCCCTGAAAAAAACCTGTGTGGTGCATGCTGGAATCCCCGATCCCGTGAATCCAGGGAGTGTTAAAAGCTTAAGTCCAACCTGGCCCACCATAAATTTTTGCCAACTATCCCCCAAATGATCAGGTTAACAGAACCCTCCTCTGGTGCTGCGTTTTTAGTATTGGAAAGCCAGGAATTACTTTATTCCCAGAGCGAGGCTCTGGATATGGGCTTGGGGAGAACAAGACCTTACCAACTTACAGAGCCAGGGGATGACGTTTGGGAACAATCCTGGGCTGCCTGGCAGCAATTCATTGTACCTCTTGTCACCCACGAACACCTTCACCCACTCCTCCAGGAGCCCGGGCCAGCGGCTCTGCTTCTCTTGGAGCAGGAGGCATTGCCCTGCCCACTGCAGGGACCTGCAAACCATTCCGGAGTCAGCTCCGAGCCAGGGACGGGGCAACACCCCGTCCCACGGCTCCAGCGGCTCGGGCCCTCGGTAATTCCGGATCTGAGCCTCGTAATCCCTGCAGGGAAGAGGCCGGCTCAGGCCGGGATCGGGGAGGGTGGGAAGCGCCCGGGGTGGGCGGAGGCTCTGCCACCCCCACGGCCGCGGCATCCGCACAGCTCCGGGGGACGGGGCCCGCCCCGATGCCGCTCCCCGTCCCGTTATGCCGTTCCCCCGCTCCCCATCCCGTTCTCCCGCTCCTCGCTCACCGCCCGGGCCCGTCCATGCCCGCCTGTCCCCCGCCGACCGCGCCTGCCCACTCAAACTGGCCACGGCAGCCGCGCCACGCCTCCCCATTGGCCAGCCCTCGGCCCGCCCCGCCTTCCTATTGGCCGCTGGCCCCGTCAATCACGCGGGAAACCCCGCCGCCCGCAGGCACCGCTCCCACGGCGGCCGCTACACGGCGGCCCGGGCGCATTCCCAGGGGAAAAGGAGAGTTGTTATCAACACTCGAACCTCCCAAGCGTTGTTATTGCTCAGAGAGCTGCGCCGGTACTGAGCTACTCCCATGCGCCTGCACGGCTTTGGGGAGGGGCAAGACCACGTCCCACTCCTGCCTGGAGAAATTTCAATGCCCTAAAAAGTCATTTCCCTTCTCTCTCTCTGACCCAGGGCCAAAGCAGCTGTGTAGAACAACCCGGGGGATTTATGGGAGGGTGATTCTCTCAGGAAAGACCCCAGACCCTGAGGAAACAAACCCACCCCAAATTTCCAGCTGAAAACACGCTGCTTCCTGAACGGCAGCGCACAAAGCTCTCTATAGCCAGACAGGAGATGACAGTCCAGAAAAAGCCAAAAGATGTGCTCTGCCTGCATGCACTCTCTTGACTGGTAATTCCAAAGGAAATTCCCCACAGATCGTAAGCAGTCGCCTGCAATTTGTCCTCTGCATTCATGACTGCCTTGGCTTTCTGTAGAAGTGTGTCAAACATCCACGCAGGCGTCAGGGCCTGGGCTGGCTCGTTTATGGCTCTTCCTGACAGGCCCAGGCCAAACCCAAGCACCCCCCTCACTGCTCCAGCCCCACTTTCAGGGAAATACTGACACGGCTTAGAAATACTCTCCTTCCCTGCAACTCACTCCCTCCCTGCGCATCCCCGGAGAGGATTTACTCCGTACTTTGTTCCCGACAGCACCTCTCCAGCGCAAATCCCACTTCACACAGACACTGACTAAGCAGACCTAAGGCAGTGGTTCCAATCCCCAGCTGCAATCCCCAACTCCCTGTCTCCTGCACAGCTCGTCCAAGCACTCCCAGCAATCTCACCTCAGCCCAGAGACTCTCTGTCCGCAGAGGGAAACACAACCCGATGGCACGCAGCTCTGGCACCACATTCCCTCTTCCCTTCTCCCTTTTTCCAGCACACCAGGCTGCTGGAAACGGCATTCCCTAGGCAGTTCATCCCAACACAGAGAAGAGGAGCCTGTGACTTACCCACACCATGGGCAGGACAAGGGGGGCCCTAGCTGGCTTTGGCTGCTCTAATACCAAAGCTCTTGGGACGACTTCAGTGGTTTTTCCTGTCTTGAAAGAGTGCAGAAAAGCAAAGTTAATCCCACTGTGGACTCCAAGACTCCTGCATTTCCTATTTCTCCTATGATTGCTCACCATGAAATTTTATCCATGGAAAAAAAGCATGAAGAATAACACCATATCAAATAAAAAGTGCCCTTTTCCAGCATTTTTATACCAGGCATTAAAAAGATGCCCATTTCTCTTCCAGCATTGCTTCCCTCATTTTAGCAGAACCGTTTTCATCCCAGACCCCACTCATCAGCTGTTCAATCCTCTGGCACTGGATTTGGACAAAAGAAGGGACGCACCTGGATCGCAGGAAATCACAGAGAGAAACCCCTCCAAAACCTGACAGAGAAAATCAACAGGAGATGCAGGAAGACACATCCCTCATTTGCACATCCGGAGTGCTTTTCTAAAGACTTCTCTGCATCTGGATGCTCTTTGCACTTGGCAGCAAACTGCTTCCACTGCTTCCCACTCCAGCAAGGGGAACATCCCTGGAATTTCATGTCCAGTGTCTCTGCCTAAAGCAGCCCCACGGCAACACGAAGCTTCCCTCGGGCATTTCGTTTCTTTACCCCAAACATTCTCCCCACTCAGCCACAATCTAGAAAGAACAAAAGGGAAAAGAAGGAAGACCAATTAATTCTGACATAAGGAGTCTTGACTATCCCGACACACTGCCAGGTGAAAAAACATCCCTGCCACTCTAAGAAATCCCCCTGATACTGTCTCCATTCTGTATCAATTATTTAAACGCTGTATTAAGGAGCGTAAGGACACAATGCTTGGAATTCTCAAAAACGGCTCCGCCTGGCTACTCCAAGCACTTTCTCACCCGGGGAGCTGAGCTGTCCCACATTTAAACGCCACGTTTGATCCAAATCCCATAGAAATCTGATATTGTTTGGCTCCTGAGCTTTCCCAAAAGCTGTCCAGTCAAGCCTGGAAATCCTCACTGAAGCTTTGCCATGTCACATCGGGATTTACCCTTGGGAAAACCCCACTCTGAGCACTTGGGTTTCAAGAGGTTGCACCCAATGTTACAGACACAGAATTCCTGTGGGGTTTGGCATTTCCTGCACCTCCAAACACGTGAAAAGAATGAAGTGCAGAGTCCCGAGGCTCCATTATTGCCATTCTCCTCACATCCCTTTCCTCAGCTGCACATGGCTTTGTGCCTCCTCTGAAGGGCTGGAAAGGAATTTGGGAACCCCCCTCAGCTTCTTCTCTGAGCCGGCCCAAAAGGCAAACAGGAAAAAAAAACCCCAAAAGCGCACAAAATCCCAGCCCCTCCCAAGATGCAGCTCCTCACACCAAACCTTGGGAGAATCCCTGGTGCTTCCAACACCGCTGCAATCCCACCTGGAGCTGAGCTTACAGGGTGCTCTGCCTAATCCACATCCAAGCCTGGATAGCCCAAAGCCTGCAAGAAAAGAGGAGGCAAAGTGAAGGGGAGAGGGGGGGAAAAACGGAATTTTAGGTTTTTCCCGTGTTTACAACAGGATTGAAGGGCAGGATGGAGAGGTTTTGTGGAAAAGAAGTACCAAAGGCTGCTTCATTCCCAGCAATTAGCGCTGCTCAGGTTGAATCCAAGAGGCCCAATCCACCAGGTTTAAACAGGAGCGGCCGACAGGATGGGTTATGACACAGATCTGTGAAGCTGGAGCCTTCTTCCTTCTCCCGGGCTCTCCCAGAAATTCTCCATGTCCGGACGCGCTCCCGCTCTCCCTGCTGGGGAGGACGGACTTGGATAGCCCGGGTGACTGCTGAGCCTAAAACAATAAGCGATCCAAGTGTTTTTCCCCAGGAAATGACATATTCTCTGGACCTGGGATAACCCATATCCCATGGCCTTCTCCAGGAAGAGTCCCAGCTGGATATGGTCTCCCAGAAAGGATTCCATAGGGGCTCACCTTTTGCTTGGAGCTCGGCTGAATTCCTCAGCAATGCCAGGGAATGTGGCCATTGGAGGCTTTGGGCAGATTAGGCTCATTTGCCTTTTTAGGTTTTGTTACCGTCTCTCAGACTTCCCACTGGATTGTGGCCTCCAAGGAACATGTAAATCCCATTGGATTCCTGCTCTTTGGATATTTTTGTACCATTCCTGTACAAAACGAGGCCCCCTGTTCGGATGCTTTTCCCCACCGTTCCCCAGCAGTTTTATCTGCCAGTGCATTCCCTGTGTTGGTTGGGCTCTTCCCAGATCTCTGAGCTCCTTCACAAGGCAGGAGATCCATTTGGCCCAGGAACCGAACCCTCCCGAGGAATTGTCTGATGCCATCTCCACATTTCACAGCTGATCCTTGTGCTCAAAGGATCCCTCTTTCTTCCCTTCAGCCAATTCCAAGCCTCGCTGCCCCCAGCTGGGAACAGTCCCCAGGCCGATCCCTGCAGTCTTCCCTGCCAGGATCCTGCTCAGGAATCCATGGGCTACGAATGTAAGAATTAATTCTTCCCACCCCTGCCCAGTTCTAATTCCAAAGGATTTGGTGTCTGCCTTACCCGGCTGGAGCCTGCTTCCAACTCTGCTCTTGCTGCTTCTGCTGCTTTCCATTTCCCAGGAATTCCACCAACGGAGCGACAGCGTTTTCCACCTCCTCCTCCAGCATTCCCTCTGTTGCGTTCGGGTGCTGGAAGGATATCAAAACCAGGGCCTCACTATCAGGAATTATATCCCCGGATTTGTTCCTTTCCAAATGTCACCTCTTCCCAATAAAGCACTGGCCATCCAAGGAATTCTAGAGAGCGATGTGCTGACCACTGCTTACTCCTCTGGAATGTCAGAGCTTGGAAAAAAAGGGCAGTTGAGGCTTTTCCTGGTGCTGCCCATGAAGTGTATTTTACCTAAGTGCCCCTGCCCATGCCTTTGCCTGTATCCACCAAAAATCCACCCGTTCATTCCCCAGCTGCTGCCTCCCTCTTTTCCTGGATCCAACAGAATTTTAACAGGTGAATATTCCCCTCTGGAAGAGCACCTTTCATTCCAAACCTAAGAACAAACAAATGAATCACTTTCCTTCGACCTTCCTTATTAGGATTCCACTGAGAGCAGTGGATGGAAAATGATCCTCTCCTGGTCCCTGCTGGATTCCCGGAGCAGGGATTCTTTCCCTCTTCCCCCCCCCCCCCGCCCCCCCGCGGTGACCACCCTGCCCTGCCCCCTTTTCAGGCTTTGTTCCACAGCTCTTGTCTCCAACTCTTGCATCCTTTCCCTCACTCCAGGAGCTCCCAGCAGTTCCACACCCTCTTTTCTCCCATCCTGATCCTTTCTCCAAGAACAGAGCTCTGCATTTCAATTCCCTTCGCTTTTCTCCGACAATTCCCACCAATCCAGACCTAAAGCTGACACAAGGAACACTCAGTGCCCACAAATGCAAATCCAGACCTGGCCATGCCTAAACCAGCAAGTCTGAACACACAATCCTGGACCATCTGCATTAATTCAAACCTAACAATTAGGACACACTGAAGACTTCAACATTCCCAAGAAACACCCTGTTGCCTTCAACTCCCTGGGGTTTTTGCTTTGAACTCATACGGATTAGGGGATCAAGGGATTTCCCTGAAAAAAACCTGTGTGGTGCATGCTGGAATCCCCGATCCCGTGAATCCAGGGAGTGTTAAAAGCTTAAGTCCAACCTGGCCCACCATAAATTTTTGCCAACTATCCCCCAAATGATCAGGTTAACAGAACCCTCCTCTGGTGCTGCGTTTTTAGTATTGGAAAGCCAGGAATTACTTTATTCCCAGAGCGAGGCTCTGGATATGGGCTTGGGGAGAACAAGACCTTACCAACTTACAGAGCCAGGGGATGACGTTTGGGAACAATCCTGGGCTGCCTGGCAGCAATTCATTGTACCTCTTGTCACCCACGAACACCTTCACCCACTCCTCCAGGAGCCCGGGCCAGCGGCTCTGCTTCTCTTGGAGCAGGAGGCATTGCCCTGCCCACTGCAGGGACCTGCAAACCATTCCGGAGTCAGCTCCGAGCCAGGGACGGGGCAACACCCCGTCCCACGGCTCCAGCGGCTCGGGCCCTCGGTAATTCCGGATCTGAGCCTCGTAATCCCTGCAGGGAAGAGGCCGGCTCAGGCCGGGATCGGGGAGGGTGGGAAGCGCCCGGGGTGGGCGGAGGCTCTGCCACCCCCACGGCCGCGGCATCCGCACAGCTCCGGGGGACGGGGCCCGCCCCGATGCCGCTCCCCGTCCCGTTATGCCGTTCCCCCGCTCCCCATCCCGTTCTCCCGCTCCTCGCTCACCGCCCGGGCCCGTCCATGCCCGCCTGTCCCCCGCCGACCGCGCCTGCCCACTCAAACTGGCCACGGCAGCCGCGCCACGCCTCCCCATTGGCCAGCCCTCGGCCCGCCCCGCCTTCCTATTGGCCGCTGGCCCCGTCAATCACGCGGGAAACCCCGCCGCCCGCAGGCACCGCTCCCACGGCGGCCGCTACACGGCGGCCCGGGCGCATTCCCAGGGGAAAAGGAGAGTTGTTATCAACACTCGAACCTCCCAAGCGTTGTTATTGCTCAGAGAGCTGCGCCGGCACTGAGCTACTCCCATGCGCCTGCACGGCTTTGGGGAGGGGCAAGACCACGTCCCACTCCTGCCTGGAGAAATTTCAATGCCCTAAAAAGTCATTTCCCTTCTCTCTCTCTGACCCAGGGCCAAAGCAGCTGTGTAGAACAACCCGGGGGATTTATGGGAGGGTGATTCTCTCAGGAAAGACCCCAGACCCTGAGGAAACAAACCCACCCCAAATTTCCAGCTGAAAACACGCTGCTTCCTGAACGGCAGCGCACAAAGCTCTCTATAGCCAGACAGGAGATGACAGTCCAGAAAAAGCCAAAAGATGTGCTCTGCCTGCATGCACTCTCTTGACTGGTAATTCCAAAGGAAATTCCCCACAGATCGTAAGCAGTCGCCTGCAATTTGTCCTCTGCATTCATGACTGCCTTGGCTTTCTGTAGAAGTGTGTCAAACATCCACGCAGGCGTCAGGGCCTGGGCTGGCTCGTTTATGGCTCTTCCTGACAGGCCCAGGCCAAACCCAAGCACCCCCCTCACTGCTCCAGCCCCACTTTCAGGGAAATATTGACACGGCTTAGAAATACTCTCCTTCCCTGCAACTCACTCCCTCCCTGCGCATCCCCGGAGAGGATTTACTCCGTACTTTGTTCCCGACAGCACCTCTCCAGCGCAAATCCCACTTCACACAGACACTGACTAAGCAGACCTAAGTGGTTCCAGCAGCAGCTGCAATCCCCAACTCCCTGTCTCCTGCACAGCTCATCCAAGCACTCCCAGCAATCTCACCTCGGCCCAGAGACTCTCTGTCCGCAGAGGGAAACACAACCCGATGGCACGCAGCTCTGGCACCACATTCCCTCTTCCCTTCTCCCTTTTTCCAGCACACCAGGCTGCTGGAAACGGCATTCCCTAGGCAGTTCATCCCAACACAGAGAAGAGGAGCCTGTGACTTATCCAAACTATGGGCAGGACAAGGGGGGCCCTAGCTGGCTTTGGCTGCTTTAATACCAAAGCTCTTGGGACGACTTCAGTGGTTTTTCCTGTCTTGAAAGAGTGCAGAAAAGCAAAGTTAATCCCACTGTGGACTCCAAGACTCCTGCATTTCCTATTTCTCCTATGATTGCTCACCATGAAATTTTATCCATGGAAAAAAAGCATGAAGAATAACACCATATCAAATAAAAAGTGCCCTTTTCCAGCATTTTTATACCAGGCATTAAAAAGATGCCCATTTCTCTTCCAGCATTGCTTCCCTCATTTTAGCAGAACCGTTTTCATCCCAGACCCCACTCATCAGCTGTTCAATCCTCTGGCACTGGATTTGGACAAAAGAAGGGACGCACCTGGATCGCAGGAAATCACAGAGAGAAACCCCTCCAAAACCTGACAGAGAAAATCAACAGGAGATGCAGGAAGACACATCCCTCATTTGCACATCCGGAGTGCTTTTCTAAAGACTTCTCTGCATCTGGATGCTCTTTGCACTTGGCAGCAAACTGCTTCCACTGCTTCCCACTCCAGCAAGGGGAACATCCCTGGAATTTCATGTCCAGTGTCTCTGCCTAAAGCAGCCCCACGGCAACACGAAGCTTCCCTCGGGCATTTCGTTTCTTTACCCCAAACATTCTCCCCACTCAGCCACAATCTAGAAAGAACAAAAAGGAAAAGAAGGAAGACCAATTAATTCTGACATAAGGAGTCTTGACTATCCCGACACACTGCCAGGTGAAAAAACATCCCTGCCACTCTAAGAAATCCCCCTGATACTGTCTCCATTCTGTATCAATTATTTAAATGTTGTATTAAGGAGCGTAAGGACACAATGCTTGGAATTCTCAAAAACGGCTCCGCCTGGCTACTCCAAGCACTTTCTCACCCGGGGAGCTGAGCTGTCCCACATTTAAACGCCACGTTTGATCCAAATCCCATAGAAATCTGATATTGTTTGGCTCCTGAGCTTTCCCAAAAGCTGTCCAGTCAAGCCTGGAAATCCTCACTGAAGCTTTGCCATGTCACATCGGGATTTACCCTTGGGAAAACCCCACTCTGAGCACTTGGGTTTCAAGAGGTTGCACCCAATGTTACAGACACAGAATTCCTGTGGGGTTTGGCATTTCCTGCACCTCCAAACACGTGAAAAGAATGAAGTGCAGAGTCCCGAGGCTCCATTATTGCCATTCTCCTCACATCCCTTTCCTCAGCTGCACATGGCTTTGTGCCTCCTCTGAAGGGCTGGAAAGGAATTTGGGAACCCCCCTCAGCTTCTTCTCTGAGCCGGCCCAAAAGGCAAACAGGAAAAAAAAACCCCAAAAGCGCACAAAATCCCAGCCCCTCCCAAGATGCAGCTCCTCACACCAAACCTTGGGAGAATCCCTGGTGCTTCCAACACCGCTGCAATCCCACCTGGAGCTGAGCTTACAGGGTGCTCTGCCTAATCCACATCCAAGCCTGGATAGCCCAAAGCCTGCAAGAAAAGAGGAGGCAAAGTGAAGGGGAGAGGGGGGGAAAAACGGAGTTTTAGGTTTTTCCCCTGTTTGCAACAGGATTGAAGGGCAGGATGGAGAGGTTTCGTGGAAAAGAAGTACCAAAGGCTGCTTCATTCCCAGCAATTAGCGCTGCTCAATCCAAGAGGCCCAATCCACCAGGTTTAAACAGGAGCGGCCGACAGGATAGGTTATGACACAGATCTGTGAAGCTGGAGCCTTCTTCCTTCTCCCGGGCTCTCCCAGAAATTCTCCATGTCCGGACGCGCTCCCGCTCTCCCTGCTGGGGAGGATGGACTTGGATAGCCCGGGTGACTGCTGAGCCTAAAACAATAAGCGATCCAAGTGTTTTTCCCCAGGAAATGACATATTCTCTGGACCTGGGATAACCCATATCCCATGGCCTTCTCCAGGAAGAGTCCCAGCTGGATATGGTCTCCCAGAAAGGATTCCATAGGGGCTCACCTTTTGCTTGGAGCTCGGCTGAATTCCTCAGCAATGCCAGGGAATGTGGCCATTGGAGGCTTTGAGCAGATTAGGCTCATTTGCCTTTTTAGGTTTTGTTACCATCTCTCAGACTTCCCACTGGATTGTGGCCTCCAAGGAACATGTAAATCCCATTGGATTCCTGCTCTTTGGATATTTTTGTACCATTCCTGTACAAAACGAGGCCCCCTGTTCGGATGCTTTTCCCCACCGTTCCCCAGCAGTTTTATCTGCCAGTGCATTCCCTGTGTTGGTTGGGCTCTTCCCAGATCTCTGAGCTCCTTCACAAGGCAGGAGATCCATTTGGCCCAGGAACCAAACCCTCCCGAGGAATTGTCTGATGCCATCTCCACATTTCACAGCTGATCCTTGTGCTCAAAGGATCCCTCTTTCTTCCCTTCAGCCAATTCCAAGCCTCGCTGCCCCCAGCCGGGAACAGTCCCCAGGCCGATCCCTGCAGTCTTCCCTGCCAGGATCCTGCTCAGGAATCCATGGGAATGTAAGAATTAATTCTTCCCACCCCTGCCCAGTTCTAATTCCAAAGGATTTGGTGTCTGCCTTACCCGGCTGGAGCCTGCTTCCAACTCTGCTCTTGCTGCTTCTGCTGCTTTCCATTTCCCAGGAATTCCACCAACGGAGCGACAGCGTTTTCCACCTCCTCCTCCAGCATTCCCTCTGTTGCGTTCGGGTGCTGGAAGGATATCAAAACCAGGGCCTCACTATCAGGAATTATATCCCCGGATTTGTTCCTTTCCAAATGTCACCTCTTCCCAATAAAGCACTGGCCATCCAAGGAATTCTAGAGAGCGATGTGCTGACCACTGCTTACTCCTCTGGAATGTCAGAGCTTGGAAAAAAAGGGCAGTTGAGGCTTTTCCTGGTGCTGCCCATGAAGTGTATTTTACCTAAGTGCCCCTGCCCATGCCTTTGCCTGTATCCACCAAAAATCCACCCGTTCATTCCCCAGCTGCTGCCTCCCTCTTTTCCTGGATCCAACAGAATTTTAACAGGTGAATATTCCCCTCTGGAAGAGCACCTTTCATTCCAAACCTAAGAACAAACAAATGAATCACTTTCCTTCGACCTTCCTTATTAGGATTCCACTGAGAGCAGTGGATGGAAAATGATCCTCTCCTGGTCCCTGCTGGATTCCCGGAGCAGGGATCCTTTCCCTCTTTCCCCCCACCCCCCGCGGTGCCCTCCTCCCCCTCCCGCCCCACCCCGCACCCTTTCCAGGCTTTGTTCCACAGCTTTTGCCTCCGGACCTCAGATCCTTTTGGTCTCCAGGAGCTCCCAGCAGCTCCACAGCCTTTCCTCTCCCATCCTGATCCTTTCTCCAGGAATGGAGCTGTGCATTGCAATTCCCTTCTCTTTTCTCCGACAATTCCCACCAACCCAGACCTAGAGCTGACACAAGGAACGCTCGGTGCCCACAAATCCAAATCCAGACCCGGCCATCCCTAAACCAGCAACTCCCGGACAATTTGCGTTCATTCCAACCTAACACTGAGGACTCACCTAATCCTTCAAAATTCCCAAGAAATATCCCGTTGCCTTCAGCTCCCCGGGGATTCTGCTTCGTGCTCACACGGATTTGGGACTTCCCTGAAAAACCCGTGCAGGGCACGCTGGAATCCCCGATCCCGTGAATCCGGGGAGTGTGCAAAGCTCGGTCCAGCCTGGGCCCCCAGAAATTTTTGCCAAATATCCCCCAAGTCCTCGGGACAACAGAACTCTCTGGTACTGCATTTTTGGCGTTGTAAAGCCTGGAATCACTTTATTCCTAGTGCTGGGCTCTGCATACGGCCGAGAAAATCCCGGCCTCCACACAGACCCAGATTCCAAACTTTTTGATACATTTTAGCAAACCGAGAAATTCCCCCTCCCTGCTTCTTCTTAAGGGCATCCTTCTTTTCCCTTACCCGGCCTGCTCTCTCCCACTGGGCTGGGTTTTTCCCTTCCCATGCTAATTAGTCCCTACTTCTAGGAGGTTTAGGTACCTTTCTTCCCTGGCAGGGATTTCTTAACACAGCTACCGAGGCTTTGGGAGTCTTCTTTATCTTCTACTTTCTGGAAACACACCCTCTGATCCATAAATGCCACAATCCAGATGCCCAACTTCAACAAGACATCCTTTTCACCTAAAAACACTCACTCTCAACTCTTAGATCTTTTAAAGTTTTACCCCCGCAAAATTCCCCTGCTTTTCCACCGCTGAATTCCTCCGTCCTGATTCCAAGAATTTCTTGAATACCACGGGGCTTTTCTCAAGATTTACCCCCACAACCTTCCCTACGTGCCCACTGCTCACCACCTCATTTTTCCCTCAATGTCTTCGTTCTCCACCCCAGAGAGTTTGTCAAGTGTTGCCTCCAAAATGTTCCCCCTCTCTCCACTACTGAGTTCCCCATTTTGCCTTCAAAATATTCATTCTGTCCCCTCCAGATTGCATCCACTTTTACCCCCAACATTTTACTTCCTCTACAATATTGACTAAACCTTTTCCACCCCAAAAATGTGCATTCCCTCCCTTAAACAGCACCTCAGCTTTTCCCTCAAAAATGCCCCAGAGAGAAACTCCGATTCAGCCCCCAAACTCCCCTTTTCCTACACAAACAGTTCTTGTGGCCCCTCGCAATTCCCCCAGGCTTTCAGCTAAAGGAATAACTGGAAGCCTATTCCCTCATCTCTGCCCTCCTTTTGCTTTCCTGGAAAACCTTGCCATCCCACACTTTCTCCAAGAGATCTGCTGCGAGTACGGCAAGGTCTGCTCTGTCAGAGTGCCAGGGGGGTTTACAGCACTTGCTCCTCTGCATCTTCACCCTTTCATCAGCTTTCCCCTGGAACGGTGTTGTGCAAGAAGCTTGGAATTACCAGAAATGGATCGGGTTCACATTTTTTCCCCACCAGTTTTCATCTGCTTTGAAATTCCTGGAATGACCCTCAAATGTGCCCTAGAACAGTGCTGTGAAAGGATCAGTCAGAAGAACAGCCTGAAAGCAGAAAACCACCTCCAGCAGCAGCCGGAATGATCCCATTTCTGTTCTTACCTGGTCCTGCCAGAGCTCCCAACGGCCCTTCCCATTCCAAAACAACAGCTATGCAAGACATTCCTGCTGTCCGTGAGGGTGAGGTGCCAGTTCTGGATGTTCTTTGCTGTGGAATCGGACAACAAACAGAGCGTAAATGATCTTGGTGGCTCTTCCAAGCCAAACCACCCCGTGATTCCTTGCGTGGATCAGCACCTGTCCCAACTCCATTCCAGAAACCTCCTCCCACTAACCCAGAACTTTCCTTTTTCCGCTCAACATCAGGGATTTGCTGCCAAGTGCCCCGGGCAGGGGACGCCTCAGCATTCCCTGGGACGCCTCAGCCTTCCCTGGGATACCTCAGCCTTCCCTGGGACGCCTCAGCATTCCCTGGGACGCCTCAGCATTCCCTGGGGGTGCCTCAGCATTCCCTGGGCTGCTGTTCCACGCCGATCCCGTGTCCAGCGCCGTTCCGGGCTGCAGTGCCGGGCTCTCCCCACAAGGCGGCAGCACCGGGAGCGAGCAGCCCCGGCCGGTCCCGCTGTCTCGGGGCAGCTGCGCCTTTAACCCGCCCGGAGCCGGCGGGGCCGTGAACACAGCGGGCAAAAACCCCAGCGATCCCCTTTCTTTCACCCCCAGAGGCACAGGATCGCAGCATTCCCTGGGCTGGAAGGGACCCGCAGGGAGCATCGAGTCCACATCCTCGTCCTGCACCCCAAGAATCCCACCCTGTGCCCGAGAGCCTTGTCCAGACCCAAACTCTGCCCCCAGGATCCTGAAAACACAGCGGGGCTGGGAGAAGGGTAACAAGGGAGGATTTTTTACATAGTTCTCCTCGTACGATCGTTATATAATCTTATTAGATAGTCCAGCAACCCATCCCTGGGCCGGGACCCCCACCCCTGTCCCGGGACACCCATCCCTGGGCCGGAATACCGATCCCCCGCGGCCCCCACCGTCCGCTCGGGACTGTCCCCGTTCCCCGCTCACCTCCGAGCCCGCAGCACCCGCCCCGGTGCCCCCGGCCCGGCAGCGCTGCTCCCCGGACTCCCCGCCATTGCCACGTCGGGCGAAGAAGGGCGGAAATTACCGGTACCACACCAATGTGGCGATGCGACCTTCTCAAGATGGCGGCGGTGGAGGACCCCGCTCCGTCTATTCGGCTGCCTGAATGCTCCCGCCTACCCCAGGCGCCGCTGACCCCACAGTCGGTGTCCGCATAGCGGGAAACGCCTCAGAAAATTGCGTGCAAGCGCTGGGCTGGCGTTGGTGTCGGCGTCGCGTTCAGGCAGCCGAATAGACGCAGCTAGAGGGGGCCTTCCCTGCCACCATCTTGAGAAGGTCAGAAAATAGCGTAAACGACCGCCATCTTTAGTGTGGCGATGACCTAATTTCCGGTTTTGCCGCCATCTTGGGTGCTGGCAGAAGCCACTTCCGGTCGAGCCGCCATCTTTAGTGTGGTACGCACAAGGCCCCCCCCCCCCCCCCCCCACAAGAGCTTCTGTCTATTCAGCTGCCTGAATCCAGCCCGGACTCCGACGCCGGCCCCGCGCTTTCCGCGCGATTTTCCGCGGTGGTCCCCGGTGCGAGGACACGGGTGGTGGGGTCACCGGCGCCGGAGGCGGGCGACGGTCCCGCGACCGGCGGCAGGCATCGGCAGGGACACCTCTCTTAGGGGCCTATTGCGTCCGCCATCTTGAGTGTGGCGGAAGTGTCATCCACCCTCTGCAAGGTCCTGGCAGGTTCGAATAAAAACGCCACTTACGCCGTCCCGAAAGCGCCGAACTGCGCCTTCCTTTCCGAGCCGCCCCCTTGAGAGCGGCACGCGGGCGGCTCTATTCCGACCGTGCTCGCCCGGTGCTCCCCGCCCCGGCTCGCGCTGCGACCGCGCCTCTGCTGCCCGGCAAAACCGGCCCCGCCGGGCCTCCCCCCGCGCTGTCATTCGTCGCGGTCACCGCCCCGCACGGCGCCTGCTCCTTTGCAGCGCTCTGGCCCCGCTCATGCACGCCCGTGTCCCTTGGCGCTCCGAACCGTCCTTCGCCCCTCCCCTCCGCTGCCAGACGCGGCCCCGCTCGCTCCTTGCCACGCTCGGCAGCCACCGAGGCCGCCGCCCTCTCGGCTCCCCCGGCCCCGGGCGGCAGCAGCGCCGGGGCGCCGTGCCGGGGCCGGCAGTGCCGCGCTCTCGCCACCAGGCGGCAGCAGCGCCGCCCAGCTCAGCCCGGGGCCGGGCCGCGCTGCGGGGCACGGACAGAGCAGAGGCAAAAGCCGGCTCAGGGCGCTCTGCAGCTCCTGCAGCCCGAGCCTCTCGGCTCCTGGCGCCAGGCACTCGCTTCTTCCCTTCCTACAGAAAAACGCCGCCTCGTTATGCTCAGAACTTGCTCATCTCTAGTCCCAGCTTCTTATATTCCTATATGCAACAGAGTAGAGAGAGGGCTGGCTTATTTCAAAATGAATCTACATCTAAATTTGTCTATAGATGTAAAAACAAAGAACTTGACAGGTTTGGGGATTCCACACTGTCATACACACATCCCTCCCGGTGGATTTTCTGGCAGTTTTGGGCCCCTCTGGGGGAGGGCACCCAGCAATGGCCCCCCTCATTCCCCACTCACCTGCTCCTCCACTGCATCGTGGCTCTCCCAGGGACATTGGGGTGCCCCAAGTGACATTCAGAGCCCCCGAGTCTCCACCCCCGCCCCCAGCCTTTTTTCCTCACCTCCAAAGAATGCACCAAATGAGACAAACTGCCCTGGACAGCAGAACGGCACTTTAATAAAGCCATTTCCATGCATACATCCCCCAAAAAGGGGCTTGGCTGGAAACACAGGGAAGGTGCAGCAGAGGGATGGGGAAAGAGAGGGATGGGCAGCAGGACAGGGGGCTCTCAAGAGAAGGGCACCATGAGGGAGAGGGACCGAGCAGCCGATGCAGACAGGGACAGGCAAAAGGACAGTGAGAGGGACAAAGAAATACAGTCACACTGCAGCACAAAGGAAAAAGGAGAGCAAGAAAGAAGGAAAGAGAAAGATGCGGGCGGCGAGGGAGACAGAGACAGAACAGGGAGAGGGATTGAGCAGAATTTATTCAATAAAGGTCAGTATGGATTTCTTAAAAGAACACCAGGACATCCCTATCACGGAACTCTGCTGTCTGCTTCAACTTCACAGCTGTAAGGGAACATTTCTCCCCCCTCTCCTCTCTGCGGTGTTTATTAAATAAAGAGTGAGTATTTATTTCTTAAAAGAAAAACAAGAGAGAGGAGGCAGTGAAAGGCAATGGCATGGGGAGCACACAGGACAAGAAAGCAACACAAAAGACACACTGGACAGAGAGAAGAAAAGAGCTGCAAAGTTGGATGCAAGAGTGAAAGAAAATCAGGAACAAACGCCAGGACTTTCATTAGAGAGTGTGGCTGACGAAAGTGCCAGTAAAGCACCGGCTCGAACAGAACCTGCTGCTGGCACGGCTCGGCCTGGCACTCACTAATTAACATCTGTCTCTCGGCAGGGCCATGAATCCCCTGCTGGAACAGGAGGGGAAAGCCGAGGGGATAATGCGCACCGGGGTTGGTGCCGCTCAGCCCTAATCCCAGCCCGTGGCGCCAGTGAACGCACCCCGATCTCCGAACCTTCTCTCAGGGAAATCTCATCTTTACCCCTTCTCTTCCCCTCCCGGTATCTCCGTGTGCCCGGAACAAACACGAGGAGAGGTTTCTCTGTTGCAGGTTCTTTGGAAATCCTACACTGACTTTGAGAATGAGCAAGAGTAGAAGACAACCAGGAAACTTTGCTGCCAACCAACATCAAACCCCTCGCACCGGAGAAGAACGAACAGCTCGTTTTTACGCGTCCAAATCCCTTCAATTTTCAGCATTGTCTGTTTCCCGGCCGGCACTGTGGGAACTGCTGCGCACGGCACCACGAGTAAAACGCTCTCGTGTTCAGAAGGCACAATTGCAGAGAACAGACAGCAAAGCCGTCTCAAGGCAATGTGGGCACACAAAACCCCCCTTTTTGCACCCTGAGCTTTCTGTTAAGCCACACCTGAAATTCCAAGTTTCTCCGTACTCTGCCCCAGTGCTTCTCTCTTCCGTCAGCGCCGTAGGCAGGACTGATTCCATACTCACAAACCCCCCTTGCCACGATCGGCGCTCTCTGCCCACCAAGGACACGGCACCGGGCAGGGACATTTCTCCCACTCCCCAGCAGAGACCTCCTCCCGCCACATCCAGGGAACTGCAGCCACTCAGGGAACACCAACTTTCTCCTGGGCTGGGAAGAGGAACCTGCAGCAATTAAGGCTGCACAGTCTGCAGCAGCGAGAGCTCAGCACATGTCCAGAGAGCCAATTCCAGCACCTAAATTTAAAAAAGAAGAAAAAGTTGATGACTTTTTTTTAAAGTTACTGTAAGTTCTTAAAACCAAACCAGCCTTTGCTCTTGACTTTGGCTCACTGATGCACACACACACACAAGAGGCCAACGGTCACACAGGGCCTGCTTGCAGAATTCCTGATCCAAACCCTCGCCTTTCCTGCCCAGCACTGAGGGAAATCTGACAGAGGATTCATAAAGAGCCCTCGCTGAGAGCAGTCATCGCCCCAGGCCTTCAGGCTTGGCAAGATTCTGTAGTGAACGGACCCAAATTCAATTCCCAAATCTCAATCTCTGACAAGTCCTGTTGGAAAGACAGCGGACAGTCCATCAGAACACGGAATTAAAAGGCTGCACAAGGAATAACAGAAGCTTTCCCAGGAATAGCCCAAGTTCCTTTTCTCCCTCACCGGTCCGGGGCCGTGAGACCGAACCTTGGGCCCCAGGAGACAGGAGAGTTGTTATCAACACTCGAACCTCCCAAGCGTTGTTATTGCTCAGAGAGCTGCGCCGGCACTGAGCTACTCCCATGCGCCTGCACGGCTTTGGGGAGGGGCAAGACCACGTCCCACTCCTGCCTGGAGAAATTTCAATGCCCTAAAAAGTCATTTCCCTTCTCTCTCTCTGACCCAGGGCCAAAGCAGCTGTGTAGAACAACCCGGGGGATTTATGGGAGGGTGATTCTCTCAGGAAAGACCCCAGACCCTGAGGAAACAAACCCACCCCAAATTTCCAGCTGAAAACACGCTGCTTCCTGAACGGCAGCGCACAAAGCTCTCTATAGCCAGACAGGAGATGACAGTCCAGAAAAAGCCAAAAGATGTGCTCTGCCTGCATGCACTCTCTTGACTGGTAATTCCAAAGGAAATTCCCCACAGATCGTAAGCAGTCGCCTGCAATTTGTCCTCTGCATTCATGACTGCCTTGGCTTTCTGTAGAAGTGTGTCAAACATCCACGCAGGCGTCAGGGCCTGGGCTGGCTCGTTTATGGCTCTTCCTGACAGGCCCAGGCCAAACCCAAGCACCCCCCTCACTGCTCCAGCCCCACTTTCAGGGAAATATTGACACGGCTTAGAAATACTCTCCTTCCCTGCAACTCACTCCCTCCCTGCGCATCCCCGGAGAGGATTTACTCCGTACTTTGTTCCCGACAGCACCTCTCCAGCGCAAATCCCACTTCACACAGACACTGACTAAGCAGACCTAAGTGGTTCCAGCAGCAGCTGCAATCCCCAACTCCCTGTCTCCTGCACAGCTCATCCAAGCACTCCCAGCAATCTCACCTCGGCCCAGAGACTCTCTGTCCGCAGAGGGAAACACAACCCGATGGCACGCAGCTCTGGCACCACATTCCCTCTTCCCTTCTCCCTTTTTCCAGCACACCAGGCTGCTGGAAACGGCATTCCCTAGGCAGTTCATCCCAACACAGAGAAGAGGAGCCTGTGACTTATCCAAACTATGGGCAGGACAAGGGGGGCCCTAGCTGGCTTTGGCTGCTTTAATACCAAAGCTCTTGGGACGACTTCAGTGGTTTTTCCTGTCTTGAAAGAGTGCAGAAAAGCAAAGTTAATCCCACTGTGGACTCCAAGACTCCTGCATTTCCTATTTCTCCTATGATTGCTCACCATGAAATTTTATCCATGGAAAAAAAGCATGAAGAATAACACCATATCAAATAAAAAGTGCCCTTTTCCAGCATTTTTATACCAGGCATTAAAAAGATGCCCATTTCTCTTCCAGCATTGCTTCCCTCATTTTAGCAGAACCGTTTTCATCCCAGACCCCACTCATCAGCTGTTCAATCCTCTGGCACTGGATTTGGACAAAAGAAGGGACGCACCTGGATCGCAGGAAATCACAGAGAGAAACCCCTCCAAAACCTGACAGAGAAAATCAACAGGAGATGCAGGAAGACACATCCCTCATTTGCACATCCGGAGTGCTTTTCTAAAGACTTCTCTGCATCTGGATGCTCTTTGCACTTGGCAGCAAACTGCTTCCACTGCTTCCCACTCCAGCAAGGGGAACATCCCTGGAATTTCATGTCCAGTGTCTCTGCCTAAAGCAGCCCCACGGCAACACGAAGCTTCCCTCGGGCATTTCGTTTCTTTATCCCAAATATTCTCCCCACTCAGCCACAATCTAGAAAGAACAAAAGGGAAAAGAAGGAAGACCAATTAATTCTGACATAAGGAGTCTTGACTATCCCGACACACTGCCAGGTGAAAAAACATCCCTGCCACTCTAAGAAATCCCCCTGATACTGTCTCCATTCTGTATCAATTATTTAAACGTTGTATTAAGGAGCGTAAGGACACAATGCTTGGAATTCTCAAAAACGGCTCCGCCTGGCTACTCCAAGCACTTTCCCACCCGGGGAGCTGAGCTGTCCCACATTTAAACGCCACGTTTGATCCAAATCCCATAGAAATCTGATATTGTTTGGCTCCTGAGCTTTCCCAAAAGCTGTCCAGTCAAGCCTGGAAATCCTCACTGAAGCTTTGCCATGTCACATCGGGATTTACCCTTGGGAAAACCCCACTCTGAGCACTTGGGTTTCAAGAGGTTGCACCCAATGTTACAGACACAGAATTCCTGTGGGGTTTGGCATTTCCTGCACCTCCAAACACGTGAAAAGAATGAAGTGCAGAGTCCCGAGGCTCCATTATTGCCATTCTCCTCACATCCCTTTCCTCAGCTGCACATGGCTTTGTGCCTCCTCTGAAGGGCTGGAAAGGAATTTGGGAACCCCCCTCAGCTTCTTCTCTGAGCCGGCCCAAAAGGCAAACAGGAAAAAAAAACCCCAAAAGCGCACAAAATCCCAGCCCCTCCCAAGATGCAGCTCCTCACACCAAACCTTGGGAGAATCCCTGGTGCTTCCAACACCGCTGCAATCCCACCTGGAGCTGAGCTTACAGGGTGCTCTGCCTAATCCACATCCAAGCCTGGATAGCCCAAAGCCTGCAAGAAAAGAGGAGGCAAAGTGAAGGGGAGAGGGGGGGAAAAACGGAGTTTTAGGTTTTTCCCCTGTTTGCAACAGGATTGAAGGGCAGGATGGAGAGGTTTCGTGGAAAAGAAGTACCAAAGGCTGCTTCATTCCCAGCAATTAGCGCTGCTCAATCCAAGAGGCCCAATCCACCAGGTTTAAACAGGAGCGGCCGACAGGATAGGTTATGACACAGATCTGTGAAGCTGGAGCCTTCTTCCTTCTCCCGGGCTCTCCCAGAAATTCTCCATGTCCGGACGCGCTCCCGCTCTCCCTGCTGGGGAGGATGGACTTGGATAGCCCGGGTGACTGCTGAGCCTAAAACAATAAGCGATCCAAGTGTTTTTCCCCAGGAAATGACATATTCTCTGGACCTGGGATAACCCATATCCCATGGCCTTCTCCAGGAAGAGTCCCAGCTGGATATGGTCTCCCAGAAAGGATTCCATAGGGGCTCACCTTTTGCTTGGAGCTCGGCTGAATTCCTCAGCAATGCCAGGGAATGTGGCCATTGGAGGCTTTGAGCAGATTAGGCTCATTTGCCTTTTTAGGTTTTGTTACCATCTCTCAGACTTCCCACTGGATTGTGGCCTCCAAGGAACATGTAAATCCCATTGGATTCCTGCTCTTTGGATATTTTTGTACCATTCCTGTACAAAACGAGGCCCCCTGTTCGGATGCTTTTCCCCACCGTTCCCCAGCAGTTTTATCTGCCAGTGCATTCCCTGTGTTGGTTGGGCTCTTCCCAGATCTCTGAGCTCCTTCACAAGGCAGGAGATCCATTTGGCCCAGGAACCGAACCCTCCCGAGGAATTGTCTGATGCCATCTCCACATTTCACAGCTGATCCTTGTGCTCAAAGGATCCCTCTTTCTTCCCTTCAGCCAATTCCAAGCCTCGCTGCCCCCAGCCGGGAACAGTCCCCAGGCCGATCCCTGCAGTCTTCCCTGCCAGGATCCTGCTCAGGAATCCATGGGAATGTAAGAATTAATTCTTCCCACCCCTGCCCAGTTCTAATTCCAAAGGATTTGGTGTCTGCCTTACCCGGCTGGAGCCTGCTTCCAACTCTGCTCTTGCTGCTTCTGCTGCTTTCCATTTCCCAGGAATTCCACCAACGGAGCGACAGCGTTTTCCACCTCCTCCTCCAGCATTCCCTCTGTTGCGTTCGGGTGCTGGAAGGATATCAAAACCAGGGCCTCACTATCAGGAATTATATCCCCGGATTTGTTCCTTTCCAAATGTCACCTCTTCCCAATAAAGCACTGGCCATCCAAGGAATTCTAGAGAGCGATGTGCTGACCACTGCTTACTCCTCTGGAATGTCAGAGCTTGGAAAAAAAGGGCAGTTGAGGCTTTTCCTGGTGCTGCCCATGAAGTGTATTTTACCTAAGTGCCCCTGCCCATGCCTTTGCCTGTATCCGCCAAAAATCCACCCGTTCATTCCCCAGCTGCTGCCTCCCTCTTTTCCTGGATCCAACAGAATTTTAACAGGTGAATATTCCCCTCTGGAAGAGCACCTTTCATTCCA
The DNA here is from genome assembly GCF_041296385.1 of Aphelocoma coerulescens. Taxonomy (NCBI): domain Eukaryota; kingdom Metazoa; phylum Chordata; class Aves; order Passeriformes; family Corvidae; genus Aphelocoma; species Aphelocoma coerulescens. The sequence goes on from NC_091017.1 coordinate 130,524, forward strand.
AACCTAAGAACAAACAAATGAATCACTTTCCTTCGACCTTCCTTATTAGGATTCCACTGAGAGCAGTGGATGGAAAATGATCCTCTCCTGGTCCCTGCTGGATTCCCGGAGCAGGGATCCTTTCCCTCTTTCCCCCCACCCCCCGCGGTGCCCTCCTCCCCCTCCCGCCCCACCCCGCACCCTTTCCAGGCTTTGTTCCACAGCTTTTGCCTCCGGACCTCAGATCCTTTTGGTCTCCAGGAGCTCCCAGCAGCTCCACAGCCTTTCCTCTCCCATCCTGATCCTTTCTCCAGGAATGGAGCTGTGCATTGCAATTCCCTTCTCTTTTCTCCGACAATTCCCACCAACCCAGACCTAGAGCTGACACAAGGAACGCTCGGTGCCCACAAATCCAAATCCAGACCCGGCCATCCCTAAACCAGCAACTCCCGGACAATTTGCGTTCATTCCAACCTAACACTGAGGACTCACCTAATCCTTCAAAATTCCCAAGAAATATCCCGTTGCCTTCAGCTCCCCGGGGATTCTGCTTCGTGCTCACACGGATTTGGGACTTCCCTGAAAAACCCGTGCAGGGCACGCTGGAATCCCCGATCCCGTGAATCCGGGGAGTGTGCAAAGCTCGGTCCAGCCTGGGCCCCCAGAAATTTTTGCCAAATATCCCCCAAGTCCTCGGGACAACAGAACTCTCTGGTACTGCATTTTTGGCGTTGTAAAGCCTGGAATCACTTTATTCCTAGTGCTGGGCTCTGCATACGGCCGAGAAAATCCCGGCCTCCACACAGACCCAGATTCCAAACTTTTTGATACATTTTAGCAAACCGAGAAATTCCCCCTCCCTGCTTCTTCTTAAGGGCATCCTTCTTTTCCCTTACCCGGCCTGCTCTCTCCCACTGGGCTGGGTTTTTCCCTTCCCATGCTAATTAGTCCCTACTTCTAGGAGGTTTAGGTACCTTTCTTCCCTGGCAGGGATTTCTTAACACAGCTACCGAGGCTTTGGGAGTCTTCTTTATCTTCTACTTTCTGGAAACACACCCTCTGATCCATAAATGCCACAATCCAGATGCCCAACTTCAACAAGACATCCTTTTCACCTAAAAACACTCACTCTCAACTCTTAGATCTTTTAAAGTTTTACCCCCGCAAAATTCCCCTGCTTTTCCACCGCTGAATTCCTCCGTCCTGATTCCAAGAATTTCTTGAATACCACGGGGCTTTTCTCAAGATTTACCCCCACAACCTTCCCTACGTGCCCACTGCTCACCACCTCATTTTTCCCTCAATGTCTTCGTTCTCCACCCCAGAGAGTTTGTCAAGTGTTGCCTCCAAAATGTTCCCCCTCTCTCCACTACTGAGTTCCCCATTTTGCCTTCAAAATATTCATTCTGTCCCCTCCAGATTGCATCCACTTTTACCCCCAACATTTTACTTCCTCTACAATATTGACTAAACCTTTTCCACCCCAAAAATGTGCATTCCCTCCCTTAAACAGCACCTCAGCTTTTCCCTCAAAAATGCCCCAGAGAGAAACTCCGATTCAGCCCCCAAACTCCCCTTTTCCTACACAAACAGTTCTTGTGGCCCCTCGCAATTCCCCCAGGCTTTCAGCTAAAGGAATAACTGGAAGCCTATTCCCTCATCTCTGCCCTCCTTTTGCTTTCCTGGAAAACCTTGCCATCCCACACTTTCTCCAAGAGATCTGCTGCGAGTACGGCAAGGTCTGCTCTGTCAGAGTGCCAGGGGGGTTTACAGCACTTGCTCCTCTGCATCTTCACCCTTTCATCAGCTTTCCCCTGGAACGGTGTTGTGCAAGAAGCTTGGAATTACCAGAAATGGATCGGGTTCACATTTTTTCCCCACCAGTTTTCATCTGCTTTGAAATTCCTGGAATGACCCTCAAATGTGCCCTAGAACAGTGCTGTGAAAGGATCAGTCAGAAGAACAGCCTGAAAGCAGAAAACCACCTCCAGCAGCAGCCGGAATGATCCCATTTCTGTTCTTACCTGGTCCTGCCAGAGCTCCCAACGGCCCTTCCCATTCCAAAACAACAGCTATGCAAGACATTCCTGCTGTCCGTGAGGGTGAGGTGCCAGTTCTGGATGTTCTTTGCTGTGGAATCGGACAACAAACAGAGCGTAAATGATCTTGGTGGCTCTTCCAAGCCAAACCACCCCGTGATTCCTTGCGTGGATCAGCACCTGTCCCAACTCCATTCCAGAAACCTCCTCCCACTAACCCAGAACTTTCCTTTTTCCGCTCAACATCAGGGATTTGCTGCCAAGTGCCCCGGGCAGGGGACGCCTCAGCATTCCCTGGGACGCCTCAGCCTTCCCTGGGATACCTCAGCCTTCCCTGGGACGCCTCAGCATTCCCTGGGACGCCTCAGCATTCCCTGGGGGTGCCTCAGCATTCCCTGGGCTGCTGTTCCACGCCGATCCCGTGTCCAGCGCCGTTCCGGGCTGCAGTGCCGGGCTCTCCCCACAAGGCGGCAGCACCGGGAGCGAGCAGCCCCGGCCGGTCCCGCTGTCTCGGGGCAGCTGCGCCTTTAACCCGCCCGGAGCCGGCGGGGCCGTGAACACAGCGGGCAAAAACCCCAGCGATCCCCTTTCTTTCACCCCCAGAGGCACAGGATCGCAGCATTCCCTGGGCTGGAAGGGACCCGCAGGGAGCATCGAGTCCACATCCTCGTCCTGCACCCCAAGAATCCCACCCTGTGCCCGAGAGCCTTGTCCAGACCCAAACTCTGCCCCCAGGATCCTGAAAACACAGCGGGGCTGGGAGAAGGGTAACAAGGGAGGATTTTTTACATAGTTCTCCTCGTACGATCGTTATATAATCTTATTAGATAGTCCAGCAACCCATCCCTGGGCCGGGACCCCCACCCCTGTCCCGGGACACCCATCCCTGGGCCGGAATACCGATCCCCCGCGGCCCCCACCGTCCGCTCGGGACTGTCCCCGTTCCCCGCTCACCTCCGAGCCCGCAGCACCCGCCCCGGTGCCCCCGGCCCGGCAGCGCTGCTCCCCGGACTCCCCGCCATTGCCACGTCGGGCGAAGAAGGGCGGAAATTACCGGTACCACACCAATGTGGCGATGCGACCTTCTCAAGATGGCGGCGGTGGAGGACCCCGCTCCGTCTATTCGGCTGCCTGAATGCTCCCGCCTACCCCAGGCGCCGCTGACCCCACAGTCGGTGTCCGCATAGCGGGAAACGCCTCAGAAAATTGCGTGCAAGCGCTGGGCTGGCGTTGGTGTCGGCGTCGCGTTCAGGCAGCCGAATAGACGCAGCTAGAGGGGGCCTTCCCTGCCACCATCTTGAGAAGGTCAGAAAATAGCGTAAACGACCGCCATCTTTAGTGTGGCGATGACCTAATTTCCGGTTTTGCCGCCATCTTGGGTGCTGGCAGAAGCCACTTCCGGTCGAGCCGCCATCTTTAGTGTGGTACGCACAAGGCCCCCCCCCCCCCCCCCCCACAAGAGCTTCTGTCTATTCAGCTGCCTGAATCCAGCCCGGACTCCGACGCCGGCCCCGCGCTTTCCGCGCGATTTTCCGCGGTGGTCCCCGGTGCGAGGACACGGGTGGTGGGGTCACCGGCGCCGGAGGCGGGCGACGGTCCCGCGACCGGCGGCAGGCATCGGCAGGGACACCTCTCTTAGGGGCCTATTGCGTCCGCCATCTTGAGTGTGGCGGAAGTGTCATCCACCCTCTGCAAGGTCCTGGCAGGTTCGAATAAAAACGCCACTTACGCCGTCCCGAAAGCGCCAAACTGCGCCTTCCTTTCCGAGCCGCCCCCTTGAGAGCGGCACGCGGGCGGCTCTATTCCGACCGTGCTCGCCCGGTGCTCCCCGCCCCGGCTCGCGCTGCGACCGCGCCTCTGCTGCCCGGCAAAACCGGCCCCGCCGGGCCTCCCCCCGCGCTGTCATTCGTCGCGGTCACCGCCCCGCACGGCGCCTGCTCCTTTGCAGCGCTCTGGCCCCGCTCATGCACGCCCGTGTCCCTTGGCGCTCCGAACCGTCCTTCGCCCCTCCCCTCCGCTGCCAGACGCGGCCCCGCTCGCTCCTTGCCACGCTCGGCAGCCACCGAGGCCGCCGCCCTCTCGGCTCCCCCGGCCCCGGGCGGCAGCAGCGCCGGGGCGCCGTGCCGGGGCCGGCAGTGCCGCGCTCTCGCCACCAGGCGGCAGCAGCGCCGCCCAGCTCAGCCCGGGGCCGGGCCGCGCTGCGGGGCACGGACAGAGCAGAGGCAAAAGCCGGCTCAGGGCGCTCTGCAGCTCCTGCAGCCCGAGCCTCTCGGCTCCTGGCGCCAGGCACTCGCTTCTTCCCTTCCTACAGAAAAACGCCGCCTCGTTATGCTCAGAACTTGCTCATCTCTAGTCCCAGCTTCTTATATTCCTATATGCAACAGAGTAGAGAGAGGGCTGGCTTATTTCAAAATGAATCTACATCTAAATTTGTCTATAGATGTAAAAACAAAGAACTTGACAGGTTTGGGGATTCCACACTGTCATACACACATCCCTCCCGGTGGATTTTCTGGCAGTTTTGGGCCCCTCTGGGGGAGGGCACCCAGCAATGGCCCCCCTCATTCCCCACTCACCTGCTCCTCCACTGCATCGTGGCTCTCCCAGGGACATTGGGGTGCCCCAAGTGACATTCAGAGCCCCCGAGTCTCCACCCCCGCCCCCAGCCTTTTTTCCTCACCTCCAAAGAATGCACCAAATGAGACAAACTGCCCTGGACAGCAGAACGGCACTTTAATAAAGCCATTTCCATGCATACATCCCCCAAAAAGGGGCTTGGCTGGAAACACAGGGAAGGTGCAGCAGAGGGATGGGGAAAGAGAGGGATGGGCAGCAGGACAGGGGGCTCTCAAGAGAAGGGCACCATGAGGGAGAGGGACCGAGCAGCCGATGCAGACAGGGACAGGCAAAAGGACAGTGAGAGGGACAAAGAAATACAGTCACACTGCAGCACAAAGGAAAAAGGAGAGCAAGAAAGAAGGAAAGAGAAAGATGCGGGCGGCGAGGGAGACAGAGACAGAACAGGGAGAGGGATTGAGCAGAATTTATTCAATAAAGGTCAGTATGGATTTCTTAAAAGAACACCAGGACATCCCTATCACGGAACTCTGCTGTCTGCTTCAACTTCACAGCTGTAAGGGAACATTTCTCCCCCCTCTCCTCTCTGCGGTGTTTATTAAATAAAGAGTGAGTATTTATTTCTTAAAAGAAAAACAAGAGAGAGGAGGCAGTGAAAGGCAATGGCATGGGGAGCACACAGGACAAGAAAGCAACACAAAAGACACACTGGACAGAGAGAAGAAAAGAGCTGCAAAGTTGGATGCAAGAGTGAAAGAAAATCAGGAACAAACGCCAGGACTTTCATTAGAGAGTGTGGCTGACGAAAGTGCCAGTAAAGCACCGGCTCGAACAGAACCTGCTGCTGGCACGGCTCGGCCTGGCACTCACTAATTAACATCTGTCTCTCGGCAGGGCCATGAATCCCCTGCTGGAACAGGAGGGGAAAGCCGAGGGGATAATGCGCACCGGGGTTGGTGCCGCTCAGCCCTAATCCCAGCCCGTGGCGCCAGTGAACGCACCCCGATCTCCGAACCTTCTCTCAGGGAAATCTCATCTTTACCCCTTCTCTTCCCCTCCCGGTATCTCCGTGTGCCCGGAACAAACACGAGGAGAGGTTTCTCTGTTGCAGGTTCTTTGGAAATCCTACACTGACTTTGAGAATGAGCAAGAGTAGAAGACAACCAGGAAACTTTGCTGCCAACCAACATCAAACCCCTCGCACCGGAGAAGAACGAACAGCTCGTTTTTACGCGTCCAAATCCCTTCAATTTTCAGCATTGTCTGTTTCCCGGCCGGCACTGTGGGAACTGCTGCGCACGGCACCACGAGTAAAACGCTCTCGTGTTCAGAAGGCACAATTGCAGAGAACAGACAGCAAAGCCGTCTCAAGGCAATGTGGGCACACAAAACCCCCCTTTTTGCACCCTGAGCTTTCTGTTAAGCCACACCTGAAATTCCAAGTTTCTCCGTACTCTGCCCCAGTGCTTCTCTCTTCCGTCAGCGCCGTAGGCAGGACTGATTCCATACTCACAAACCCCCCTTGCCACGATCGGCGCTCTCTGCCCACCAAGGACACGGCACCGGGCAGGGACATTTCTCCCACTCCCCAGCAGAGACCTCCTCCCGCCACATCCAGGGAACTGCAGCCACTCAGGGAACACCAACTTTCTCCTGGGCTGGGAAGAGGAACCTGCAGCAATTAAGGCTGCACAGTCTGCAGCAGCGAGAGCTCAGCACATGTCCAGAGAGCCAATTCCAGCACCTAAATTTAAAAAAGAAGAAAAAGTTGATGACTTTTTTTTAAAGTTACTGTAAGTTCTTAAAACCAAACCAGCCTTTGCTCTTGACTTTGGCTCACTGATGCACACACACACACAAGAGGCCAACGGTCACACAGGGCCTGCTTGCAGAATTCCTGATCCAAACCCTCGCCTTTCCTGCCCAGCACTGAGGGAAATCTGACAGAGGATTCATAAAGAGCCCTCGCTGAGAGCAGTCATCGCCCCAGGCCTTCAGGCTTGGCAAGATTCTGTAGTGAACGGACCCAAATTCAATTCCCAAATCTCAATCTCTGACAAGTCCTGTTGGAAAGACAGCGGACAGTCCATCAGAACACGGAATTAAAAGGCTGCACAAGGAATAACAGAAGCTTTCCCAGGAATAGCCCAAGTTCCTTTTCTCCCTCACCGGTCCGGGGCCGTGAGACCGAACCTTGGGCCCCAGGAGACAGGAGAGTTGTTATCAACACTCGAACCTCCCAAGCGTTGTTATTGCTCAGAGAGCTGCGCCGGCACTGAGCTACTCCCATGCGCCTGCACGGCTTTGGGGAGGGGCAAGACCACGTCCCACTCCTGCCTGGAGAAATTTCAATGCCCTAAAAAGTCATTTCCCTTCTCTCTCTCTGACCCAGGGCCAAAGCAGCTGTGTAGAACAACCCGGGGGATTTATGGGAGGGTGATTCTCTCAGGAAAGACCCCAGACCCTGAGGAAACAAACCCACCCCAAATTTCCAGCTGAAAACACGCTGCTTCCTGAACGGCAGCGCACAAAGCTCTCTATAGCCAGACAGGAGATGACAGTCCAGAAAAAGCCAAAAGATGTGCTCTGCCTGCATGCACTCTCTTGACTGGTAATTCCAAAGGAAATTCCCCACAGATCGTAAGCAGTCGCCTGCAATTTGTCCTCTGCATTCATGACTGCCTTGGCTTTCTGTAGAAGTGTGTCAAACATCCACGCAGGCGTCAGGGCCTGGGCTGGCTCGTTTATGGCTCTTCCTGACAGGCCCAGGCCAAACCCAAGCACCCCCCTCACTGCTCCAGCCCCACTTTCAGGGAAATATTGACACGGCTTAGAAATACTCTCCTTCCCTGCAACTCACTCCCTCCCTGCGCATCCCCGGAGAGGATTTACTCCGTACTTTGTTCCCGACAGCACCTCTCCAGCGCAAATCCCACTTCACACAGACACTGACTAAGCAGACCTAAGTGGTTCCAGCAGCAGCTGCAATCCCCAACTCCCTGTCTCCTGCACAGCTCATCCAAGCACTCCCAGCAATCTCACCTCGGCCCAGAGACTCTCTGTCCGCAGAGGGAAACACAACCCGATGGCACGCAGCTCTGGCACCACATTCCCTCTTCCCTTCTCCCTTTTTCCAGCACACCAGGCTGCTGGAAACGGCATTCCCTAGGCAGTTCATCCCAACACAGAGAAGAGGAGCCTGTGACTTATCCAAACTATGGGCAGGACAAGGGGGGCCCTAGCTGGCTTTGGCTGCTTTAATACCAAAGCTCTTGGGACGACTTCAGTGGTTTTTCCTGTCTTGAAAGAGTGCAGAAAAGCAAAGTTAATCCCACTGTGGACTCCAAGACTCCTGCATTTCCTATTTCTCCTATGATTGCTCACCATGAAATTTTATCCATGGAAAAAAAGCATGAAGAATAACACCATATCAAATAAAAAGTGCCCTTTTCCAGCATTTTTATACCAGGCATTAAAAAGATGCCCATTTCTCTTCCAGCATTGCTTCCCTCATTTTAGCAGAACCGTTTTCATCCCAGACCCCACTCATCAGCTGTTCAATCCTCTGGCACTGGATTTGGACAAAAGAAGGGACGCACCTGGATCGCAGGAAATCACAGAGAGAAACCCCTCCAAAACCTGACAGAGAAAATCAACAGGAGATGCAGGAAGACACATCCCTCATTTGCACATCCGGAGTGCTTTTCTAAAGACTTCTCTGCATCTGGATGCTCTTTGCACTTGGCAGCAAACTGCTTCCACTGCTTCCCACTCCAGCAAGGGGAACATCCCTGGAATTTCATGTCCAGTGTCTCTGCCTAAAGCAGCCCCACGGCAACACGAAGCTTCCCTCGGGCATTTCGTTTCTTTATCCCAAATATTCTCCCCACTCAGCCACAATCTAGAAAGAACAAAAGGGAAAAGAAGGAAGACCAATTAATTCTGACATAAGGAGTCTTGACTATCCCGACACACTGCCAGGTGAAAAAACATCCCTGCCACTCTAAGAAATCCCCCTGATACTGTCTCCATTCTGTATCAATTATTTAAACGCTGTATTAAGGAGCGTAAGGACACAATGCTTGGAATTCTCAAAAACGGCTCCGCCTGGCTACTCCAAGCACTTTCTCACCCGGGGAGCTGAGCTGTCCCACATTTAAACGCCACGTTTGATCCAAATCCCATAGAAATCTGATATTGTTTGGCTCCTGAGCTTTCCCAAAAGCTGTCCAGTCAAGCCTGGAAATCCTCACTGAAGCTTTGCCATGTCACATCGGGATTTACCCTTGGGAAAACCCCACTCTGAGCACTTGGGTTTCAAGAGGTTGCACCCAATGTTACAGACACAGAATTCCTGTGGGGTTTGGCATTTCCTGCACCTCCAAACACGTGAAAAGAATGAAGTGCAGAGTCCCGAGGCTCCATTATTGCCATTCTCCTCACATCCCTTTCCTCAGCTGCACATGGCTTTGTGCCTCCTCTGAAGGGCTGGAAAGGAATTTGGGAACCCCCCTCAGCTTCTTCTCTGAGCCGGCCCAAAAGGCAAACAGGAAAAAAAAACCCCAAAAGCGCACAAAATCCCAGCCCCTCCCAAGATGCAGCTCCTCACACCAAACCTTGGGAGAATCCCTGGTGCTTCCAACACCGCTGCAATCCCACCTGGAGCTGAGCTTACAGGGTGCTCTGCCTAATCCACATCCAAGCCTGGATAGCCCAAAGCCTGCAAGAAAAGAGGAGGCAAAGTGAAGGGGAGAGGGGGGGAAAAACGGAGTTTTAGGTTTTTCCCCTGTTTGCAACAGGATTGAAGGGCAGGATGGAGAGGTTTCGTGGAAAAGAAGTACCAAAGGCTGCTTCATTCCCAGCAATTAGCGCTGCTCAATCCAAGAGGCCCAATCCACCAGGTTTAAACAGGAGCGGCCGACAGGATGGGTTATGACACAGATCTGTGAAGCTGGAGCCTTCTTCCTTCTCCCGGGCTCTCCCAGAAATTCTCCATGTCCGGACGCGCTCCCGCTCTCCCTGCTGGGGAGGATGGACTTGGATAGCCCGGGTGACTGCTGAGCCTAAAACAATAAGCGATCCAAGTGTTTTTCCCCAGGAAATGACATATTCTCTGGACCTGGGATAACCCATATCCCATGGCCTTCTCCAGGAAGAGTCCCAGCTGGATATGGTCTCCCAGAAAGGATTCCATAGGGGCTCACCTTTTGCTTGGAGCTCGGCTGAATTCCTCAGCAATGCCAGGGAATGTGGCCATTGGAGGCTTTGAGCAGATTAGGCTCATTTGCCTTTTTAGGTTTTGTTACCATCTCTCAGACTTCCCACTGGATTGTGGCCTCCAAGGAACATGTAAATCCCATTGGATTCCTGCTCTTTGGATATTTTTGTACCATTCCTGTACAAAACGAGGCCCCCTGTTCGGATGCTTTTCCCCACCGTTCCCCAGCAGTTTTATCTGCCAGTGCATTCCCTGTGTTGGTTGGGCTCTTCCCAGATCTCTGAGCTCCTTCACAAGGCAGGAGATCCATTTGGCCCAGGAACCAAACCCTCCCGAGGAATTGTCTGATGCCATCTCCACATTTCACAGCTGATCCTTGTGCTCAAAGGATCCCTCTTTCTTCCCTTCAGCCAATTCCAAGCCTCGCTGCCCCCAGCCGGGAACAGTCCCCAGGCCGATCCCTGCAGTCTTCCCTGCCAGGATCCTGCTCAGGAATCCATGGGAATGTAAGAATTAATTCTTCCCACCCCTGCCCAGTTCTAATTCCAAAGGATTTGGTGTCTGCCTTACCCGGCTGGAGCCTGCTTCCAACTCTGCTCTTGCTGCTTCTGCTGCTTTCCATTTCCCAGGAATTCCACCAACGGAGCGACAGCGTTTTCCACCTCCTCCTCCAGCATTCCCTCTGTTGCGTTCGGGTGCTGGAAGGATATCAAAACCAGGGCCTCACTATCAGGAATTATATCCCCGGATTTGTTCCTTTCCAAATGTCACCTCTTCCCAATAAAGCACTGGCCATCCAAGGAATTCTAGAGAGCGATGTGCTGACCACTGCTTACTCCTCTGGAATGTCAGAGCTTGGAAAAAAAGGGCAGTTGAGGCTTTTCCTGGTGCTGCCCATGAAGTGTATTTTACCTAAGTGCCCCTGCCCATGCCTTTGCCTGTATCCACCAAAAATCCACCCGTTCATTCCCCAGCTGCTGCCTCCCTCTTTTCCTGGATCCAACAGAATTTTAACAGGTGAATATTCCCCTCTGGAAGAGCACCTTTCATTCCAAACCTAAGAACAAACAAATGAATCACTTTCCTTCGACCTTCCTTATTAGGATTCCACTGAGAGCAGTGGATGGAAAATGATCCTCTCCTGGTCCCTGCTGGATTCCCGGAGCAGGGATTCTTTCCCTCTTCCCCCCCCCCCCCCCGCCCCCCCGCGGTGACCACCCTGCCCTGCCCCCTTTTCAGGCTTTGTTCCACAGCTCTTGTCTCCAACTCTTGCATCCTTTCCCTCACTCCAGGAGCTCCCAGCAGTTCCACACCCTCTTTTCTCCCATCCTGATCCTTTCTCCAAGAACAGAGCTCTGCATTTCAATTCCCTTCGCTTTTCTCCGACAATTCCCACCAATCCAGACCTAAAGCTGACACAAGGAACACTCAGTGCCCACAAATGCAAATCCAGACCTGGCCATGCCTAAACCAGCAAGTCTGAACACACAATCCTGGACCATCTGCATTAATTCAAACCTAACAATTAGGACACACTGAAGACTTCAACATTCCCAAGAAACACCCTGTTGCCTTCAACTCCCTGGGGTTTTTGCTTTGAACTCATACGGATTAGGGGATCAAGGGATTTCCCTGAAAAAAACCTGTGTGGTGCATGCTGGAATCCCCGATCCCGTGAATCCAGGGAGTGTTAAAAGCTTAAGTCCAACCTGGCCCACCATAAATTTTTGCCAACTATCCCCCAAATGATCAGGTTAACAGAACCCTCCTCTGGTGCTGCGTTTTTAGTATTGGAAAGCCAGGAATTACTTTATTCCCAGAGCGAGGCTCTGGATATGGGCTTGGGGAGAACAAGACCTTACCAACTTACAGAGCCAGGGGATGACGTTTGGGAACAATCCTGGGCTGCCTGGCAGCAATTCATTGTACCTCTTGTCACCCACGAACACCTTCACCCACTCCTCCAGGAGCCCGGGCCAGTGGCTCTGCTTCTCTTGGAGCAGGAGGCATTGCCCTGCCCACTGCAGGGACCTGCAAACCATTCCGGAGTCAGCTCCGAGCCAGGGACGGGGCAACACCCCGTCCCACGGCTCCAGCGGCTCGGGCCCTCGGTAATTCCGGATCTGAGCCTCGTAATCCCTGCAGGGAAGAGGCCGGCTCAGGCCGGGATCGGGGAGGGTGGGAAGCGCCCGGGGTGGGCGGAGGCTCTGCCACCCCCACGGCCGCGGCATCCGCACAGCTCCGGGGGACGGGGCCCGCCCCGATGCCGCTCCCCGTCCCGTTATGCCGTTCCCCCGCTCCCCATCCCGTTCTCCCGCTCCTCGCTCACCGCCCGGGCCCGTCCATGCCCGCCTGTCCCCCGCCGACCGCGCCTGCCCACTCAAACTGGCCACGGCAGCCGCGCCACGCCTCCCCATTGGCCAGCCCTCGGCCCGCCCCGCCTTCCTATTGGCCGCTGGCCCCGTCAATCACGCGGGAAACCCCGCCGCCCGCAGGCACCGCTCCCACGGCGGCCGCTACACGGCGGCCCGGGCGCATTCCCAGGGGAAAAGGAGAGTTGTTATCAACACTCGAACCTCCCAAGCGTTGTTATTGCTCAGAGAGCTGCGCCGGCACTGAGCTACTCCCATGCGCCTGCACGGCTTTGGGGAGGGGCAAGACCACGTCCCACTCCTGCCTGGAGAAATTTCAATGCCCTAAAAAGTCATTTCCCTTCTCTCTCTCTGACCCAGGGCCAAAGCAGCTGTGTAGAACAACCCGGGGGATTTATGGGAGGGTGATTCTCTCAGGAAAGACCCCAGACCCTGAGGAAACAAACCCACCCCAAATTTCCAGCTGAAAACACGCTGCTTCCTGAACGGCAGCGCACAAAGCTCTCTATAGCCAGACAGGAGATGACAGTCCAGAAAAAGCCAAAAGATGTGCTCTGCCTGCATGCACTCTCTTGACTGGTAATTCCAAAGGAAATTCCCCACAGATCGTAAGCAGTCGCCTGCAATTTGTCCTCTGCATTCATGACTGCCTTGGCTTTCTGTAGAAGTGTGTCAAACATCCACGCAGGCGTCAGGGCCTGGGCTGGCTCGTTTATGGCTCTTCCTGACAGGCCCAGGCCAAACCCAAGCACCCCCCTCACTGCTCCAGCCCCACTTTCAGGGAAATACTGACACGGCTTAGAAATACTCTCCTTCCCTGCAACTCACTCCCTCCCTGCGCATCCCCGGAGAGGATTTACTCCGTCCTTTGTTCCCGACAGCACCTCTCCAGCGCAAATCCCACTTCACACAGACACTGACTAAGCAGACCTAAGGCAGTGGTTCCAATCCCCAGCTGCAATCCCCAACTCCCTGTCTCCTGCACAGCTCGTCCAAGCACTCCCAGCAATCTCACCTCAGCCCAGAGACTCTCTGTCCGCAGAGGGAAACACAACCCGATGGCACGCAGCTCTGGCACCACATTCCCTCTTCCCTTCTCCCTTTTTCCAGCACACCAGGCTGCTGGAAACGGCATTCCCTAGGCAGTTCATCCCAACACAGAGAAGAGGAGCCTGTGACTTACCCACACCATGGGCAGGACAAGGGGGGCCCTAGCTGGCTTTGGCTGCTCTAATACCAAAGCTCTTGGGACGACTTCAGTGGTTTTTCCTGTCTTGAAAGAGTGCAGAAAAGCAAAGTTAATCCCACTGTGGACTCCAAGACTCCTGCATTTCCTATTTCTCCTATGATTGCTCACCATGAAATTTTATCCATGGAAAAAAAGCATGAAGAATAACACCATATCAAATAAAAAGTGCCCTTTTCCAGCATTTTTATACCAGGCATTAAAAAGATGCCCATTTCTCTTCCAGCATTGCTTCCCTCATTTTAGCAGAACCGTTTTCATCCCAGACCCCACTCATCAGCTGTTCAATCCTCTGGCACTGGATTTGGACAAAAGAAGGGACGCACCTGGATCGCAGGAAATCACAGAGAGAAACCCCTCCAAAACCTGACAGAGAAAATCAACAGGAGATGCAGGAAGACACATCCCTCATTTGCACATCCGGAGTGCTTTTCTAAAGACTTCTCTGCATCTGGATGCTCTTTGCACTTGGCAGCAAACTGCTTCCACTGCTTCCCACTCCAGCAAGGGGAACATCCCTGGAATTTCATGTCCAGTGTCTCTGCCTAAAGCAGCCCCACGGCAACACGAAGCTTCCCTCGGGCATTTCGTTTCTTTATCCCAAATATTCTCCCCACTCAGCCACAATCTAGAAAGAACAAAAGGGAAAAGAAGGAAGACCAATTAATTCTGACATAAGGAGTCTTGACTATCCCGACACACTGCCAGGTGAAAAAACATCCCTGCCACTCTAAGAAATCCCCCTGATACTGTCTCCATTCTGTATCAATTATTTAAACGCTGTATTAAGGAGCGTAAGGACACAATGCTTGGAATTCTCAAAAACGGCTCCGCCTGGCTACTCCAAGCACTTTCTCACCCGGGGAGCTGAGCTGTCCCACATTTAAACGCCACGTTTGATCCAAATCCCATAGAAATCTGATATTGTTTGGCTCCTGAGCTTTCCCAAAAGCTGTCCAGTCAAGCCTGGAAATCCTCACTGAAGCTTTGCCATGTCACATCGGGATTTACCCTTGGGAAAACCCCACTCTGAGCACTTGGGTTTCAAGAGGTTGCACCCAATGTTACAGACACAGAATTCCTGTGGGGTTTGGCATTTCCTGCACCTCCAAACACGTGAAAAGAATGAAGTGCAGAGTCCCGAGGCTCCATTATTGCCATTCTCCTCACATCCCTTTCCTCAGCTGCACATGGCTTTGTGCCTCCTCTGAAGGGCTGGAAAGGAATTTGGGAACCCCCCTCAGCTTCTTCTCTGAGCCGGCCCAAAAGGCAAACAGGAAAAAAAAACCCCAAAAGCGCACAAAATCCCAGCCCCTCCCAAGATGCAGCTCCTCACACCAAACCTTGGGAGAATCCCTGGTGCTTCCAACACCGCTGCAATCCCACCTGGAGCTGAGCTTACAGGGTGCTCTGCCTAATCCACATCCAAGCCTGGATAGCCCAAAGCCTGCAAGAAAAGAGGAGGCAAAGTGAAGGGGAGAGGGGGGGAAAAACGGAATTTTAGGTTTTTCCCGTGTTTACAACAGGATTGAAGGGCAGGATGGAGAGGTTTTGTGGAAAAGAAGTACCAAAGGCTGCTTCATTCCCAGCAATTAGCGCTGCTCAGGTTGAATCCAAGAGGCCCAATCCACCAGGTTTAAACAGGAGCGGCCGACAGGATGGGTTATGACACAGATCTGTGAAGCTGGAGCCTTCTTCCTTCTCCCGGGCTCTCCCAGAAATTCTCCATGTCCGGACGCGCTCCCGCTCTCCCTGCTGGGGAGGACGGACTTGGATAGCCCGGGTGACTGCTGAGCCTAAAACAATAAGCGATCCAAGTGTTTTTCCCCAGGAAATGACATATTCTCTGGACCTGGGATAACCCATATCCCATGGCCTTCTCCAGGAAGAGTCCCAGCTGGATATGGTCTCCCAGAAAGGATTCCATAGGGGCTCACCTTTTGCTTGGAGCTCGGCTGAATTCCTCAGCAATGCCAGGGAATGTGGCCATTGGAGGCTTTGGGCAGATTAGGCTCATTTGCCTTTTTAGGTTTTGTTACCGTCTCTCAGACTTCCCACTGGATTGTGGCCTCCAAGGAACATGTAAATCCCATTGGATTCCTGCTCTTTGGATATTTTTGTACCATTCCTGTACAAAACGAGGCCCCCTGTTCGGATGCTTTTCCCCACCGTTCCCCAGCAGTTTTATCTGCCAGTGCATTCCCTGTGTTGGTTGGGCTCTTCCCAGATCTCTGAGCTCCTTCACAAGGCAGGAGATCCATTTGGCCCAGGAACCGAACCCTCCCGAGGAATTGTCTGATGCCATCTCCACATTTCACAGCTGATCCTTGTGCTCAAAGGATCCCTCTTTCTTCCCTTCAGCCAATTCCAAGCCTCGCTGCCCCCAGCTGGGAACAGTCCCCAGGCCGATCCCTGCAGTCTTCCCTGCCAGGATCCTGCTCAGGAATCCATGGGCTACGAATGTAAGAATTAATTCTTCCCACCCCTGCCCAGTTCTAATTCCAAAGGATTTGGTGTCTGCCTTACCCGGCTGGAGCCTGCTTCCAACTCTGCTCTTGCTGCTTCTGCTGCTTTCCATTTCCCAGGAATTCCACCAACGGAGCGACAGCGTTTTCCACCTCCTCCTCCAGCATTCCCTCTGTTGCGTTCGGGTGCTGGAAGGATATCAAAACCAGGGCCTCACTATCAGGAATTATATCCCCGGATTTGTTCCTTTCCAAATGTCACCTCTTCCCAATAAAGCACTGGCCATCTAAGGAATTCTAGAGAGCGATGTGCTGACCACTGCTTACTCCTCTGGAATGTCAGAGCTTGGAAAAAAAGGGCAGTTGAGGCTTTTCCTGGTGCTGCCCATGAAGTGTATTTTACCTAAGTGCCCCTGCCCATGCCTTTGCCTGTATCCACCAAAAATCCACCCGTTCATTCCCCAGCTGCTGCCTCCCTCTTTTCCTGGATCCAACAGAATTTTAACAGGTGAATATTCCCCTCTGGAAGAGCACCTTTCATTCCAAACCTAAGAACAAACAAATGAATCACTTTCCTTCGACCTTCCTTATTAGGATTCCACTGAGAGCAGTGGATGGAAAATGATCCTCTCCTGGTCCCTGCTGGATTCCCGGAGCAGGGATTCTTTCCCTCTTCCCCCCCCCCCCCGCCCCCCCGCGGTGACCACCCTGCCCTGCCCCCTTTTCAGGCTTTGTTCCACAGCTCTTGTCTCCAACTCTTGCATCCTTTCCCTCACTCCAGGAGCTCCCAGCAGTTCCACACCCTCTTTTCTCCCATCCTGATCCTTTCTCCAAGAACAGAGCTCTGCATTTCAATTCCCTTCGCTTTTCTCCGACAATTCCCACCAATCCAGACCTAAAGCTGACACAAGGAACACTCAGTGCCCACAAATGCAAATCCAGACCTGGCCATGCCTAAACCAGCAAGTCTGAACACACAATCCTGGACCATCTGCATTAATTCAAACCTAACAATTAGGACACACTGAAGACTTCAACATTCCCAAGAAACACCCTGTTGCCTTCAACTCCCTGGGGTTTTTGCTTTGAACTCATACGGATTAGGGGATCAAGGGATTTCCCTGAAAAAAACCTGTGTGGTGCATGCTGGAATCCCCGATCCCGTGAATCCAGGGAGTGTTAAAAGCTTAAGTCCAACCTGGCCCACCATAAATTTTTGCCAACTATCCCCCAAATGATCAGGTTAACAGAACCCTCCTCTGGTGCTGCGTTTTTAGTATTGGAAAGCCAGGAATTACTTTATTCCCAGAGCGAGGCTCTGGATATGGGCTTGGGGAGAACAAGACCTTACCAACTTACAGAGCCAGGGGATGACGTTTGGGAACAATCCTGGGCTGCCTGGCAGCAATTCATTGTACCTCTTGTCACCCACGAACACCTTCACCCACTCCTCCAGGAGCCCGGGCCAGCGGCTCTGCTTCTCTTGGAGCAGGAGGCATTGCCCTGCCCACTGCAGGGACCTGCAAACCATTCCGGAGTCAGCTCCGAGCCAGGGACGGGGCAACACCCCGTCCCACGGCTCCAGCGGCTCGGGCCCTCGGTAATTCCGGATCTGAGCCTCGTAATCCCTGCAGGGAAGAGGCCGGCTCAGGCCGGGATCGGGGAGGGTGGGAAGCGCCCGGGGTGGGCGGAGGCTCTGCCACCCCCACGGCCGCGGCATCCGCACAGCTCCGGGGGACGGGGCCCGCCCCGATGCCGCTCCCCGTCCCGTTATGCCGTTCCCCCGCTCCCCATCCCGTTCTCCCGCTCCTCGCTCACCGCCCGGGCCCGTCCATGCCCGCCTGTCCCCCGCCGACCGCGCCTGCCCACTCAAACTGGCCACGGCAGCCGCGCCACGCCTCCCCATTGGCCAGCCCTCGGCCCGCCCCGCCTTCCTATTGGCCGCTGGCCCCGTCAATCACGCGGGAAACCCCGCCGCCCGCAGGCACCGCTCCCACGGCGGCCGCTACACGGCGGCCCGGGCGCATTCCCAGGGGAAAAGGAGAGTTGTTATCAACACTCGAACCTCCCAAGCGTTGTTATTGCTCAGAGAGCTGCGCCGGCACTGAGCTACTCCCATGCGCCTGCACGGCTTTGGGGAGGGGCAAGACCACGTCCCACTCCTGCCTGGAGAAATTTCAATGCCCTAAAAAGTCATTTCCCTTCTCTCTCTCTGACCCAGGGCCAAAGCAGCTGTGTAGAACAACCCGGGGGATTTATGGGAGGGTGATTCTCTCAGGAAAGACCCCAGACCCTGAGGAAACAAACCCACCCCAAATTTCCAGCTGAAAACACGCTGCTTCCTGAACGGCAGCGCACAAAGCTCTCTATAGCCAGACAGGAGATGACAGTCCAGAAAAAGCCAAAAGATGTGCTCTGCCTGCATGCACTCTCTTGACTGGTAATTCCAAAGGAAATTCCCCACAGATCGTAAGCAGTCGCCTGCAATTTGTCCTCTGCATTCATGACTGCCTTGGCTTTCTGTAGAAGTGTGTCAAACATCCACGCAGGCGTCAGGGCCTGGGCTGGCTCGTTTATGGCTCTTCCTGACAGGCCCAGGCCAAACCCAAGCACCCCCCTCACTGCTCCAGCCCCACTTTCAGGGAAATACTGACACGGCTTAGAAATACTCTCCTTCCCTGCAACTCACTCCCTCCCTGCGCATCCCCGGAGAGGATTTACTCCGTCCTTTGTTCCCGACAGCACCTCTCCAGCGCAAATCCCACTTCACACAGACACTGACTAAGCAGACCTAAGGCAGTGGTTCCAATCCCCAGCTGCAATCCCCAACTCCCTGTCTCCTGCACAGCTCGTCCAAGCACTCCCAGCAATCTCACCTCAGCCCAGAGACTCTCTGTCCGCAGAGGGAAACACAACCCGATGGCACGCAGCTCTGGCACCACATTCCCTCTTCCCTTCTCCCTTTTTCCAGCACACCAGGCTGCTGGAAACGGCATTCCCTAGGCAGTTCATCCCAACACAGAGAAGAGGAGCCTGTGACTTACCCACACCATGGGCAGGACAAGGGGGGCCCTAGCTGGCTTTGGCTGCTCTAATACCAAAGCTCTTGGGACGACTTCAGTGGTTTTTCCTGTCTTGAAAGAGTGCAGAAAAGCAAAGTTAATCCCACTGTGGACTCCAAGACTCCTGCATTTCCTATTTCTCCTATGATTGCTCACCATGAAATTTTATCCATGGAAAAAAAGCATGAAGAATAACACCATATCAAATAAAAAGTGCCCTTTTCCAGCATTTTTATACCAGGCATTAAAAAGATGCCCATTTCTCTTCCAGCATTGCTTCCCTCATTTTAGCAGAACCGTTTTCATCCCAGACCCCACTCATCAGCTGTTCAATCCTCTGGCACTGGATTTGGACAAAAGAAGGGACGCACCTGGATCGCAGGAAATCACAGAGAGAAACCCCTCCAAAACCTGACAGAGAAAATCAACAGGAGATGCAGGAAGACACATCCCTCATTTGCACATCCGGAGTGCTTTTCTAAAGACTTCTCTGCATCTGGATGCTCTTTGCACTTGGCAGCAAACTGCTTCCACTGCTTCCCACTCCAGCAAGGGGAACATCCCTGGAATTTCATGTCCAGTGTCTCTGCCTAAAGCAGCCCCACGGCAACACGAAGCTTCCCTCGGGCATTTCGTTTCTTTACCCCAAACATTCTCCCCACTCAGCCACAATCTAGAAAGAACAAAAGGGAAAAGAAGGAAGACCAATTAATTCTGACATAAGGAGTCTTGACTATCCCGACACACTGCCAGGTGAAAAAACATCCCTGCCACTCTAAGAAATCCCCCTGATACTGTCTCCATTCTGTATCAATTATTTAAACGTTGTATTAAGGAGCGTAAGGACACAATGCTTGGAATTCTCAAAAACGGCTCCGCCTGGCTACTCCAAGCACTTTCCCACCCGGGGAGTTGAGCTGTCCCACATTTAAACGCCACGTTTGATCCAAATCCCATAGAAATCTGATATTGTTTGGCTCCTGAGCTTTCCCAAAAGCTGTCCAGTCAAGCCTGGAAATCCTCACTGAAGCTTTGCCATGTCACATCGGGATTTACCCTTGGGAAAACCCCACTCTGAGCACTTGGGTTTCAAGAGGTTGCACCCAATGTTACAGACACAGAATTCCTGTGGGGTTTGGCATTTCCTGCACCTCCAAACACGTGAAAAGAATGAAGTGCAGAGTCCCGAGGCTCCATTATTGCCATTCTCCTCACATCCCTTTCCTCAGCTGCACATGGCTTTGTGCCTCCTCTGAAGGGCTGGAAAGGAATTTGGGAACCCCCCTCAGCTTCTTCTCTGAGCCGGCCCAAAAGGCAAACAGGAAAAAAAAACCCCAAAAGCGCACAAAATCCCAGCCCCTCCCAAGATGCAGCTCCTCACACCAAACCTTGGGAGAATCCCTGGTGCTTCCAACACTGCTGCAATCCCACCTGGAGCTGAGCTTACAGGGTGCTCTGCCTAATCCACATCCAAGCCTGGATAGCCCAAAGCCTGCAAGAAAAGAGGAGGCAAAGTGAAGGGGAGAGGGGGGGAAAAACGGAGTTTTAGGTTTTTCCCCTGTTTGCAACAGGATTGAAGGGCAGGATGGAGAGGTTTCGTGGAAAAGAAGTACCAAAGGCTGCTTCATTCCCAGCAATTAGCGCTGCTCAGGTTGAATCCAAGAGGCCCAATCCACCAGGTTTAAACAGGAGCGGCCGACAGGATGGGTTATGACACAGATCTGTGAAGCTGGAGCCTTCTTCCTTCTCCCGGGCTCTCCCAGAAATTCTCCATGTCCGGACGCGCTCCCGCTCTCCCTGCTGGGGAGGACGGACTTGGATAGCCCGGGTGACTGCTGAGCCTAAAACAATAAGTGATCCAAGTGTTTTTCCCCAGGAAATGACATATTCTCTGGACCTGGGATAACCCATATCCCATGGCCTTCTCCAGGAAGAGTCCCAGCTGGATATGGTCTCCCAGAAAGGATTCCATAGGGGCTCACCTTTTGCTTGGAGCTCGGCTGAATTCCTCAGCAATGCCAGGGAATGTGGCCATTGGAGGCTTTGAGCAGATTAGGCTCATTTGCCTTTTTAGGTTTTGTTACCATCTCTCAGACTTCCCACTGGATTGTGGCCTCCAAGGAACATGTAAATCCCATTGGATTCCTGCTCTTTGGATATTTTTGTACCATTCCTGTACAAAACGAGGCCCCCTGTTCGGATGCTTTTCCCCACCGTTCCCCAGCAGTTTTATCTGCCAGTGCATTCCCTGTGTTGGTTGGGCTCTTCCCAGATCTCTGAGCTCCTTCACAAGGCAGGAGATCCATTTGGCCCAGGAACCGAACCCTCCCGAGGAATTGTCTGATGCCATCTCCACATTTCACAGCTGATCCTTGTGCTCAAAGGATCCCTCTTTCTTCCCTTCAGCCAATTCCAAGCCTCGCTGCCCCCAGCCGGGAACAGTCCCCAGGCCGATCCCTGCAGTCTTCCCTGCCAGGATCCTGCTCAGGAATCCATGGGAATGTAAGAATTAATTCTTCCCACCCCTGCCCAGTTCTAATTCCAAAGGATTTGGTGTCTGCCTTACCCGGCTGGAGCCTGCTTCCAACTCTGCTCTTGCTGCTTCTGCTGCTTTCCATTTCCCAGGAATTCCACCAACGGAGCGACAGCGTTTTCCACCTCCTCCTCCAGCATTCCCTCTGTTGCGTTCGGGTGCTGGAAGGATATCAAAACCAGGGCCTCACTATCAGGAATTATATCCCCAGATTTGTTCCTTTCCAAATGTCACCTCTTCCCAATAAAGCACTGGCCATCCAAGGAATTCTAGAGAGCGATGTGCTGACCACTGCTTACTCCTCTGGAATGTCAGAGCTTGGAAAAAAAGGGCAGTTGAGGCTTTTCCTGGTGCTGCCCATGAAGTGTATTTTACCTAAGTGCCCCTGCCCATGCCTTTGCCTGTATCCACCAAAAATCCACCCGTTCATTCCCCAGCTGCTGCCTCCCTCTTTTCCTGGATCCAACAGAATTTTAACAGGTGAATATTCCCCTCTGGAAGAGCACCTTTCATTCCAAACCTAAGAACAAACAAATGAATCACTTTCCTTCGACCTTCCTTATTAGGATTCCACTGAGAGCAGTGGATGGAAAATGATCCTCTCCTGGTCCCTGCTGGATTCCCGGAGCAGGGATTCTTTCCCTCTTCCCCCCCCCCCCCGCCCCCCCGCGGTGACCACCCTGCCCTGCCCCCTTTTCAGGCTTTGTTCCACAGCTCTTGTCTCCAACTCTTGCATCCTTTCCCTCACTCCAGGAGCTCCCAGCAGTTCCACACCCTCTTTTCTCCCATCCTGATCCTTTCTCCAAGAACAGAGCTCTGCATTTCAATTCCCTTCGCTTTTCTCCGACAATTCCCACCAATCCAGACCTAAAGCTGACACAAGGAACACTCAGTGCCCACAAATGCAAATCCAGACCTGGCCATGCCTAAACCAGCAAGTCTGAACACACAATCCTGGACCATCTGCATTAATTCAAACCTAACAATTAGGACACACTGAAGACTTCAACATTCCCAAGAAACACCCTGTTGCCTTCAACTCCCTGGGGTTTTTGCTTTGAACTCATACGGATTAGGGGATCAAGGGATTTCCCTGAAAAAAACCTGTGTGGTGCATGCTGGAATCCCCGATCCCGTGAATCCAGGGAGTGTTAAAAGCTTAAGTCCAACCTGGCCCACCATAAATTTTTGCCAACTATCCCCCAAATGATCAGGTTAACAGAACCCTCCTCTGGTGCTGCGTTTTTAGTATTGGAAAGCCAGGAATTACTTTATTCCCAGAGCGAGGCTCTGGATATGGGCTTGGGGAGAACAAGACCTTACCAACTTACAGAGCCAGGGGATGACGTTTGGGAACAATCCTGGGCTGCCTGGCAGCAATTCATTGTACCTCTTGTCACCCACGAACACCTTCACCCACTCCTCCAGGAGCCCGGGCCAGCGGCTCTGCTTCTCTTGGAGCAGGAGGCATTGCCCTGCCCACTGCAGGGACCTGCAAACCATTCCGGAGTCAGCTCCGAGCCAGGGACGGGGCAACACCCCGTCCCACGGCTCCAGCGGCTCGGGCCCTCGGTAATTCCGGATCTGAGCCTCGTAATCCCTGCAGGGAAGAGGCCGGCTCAGGCCGGGATCGGGGAGGGTGGGAAGCGCCCGGGGTGGGCGGAGGCTCTGCCACCCCCACGGCCGCGGCATCCGCACAGCTCCGGGGGACGGGGCCCGCCCCGATGCCGCTCCCCGTCCCGTTATGCCGTTCCCCCGCTCCCCATCCCGTTCTCCCGCTCCTCGCTCACCGCCCGGGCCCGTCCATGCCCGCCTGTCCCCCGCCGACCGCGCCTGCCCACTCAAACTGGCCACGGCAGCCGCGCCACGCCTCCCCATTGGCCAGCCCTCGGCCCGCCCCGCCTTCCTATTGGCCGCTGGCCCCGTCAATCACGCGGGAAACCCCGCCGCCCGCAGGCACCGCTCCCACGGCGGCCGCTACACGGCGGCCCGGGCGCATTCCCAGGGGAAAAGGAGAGTTGTTATCAACACTCGAACCTCCCAAGCGTTGTTATTGCTCAGAGAGCTGCGCCGGTACTGAGCTACTCCCATGCGCCTGCACGGCTTTGGGGAGGGGCAAGACCACGTCCCACTCCTGCCTGGAGAAATTTCAATGCCCTAAAAAGTCATTTCCCTTCTCTCTCTCTGACCCAGGGCCAAAGCAGCTGTGTAGAACAACCCGGGGGATTTATGGGAGGGTGATTCTCTCAGGAAAGACCCCAGACCCTGAGGAAACAAACCCACCCCAAATTTCCAGCTGAAAACACGCTGCTTCCTGAACGGCAGCGCACAAAGCTCTCTATAGCCAGACAGGAGATGACAGTCCAGAAAAAGCCAAAAGATGTGCTCTGCCTGCATGCACTCTCTTGACTGGTAATTCCAAAGGAAATTCCCCACAGATCGTAAGCAGTCGCCTGCAATTTGTCCTCTGCATTCATGACTGCCTTGGCTTTCTGTAGAAGTGTGTCAAACATCCACGCAGGTGTCAGGGCCTGGGCTGGCTCGTTTATGGCTCTTCCTGACAGGCCCAGGCCAAACCCAAGCACCCCCCTCACTGCTCCAGCCCCACTTTCAGGGAAATATTGACACGGCTTAGAAATACTCTCCTTCCCTGCAACTCACTCCCTCCCTGCGCATCCCCGGAGAGGATTTACTCCGTACTTTGTTCCCGACAGCACCTCTCCAGCGCAAATCCCACTTCACACAGACACTGACTAAGCAGACCTAAGTGGTTCCAGCAGCAGCTGCAATCCCCAACTCCCTGTCTCCTGCACAGCTCATCCAAGCACTCCCAGCAATCTCACCTCGGCCCAGAGACTCTCTGTCCGCAGAGGGAAACACAACCCGATGGCACGCAGCTCTGGCACCACATTCCCTCTTCCCTTCTCCCTTTTTCCAGCACACCAGGCTGCTGGAAACGGCATTCCCTAGGCAGTTCATCCCAACACAGAGAAGAGGAGCCTGTGACTTATCCAAACTATGGGCAGGACAAGGGGGGCCCTAGCTGGCTTTGGCTGCTTTAATACCAAAGCTCTTGGGACGACTTCAGTGGTTTTTCCTGTCTTGAAAGAGTGCAGAAAAGCAAAGTTAATCCCACTGTGGACTCCAAGACTCCTGCATTTCCTATTTCTCCTATGATTGCTCACCATGAAATTTTATCCATGGAAAAAAAGCATGAAGAATAACACCATATCAAATAAAAAGTGCCCTTTTCCAGCATTTTTATACCAGGCATTAAAAAGATGCCCATTTCTCTTCCAGCATTGCTTCCCTCATTTTAGCAGAACCGTTTTCATCCCAGACCCCACTCATCAGCTGTTCAATCCTCTGGCACTGGATTTGGACAAAAGAAGGGACGCACCTGGATCGCAGGAAATCACAGAGAGAAACCCCTCCAAAACCTGACAGAGAAAATCAACAGGAGATGCAGGAAGACACATCCCTCATTTGCACATCCGGAGTGCTTTTCTAAAGACTTCTCTGCATCTGGATGCTCTTTGCACTTGGCAGCAAACTGCTTCCACTGCTTCCCACTCCAGCAAGGGGAACATCCCTGGAATTTCATGTCCAGTGTCTCTGCCTAAAGCAGCCCCACGGCAACACGAAGCTTCCCTCGGGCATTTCGTTTCTTTATCCCAAATATTCTCCCCACTCAGCCACAATCTAGAAAGAACAAAAGGGAAAAGAAGGAAGACCAATTAATTCTGACATAAGGAGTCTTGACTATCCCGACACACTGCCAGGTGAAAAAACATCCCTGCCACTCTAAGAAATCCCCCTGATACTGTCTCCATTCTGTATCAATTATTTAAACGTTGTATTAAGGAGCGTAAGGACACAATGCTTGGAATTCTCAAAAACGGCTCCGCCTGGCTACTCCAAGCACTTTCCCACCCGGGGAGCTGAGCTGTCCCACATTTAAACGCCACGTTTGATCCAAATCCCATAGAAATCTGATATTGTTTGGCTCCTGAGCTTTCCCAAAAGCTGTCCAGTCAAGCCTGGAAATCCTCACTGAAGCTTTGCCATGTCACATCGGGATTTACCCTTGGGAAAACCCCACTCTGAGCACTTGGGTTTCAAGAGGTTGCACCCAATGTTACAGACACAGAATTCCTGTGGGGTTTGGCATTTCCTGCACCTCCAAACACGTGAAAAGAATGAAGTGCAGAGTCCCGAGGCTCCATTATTGCCATTCTCCTCACATCCCTTTCCTCAGCTGCACATGGCTTTGTGCCTCCTCTGAAGGGCTGGAAAGGAATTTGGGAACCCCCCTCAGCTTCTTCTCTGAGCCGGCCCAAAAGGCAAACAGGAAAAAAAAACCCCAAAAGCGCACAAAATCCCAGCCCCTCCCAAGATGCAGCTCCTCACACCAAACCTTGGGAGAATCCCTGGTGCTTCCAACACCGCTGCAATCCCACCTGGAGCTGAGCTTACAGGGTGCTCTGCCTAATCCACATCCAAGCCTGGATAGCCCAAAGCCTGCAAGAAAAGAGGAGGCAAAGTGAAGGGGAGAGGGGGGGAAAAACGGAGTTTTAGGTTTTTCCCCTGTTTGCAACAGGATTGAAGGGCAGGATGGAGAGGTTTCGTGGAAAAGAAGTACCAAAGGCTGCTTCATTCCCAGCAATTAGCGCTGCTCAATCCAAGAGGCCCAATCCACCAGGTTTAAACAGGAGCGGCCGACAGGATAGGTTATGACACAGATCTGTGAAGCTGGAGCCTTCTTCCTTCTCCCGGGCTCTCCCAGAAATTCTCCATGTCCGGACGCGCTCCCGCTCTCCCTGCTGGGGAGGATGGACTTGGATAGCCCGGGTGACTGCTGAGCCTAAAACAATAAGCGATCCAAGTGTTTTTCCCCAGGAAATGACATATTCTCTGGACCTGGGATAACCCATATCCCATGGCCTTCTCCAGGAAGAGTCCCAGCTGGATATGGTCTCCCAGAAAGGATTCCATAGGGGCTCACCTTTTGCTTGGAGCTCGGCTGAATTCCTCAGCAATGCCAGGGAATGTGGCCATTGGAGGCTTTGAGCAGATTAGGCTCATTTGCCTTTTTAGGTTTTGTTACCATCTCTCAGACTTCCCACTGGATTGTGGCCTCCAAGGAACATGTAAATCCCATTGGATTCCTGCTCTTTGGATATTTTTGTACCATTCCTGTACAAAACGAGGCCCCCTGTTCGGATGCTTTTCCCCACCGTTCCCCAGCAGTTTTATCTGCCAGTGCATTCCCTGTGTTGGTTGGGCTCTTCCCAGATCTCTGAGCTCCTTCACAAGGCAGGAGATCCATTTGGCCCAGGAACCAAACCCTCCCGAGGAATTGTCTGATGCCATCTCCACATTTCACAGCTGATCCTTGTGCTCAAAGGATCCCTCTTTCTTCCCTTCAGCCAATTCCAAGCCTCGCTGCCCCCAGCCGGGAACAGTCCCCAGGCCGATCCCTGCAGTCTTCCCTGCCAGGATCCTGCTCAGGAATCCATGGGAATGTAAGAATTAATTCTTCCCACCCCTGCCCAGTTCTAATTCCAAAGGATTTGGTGTCTGCCTTACCCGGCTGGAGCCTGCTTCCAACTCTGCTCTTGCTGCTTCTGCTGCTTTCCATTTCCCAGGAATTCCACCAACGGAGCGACAGCGTTTTCCACCTCCTCCTCCAGCATTCCCTCTGTTGCGTTCGGGTGCTGGAAGGATATCAAAACCAGGGCCTCACTATCAGGAATTATATCCCCGGATTTGTTCCTTTCCAAATGTCACCTCTTCCCAATAAAGCACTGGCCATCCAAGGAATTCTAGAGAGCGATGTGCTGACCACTGCTTACTCCTCTGGAATGTCAGAGCTTGGAAAAAAAGGGCAGTTGAGGCTTTTCCTGGTGCTGCCCATGAAGTGTATTTTACCTAAGTGCCCCTGCCCATGCCTTTGCCTGTATCCACCAAAAATCCACCCGTTCATTCCCCAGCTGCTGCCTCCCTCTTTTCCTGGATCCAACAGAATTTTAACAGGTGAATATTCCCCTCTGGAAGAGCACCTTTCATTCCAAACCTAAGAACAAACAAATGAATCACTTTCCTTCGACCTTCCTTATTAGGATTCCACTGAGAGCAGTGGATGGAAAATGATCCTCTCCTGGTCCCTGCTGGATTCCCGGAGCAGGGATTCTTTCCCTCTTCCCCCCCCCCCCCGCCCCCCCGCGGTGACCACCCTGCCCTGCCCCCTTTTCAGGCTTTGTTCCACAGCTCTTGTCTCCAACTCTTGCATCCTTTCCCTCACTCCAGGAGCTCCCAGCAGTTCCACACCCTCTTTTCTCCCATCCTGATCCTTTCTCCAAGAACAGAGCTCTGCATTTCAATTCCCTTCGCTTTTCTCCGACAATTCCCACCAATCCAGACCTAAAGCTGACACAAGGAACACTCAGTGCCCACAAATGCAAATCCAGACCTGGCCATGCCTAAACCAGCAAGTCTGAACACACAATCCTGGACCATCTGCATTAATTCAAACCTAACAATTAGGACACACTGAAGACTTCAACATTCCCAAGAAACACCCTGTTGCCTTCAACTCCCTGGGGTTTTTGCTTTGAACTCATACGGATTAGGGGATCAAGGGATTTCCCTGAAAAAAACCTGTGTGGTGCATGCTGGAATCCCCGATCCCGTGAATCCAGGGAGTGTTAAAAGCTTAAGTCCAACCTGGCCCACCATAAATTTTTGCCAACTATCCCCCAAATGATCAGGTTAACAGAACCCTCCTCTGGTGCTGCGTTTTTAGTATTGGAAAGCCAGGAATTACTTTATTCCCAGAGCGAGGCTCTGGATATGGGCTTGGGGAGAACAAGACCTTACCAACTTACAGAGCCAGGGGATGACGTTTGGGAACAATCCTGGGCTGCCTGGCAGCAATTCATTGTACCTCTTGTCACCCACGAACACCTTCACCCACTCCTCCAGGAGCCCGGGCCAGCGGCTCTGCTTCTCTTGGAGCAGGAGGCATTGCCCTGCCCACTGCAGGGACCTGCAAACCATTCCGGAGTCAGCTCCGAGCCAGGGACGGGGCAACACCCCGTCCCACGGCTCCAGCGGCTCGGGCCCTCGGTAATTCCGGATCTGAGCCTCGTAATCCCTGCAGGGAAGAGGCCGGCTCAGGCCGGGATCGGGGAGGGTGGGAAGCGCCCGGGGTGGGCGGAGGCTCTGCCACCCCCACGGCCGCGGCATCCGCACAGCTCCGGGGGACGGGGCCCGCCCCGATGCCGCTCCCCGTCCCGTTATGCCGTTCCCCCGCTCCCCATCCCGTTCTCCCGCTCCTCGCTCACCGCCCGGGCCCGTCCATGCCCGCCTGTCCCCCGCCGACCGCGCCTGCCCACTCAAACTGGCCACGGCAGCCGCGCCACGCCTCCCCATTGGCCAGCCCTCGGCCCGCCCCGCCTTCCTATTGGCCGCTGGCCCCGTCAATCACGCGGGAAACCCCGCCGCCCGCAGGCACCGCTCCCACGGCGGCCGCTACACGGCGGCCCGGGCGCATTCCCAGGGGAAAAGGAGAGTTGTTATCAACACTCGAACCTCCCAAGCGTTGTTATTGCTCAGAGAGCTGCGCCGGCACTGAGCTACTCCCATGCGCCTGCACGGCTTTGGGGAGGGGCAAGACCACGTCCCACTCCTGCCTGGAGAAATTTCAATGCCCTAAAAAGTCATTTCCCTTCTCTCTCTCTGACCCAGGGCCAAAGCAGCTGTGTAGAACAACCCGGGGGATTTATGGGAGGGTGATTCTCTCAGGAAAGACCCCAGACCCTGAGGAAACAAACCCACCCCAAATTTCCAGCTGAAAACACGCTGCTTCCTGAACGGCAGCGCACAAAGCTCTCTATAGCCAGACAGGAGATGACAGTCCAGAAAAAGCCAAAAGATGTGCTCTGCCTGCATGCACTCTCTTGACTGGTAATTCCAAAGGAAATTCCCCACAGATCGTAAGCAGTCGCCTGCAATTTGTCCTCTGCATTCATGACTGCCTTGGCTTTCTGTAGAAGTGTGTCAAACATCCACGCAGGCGTCAGGGCCTGGGCTGGCTCGTTTATGGCTCTTCCTGACAGGCCCAGGCCAAACCCAAGCACCCCCCTCACTGCTCCAGCCCCACTTTCAGGGAAATACTGACACGGCTTAGAAATACTCTCCTTCCCTGCAACTCACTCCCTCCCTGCGCATCCCCGGAGAGGATTTACTCCGTCCTTTGTTCCCGACAGCACCTCTCCAGCGCAAATCCCACTTCACACAGACACTGACTAAGCAGACCTAAGGCAGTGGTTCCAATCCCCAGCTGCAATCCCCAACTCCCTGTCTCCTGCACAGCTCGTCCAAGCACTCCCAGCAATCTCACCTCAGCCCAGAGACTCTCTGTCCGCAGAGGGAAACACAACCCGATGGCACGCAGCTCTGGCACCACATTCCCTCTTCCCTTCTCCCTTTTTCCAGCACACCAGGCTGCTGGAAACGGCATTCCCTAGGCAGTTCATCCCAACACAGAGAAGAGGAGCCTGTGACTTACCCACACCATGGGCAGGACAAGGGGGGCCCTAGCTGGCTTTGGCTGCTCTAATACCAAAGCTCTTGGGACGACTTCAGTGGTTTTTCCTGTCTTGAAAGAGTGCAGAAAAGCAAAGTTAATCCCACTGTGGACTCCAAGACTCCTGCATTTCCTATTTCTCCTATGATTGCTCACCATGAAATTTTATCCATGGAAAAAAAGCATGAAGAATAACACCATATCAAATAAAAAGTGCCCTTTTCCAGCATTTTTATACCAGGCATTAAAAAGATGCCCATTTCTCTTCCAGCATTGCTTCCCTCATTTTAGCAGAACCGTTTTCATCCCAGACCCCACTCATCAGCTGTTCAATCCTCTGGCACTGGATTTGGACAAAAGAAGGGACGCACCTGGATCGCAGGAAATCACAGAGAGAAACCCCTCCAAAACCTGACAGAGAAAATCAACAGGAGATGCAGGAAGACACATCCCTCATTTGCACATCCGGAGTGCTTTTC
This sequence comes from Aphelocoma coerulescens, assembly GCF_041296385.1. NCBI lineage: Eukaryota > Metazoa > Chordata > Aves > Passeriformes > Corvidae > Aphelocoma > Aphelocoma coerulescens. The sequence goes on from NC_091017.1 coordinate 161,084, forward strand.
TAAAGACTTCTCTGCATCTGGATGCTCTTTGCACTTGGCAGCAAACTGCTTCCACTGCTTCCCACTCCAGCAAGGGGAACATCCCTGGAATTTCATGTCCAGTGTCTCTGCCTAAAGCAGCCCCACGGCAACACGAAGCTTCCCTCGGGCATTTCGTTTCTTTACCCCAAACATTCTCCCCACTCAGCCACAATCTAGAAAGAACAAAAGGGAAAAGAAGGAAGACCAATTAATTCTGACATAAGGAGTCTTGACTATCCCGACACACTGCCAGGTGAAAAAACATCCCTGCCACTCTAAGAAATCCCCCTGATACTGTCTCCATTCTGTATCAATTATTTAAACGCTGTATTAAGGAGCGTAAGGACACAATGCTTGGAATTCTCAAAAACGGCTCCGCCTGGCTACTCCAAGCACTTTCCCACCCGGGGAGTTGAGCTGTCCCACATTTAAACGCCACGTTTGATCCAAATCCCATAGAAATCTGATATTGTTTGGCTCCTGAGCTTTCCCAAAAGCTGTCCAGTCAAGCCTGGAAATCCTCACTGAAGCTTTGCCATGTCACATCGGGATTTACCCTTGGGAAAACCCCACTCTGAGCACTTGGGTTTCAAGAGGTTGCACCCAATGTTACAGACACAGAATTCCTGTGGGGTTTGGCATTTCCTGCACCTCCAAACACGTGAAAAGAATGAAGTGCAGAGTCCCGAGGCTCCATTATTGCCATTCTCCTCACATCCCTTTCCTCAGCTGCACATGGCTTTGTGCCTCCTCTGAAGGGCTGGAAAGGAATTTGGGAACCCCCCTCAGCTTCTTCTCTGAGCCGGCCCAAAAGGCAAACAGGAAAAAAAAAACCCCAAAAGCGCACAAAATCCCAGCCCCTCCCAAGATGCAGCTCCTCACACCAAACCTTGGGAGAATCCCTGGTGCTTCCAACACTGCTGCAATCCCACCTGGAGCTGAGCTTACAGGGTGCTCTGCCTAATCCACATCCAAGCCTGGATAGCCCAAAGCCTGCAAGAAAAGAGGAGGCAAAGTGAAGGGGAGAGGGGGGGAAAAACGGAGTTTTAGGTTTTTCCCCTGTTTGCAACAGGATTGAAGGGCAGGATGGAGAGGTTTCGTGGAAAAGAAGTACCAAAGGCTGCTTCATTCCCAGCAATTAGCGCTGCTCAGGTTGAATCCAAGAGGCCCAATCCACCAGGTTTAAACAGGAGCGGCCGACAGGATGGGTTATGACACAGATCTGTGAAGCTGGAGCCTTCTTCCTTCTCCCGGGCTCTCCCAGAAATTCTCCATGTCCGGACGCGCTCCCGCTCTCCCTGCTGGGGAGGACGGACTTGGATAGCCCGGGTGACTGCTGAGCCTAAAACAATAAGTGATCCAAGTGTTTTTCCCCAGGAAATGACATATTCTCTGGACCTGGGATAACCCATATCCCATGGCCTTCTCCAGGAAGAGTCCCAGCTGGATATGGTCTCCCAGAAAGGATTCCATAGGGGCTCACCTTTTGCTTGGAGCTCGGCTGAATTCCTCAGCAATGCCAGGGAATGTGGCCATTGGAGGCTTTGAGCAGATTAGGCTCATTTGCCTTTTTAGGTTTTGTTACCATCTCTCAGACTTCCCACTGGATTGTGGCCTCCAAGGAACATGTAAATCCCATTGGATTCCTGCTCTTTGGATATTTTTGTACCATTCCTGTACAAAACGAGGCCCCCTGTTCGGATGCTTTTCCCCACCGTTCCCCAGCAGTTTTATCTGCCAGTGCATTCCCTGTGTTGGTTGGGCTCTTCCCAGATCTCTGAGCTCCTTCACAAGGCAGGAGATCCATTTGGCCCAGGAACCGAACCCTCCCGAGGAATTGTCTGATGCCATCTCCACATTTCACAGCTGATCCTTGTGCTCAAAGGATCCCTCTTTCTTCCCTTCAGCCAATTCCAAGCCTCGCTGCCCCCAGCCGGGAACAGTCCCCAGGCCGATCCCTGCAGTCTTCCCTGCCAGGATCCTGCTCAGGAATCCATGGGAATGTAAGAATTAATTCTTCCCACCCCTGCCCAGTTCTAATTCCAAAGGATTTGGTGTCTGCCTTACCCGGCTGGAGCCTGCTTCCAACTCTGCTCTTGCTGCTTCTGCTGCTTTCCATTTCCCAGGAATTCCACCAACGGAGCGACAGCGTTTTCCACCTCCTCCTCCAGCATTCCCTCTGTTGCGTTCGGGTGCTGGAAGGATATCAAAACCAGGGCCTCACTATCAGGAATTATATCCCCAGATTTGTTCCTTTCCAAATGTCACCTCTTCCCAATAAAGCACTGGCCATCCAAGGAATTCTAGAGAGCGATGTGCTGACCACTGCTTACTCCTCTGGAATGTCAGAGCTTGGAAAAAAAGGGCAGTTGAGGCTTTTCCTGGTGCTGCCCATGAAGTGTATTTTACCTAAGTGCCCCTGCCCATGCCTTTGCCTGTATCCACCAAAAATCCACCCGTTCATTCCCCAGCTGCTGCCTCCCTCTTTTCCTGGATCCAACAGAATTTTAACAGGTGAATATTCCCCTCTGGAAGAGCACCTTTCATTCCAAACCTAAGAACAAACAAATGAATCACTTTCCTTCGACCTTCCTTATTAGGATTCCACTGAGAGCAGTGGATGGAAAATGATCCTCTCCTGGTCCCTGCTGGATTCCCGGAGCAGGGATTCTTTCCCTCTTCCCCCCCCCCCCCCGCCCCCCCGCGGTGACCACCCTGCCCTGCCCCCTTTTCAGGCTTTGTTCCACAGCTCTTGTCTCCAACTCTTGCATCCTTTCCCTCACTCCAGGAGCTCCCAGCAGTTCCACACCCTCTTTTCTCCCATCCTGATCCTTTCTCCAAGAACAGAGCTCTGCATTTCAATTCCCTTCGCTTTTCTCCGACAATTCCCACCAATCCAGACCTAAAGCTGACACAAGGAACACTCAGTGCCCACAAATGCAAATCCAGACCTGGCCATGCCTAAACCAGCAAGTCTGAACACACAATCCTGGACCATCTGCATTAATTCAAACCTAACAATTAGGACACACTGAAGACTTCAACATTCCCAAGAAACACCCTGTTGCCTTCAACTCCCTGGGGTTTTTGCTTTGAACTCATACGGATTAGGGGATCAAGGGATTTCCCTGAAAAAAACCTGTGTGGTGCATGCTGGAATCCCCGATCCCGTGAATCCAGGGAGTGTTAAAAGCTTAAGTCCAACCTGGCCCACCATAAATTTTTGCCAACTATCCCCCAAATGATCAGGTTAACAGAACCCTCCTCTGGTGCTGCGTTTTTAGTATTGGAAAGCCAGGAATTACTTTATTCCCAGAGCGAGGCTCTGGATATGGGCTTGGGGAGAACAAGACCTTACCAACTTACAGAGCCAGGGGATGACGTTTGGGAACAATCCTGGGCTGCCTGGCAGCAATTCATTGTACCTCTTGTCACCCACGAACACCTTCACCCACTCCTCCAGGAGCCCGGGCCAGCGGCTCTGCTTCTCTTGGAGCAGGAGGCATTGCCCTGCCCACTGCAGGGACCTGCAAACCATTCCGGAGTCAGCTCCGAGCCAGGGACGGGGCAACACCCCGTCCCACGGCTCCAGCGGCTCGGGCCCTCGGTAATTCCGGATCTGAGCCTCGTAATCCCTGCAGGGAAGAGGCCGGCTCAGGCCGGGATCGGGGAGGGTGGGAAGCGCCCGGGGTGGGCGGAGGCTCTGCCACCCCCACGGCCGCGGCATCCGCACAGCTCCGGGGGACGGGGCCCGCCCCGATGCCGCTCCCCGTCCCGTTATGCCGTTCCCCCGCTCCCCATCCCGTTCTCCCGCTCCTCGCTCACCGCCCGGGCCCGTCCATGCCCGCCTGTCCCCCGCCGACCGCGCCTGCCCACTCAAACTGGCCACGGCAGCCGCGCCACGCCTCCCCATTGGCCAGCCCTCGGCCCGCCCCGCCTTCCTATTGGCCGCTGGCCCCGTCAATCACGCGGGAAACCCCGCCGCCCGCAGGCACCGCTCCCACGGCGGCCGCTACACGGCGGCCCGGGCGCATTCCCAGGGGAAAAGGAGAGTTGTTATCAACACTCGAACCTCCCAAGCGTTGTTATTGCTCAGAGAGCTGCGCCGGTACTGAGCTACTCCCATGCGCCTGCACGGCTTTGGGGAGGGGCAAGACCACGTCCCACTCCTGCCTGGAGAAATTTCAATGCCCTAAAAAGTCATTTCCCTTCTCTCTCTCTGACCCAGGGCCAAAGCAGCTGTGTAGAACAACCCGGGGGATTTATGGGAGGGTGATTCTCTCAGGAAAGACCCCAGACCCTGAGGAAACAAACCCACCCCAAATTTCCAGCTGAAAACACGCTGCTTCCTGAACGGCAGCGCACAAAGCTCTCTATAGCCAGACAGGAGATGACAGTCCAGAAAAAGCCAAAAGATGTGCTCTGCCTGCATGCACTCTCTTGACTGGTAATTCCAAAGGAAATTCCCCACAGATCGTAAGCAGTCGCCTGCAATTTGTCCTCTGCATTCATGACTGCCTTGGCTTTCTGTAGAAGTGTGTCAAACATCCACGCAGGTGTCAGGGCCTGGGCTGGCTCGTTTATGGCTCTTCCTGACAGGCCCAGGCCAAACCCAAGCACCCCCCTCACTGCTCCAGCCCCACTTTCAGGGAAATATTGACACGGCTTAGAAATACTCTCCTTCCCTGCAACTCACTCCCTCCCTGCGCATCCCCGGAGAGGATTTACTCCGTCCTTTGTTCCCGACAGCACCTCTCCAGCGCAAATCCCACTTCACACAGACACTGACTAAGCAGACCTAAGTGGTTCCAGCAGCAGCTGCAATCCCCAACTCCCTGTCTCCTGCACAGCTCATCCAAGCACTCCCAGCAATCTCACCTCGGCCCAGAGACTCTCTGTCCGCAGAGGGAAACACAACCCGATGGCACGCAGCTCTGGCACCACATTCCCTCTTCCCTTCTCCCTTTTTCCAGCACACCAGGCTGCTGGAAACGGCATTCCCTAGGCAGTTCATCCCAACACAGAGAAGAGGAGCCTGTGACTTATCCAAACTATGGGCAGGACAAGGGGGGCCCTAGCTGGCTTTGGCTGCTTTAATACCAAAGCTCTTGGGACGACTTCAGTGGTTTTTCCTGTCTTGAAAGAGTGCAGAAAAGCAAAGTTAATCCCACTGTGGACTCCAAGACTCCTGCATTTCCTATTTCTCCTATGATTGCTCACCATGAAATTTTATCCATGGAAAAAAAGCATGAAGAATAACACCATATCAAATAAAAAGTGCCCTTTTCCAGCATTTTTATACCAGGCATTAAAAAGATGCCCATTTCTCTTCCAGCATTGCTTCCCTCATTTTAGCAGAACCGTTTTCATCCCAGACCCCACTCATCAGCTGTTCAATCCTCTGGCACTGGATTTGGACAAAAGAAGGGACGCACCTGGATCGCAGGAAATCACAGAGAGAAACCCCTCCAAAACCTGACAGAGAAAATCAACAGGAGATGCAGGAAGACACATCCCTCATTTGCACATCCGGAGTGCTTTTCTAAAGACTTCTCTGCATCTGGATGCTCTTTGCACTTGGCAGCAAACTGCTTCCACTGCTTCCCACTCCAGCAAGGGGAACATCCCTGGAATTTCATGTCCAGTGTCTCTGCCTAAAGCAGCCCCACGGCAACACGAAGCTTCCCTCGGGCATTTCGTTTCTTTATCCCAAATATTCTCCCCACTCAGCCACAATCTAGAAAGAACAAAAGGGAAAAGAAGGAAGACCAATTAATTCTGACATAAGGAGTCTTGACTATCCCGACACACTGCCAGGTGAAAAAACATCCCTGCCACTCTAAGAAATCCCCCTGATACTGTCTCCATTCTGTATCAATTATTTAAATGTTGTATTAAGGAGCGTAAGGACACAATGCTTGGAATTCTCAAAAACGGCTCCGCCTGGCTACTCCAAGCACTTTCCCACCCGGGGAGCTGAGCTGTCCCACATTTAAACGCCACGTTTGATCCAAATCCCATAGAAATCTGATATTGTTTGGCTCCTGAGCTTTCCCAAAAGCTGTCCAGTCAAGCCTGGAAATCCTCACTGAAGCTTTGCCATGTCACATCGGGATTTACCCTTGGGAAAACCCCACTCTGAGCACTTGGGTTTCAAGAGGTTGCACCCAATGTTACAGACACAGAATTCCTGTGGGGTTTGGCATTTCCTGCACCTCCAAACACGTGAAAAGAATGAAGTGCAGAGTCCCGAGGCTCCATTATTGCCATTCTCCTCACATCCCTTTCCTCAGCTGCACATGGCTTTGTGCCTCCTCTGAAGGGCTGGAAAGGAATTTGGGAACCCCCCTCAGCTTCTTCTCTGAGCCGGCCCAAAAGGCAAACAGGAAAAAAAAACCCCAAAAGCGCACAAAATCCCAGCCCCTCCCAAGATGCAGCTCCTCACACCAAACCTTGGGAGAATCCCTGGTGCTTCCAACACCGCTGCAATCCCACCTGGAGCTGAGCTTACAGGGTGCTCTGCCTAATCCACATCCAAGCCTGGATAGCCCAAAGCCTGCAAGAAAAGAGGAGGCAAAGTGAAGGGGAGAGGGGGGGAAAAACGGAGTTTTAGGTTTTTCCCCTGTTTGCAACAGGATTGAAGGGCAGGATGGAGAGGTTTCGTGGAAAAGAAGTACCAAAGGCTGCTTCATTCCCAGCAATTAGCGCTGCTCAATCCAAGAGGCCCAATCCACCAGGTTTAAACAGGAGCGGCCGACAGGATAGGTTATGACACAGATCTGTGAAGCTGGAGCCTTCTTCCTTCTCCCGGGCTCTCCCAGAAATTCTCCATGTCCGGACGCGCTCCCGCTCTCCCTGCTGGGGAGGATGGACTTGGATAGCCCGGGTGACTGCTGAGCCTAAAACAATAAGCGATCCAAGTGTTTTTCCCCAGGAAATGACATATTCTCTGGACCTGGGATAACCCATATCCCATGGCCTTCTCCAGGAAGAGTCCCAGCTGGATATGGTCTCCCAGAAAGGATTCCATAGGGGCTCACCTTTTGCTTGGAGCTCGGCTGAATTCCTCAGCAATGCCAGGGAATGTGGCCATTGGAGGCTTTGAGCAGATTAGGCTCATTTGCCTTTTTAGGTTTTGTTACCATCTCTCAGACTTCCCACTGGATTGTGGCCTCCAAGGAACATGTAAATCCCATTGGATTCCTGCTCTTTGGATATTTTTGTACCATTCCTGTACAAAACGAGGCCCCCTGTTCGGATGCTTTTCCCCACCGTTCCCCAGCAGTTTTATCTGCCAGTGCATTCCCTGTGTTGGTTGGGCTCTTCCCAGATCTCTGAGCTCCTTCACAAGGCAGGAGATCCATTTGGCCCAGGAACCGAACCCTCCCGAGGAATTGTCTGATGCCATCTCCACATTTCACAGCTGATCCTTGTGCTCAAAGGATCCCTCTTTCTTCCCTTCAGCCAATTCCAAGCCTCGCTGCCCCCAGCCGGGAACAGTCCCCAGGCCGATCCCTGCAGTCTTCCCTGCCAGGATCCTGCTCAGGAATCCATGGGAATGTAAGAATTAATTCTTCCCACCCCTGCCCAGTTCTAATTCCAAAGGATTTGGTGTCTGCCTTACCCGGCTGGAGCCTGCTTCCAACTCTGCTCTTGCTGCTTCTGCTGCTTTCCATTTCCCAGGAATTCCACCAACGGAGCGACAGCGTTTTCCACCTCCTCCTCCAGCATTCCCTCTGTTGCGTTCGGGTGCTGGAAGGATATCAAAACCAGGGCCTCACTATCAGGAATTATATCCCCGGATTTGTTCCTTTCCAAATGTCACCTCTTCCCAATAAAGCACTGGCCATCCAAGGAATTCTAGAGAGCGATGTGCTGACCACTGCTTACTCCTCTGGAATGTCAGAGCTTGGAAAAAAAGGGCAGTTGAGGCTTTTCCTGGTGCTGCCCATGAAGTGTATTTTACCTAAGTGCCCCTGCCCATGCCTTTGCCTGTATCCACCAAAAATCCACCCGTTCATTCCCCAGCTGCTGCCTCCCTCTTTTCCTGGATCCAACAGAATTTTAACAGGTGAATATTCCCCTCTGGAAGAGCACCTTTCATTCCAAACCTAAGAACAAACAAATGAATCACTTTCCTTCGACCTTCCTTATTAGGATTCCACTGAGAGCAGTGGATGGAAAATGATCCTCTCCTGGTCCCTGCTGGATTCCCGGAGCAGGGATTCTTTCCCTCTTCCCCCCCCCCCCCGCCCCCCCGCGGTGACCACCCTGCCCTGCCCCCTTTTCAGGCTTTGTTCCACAGCTCTTGTCTCCAACTCTTGCATCCTTTCCCTCACTCCAGGAGCTCCCAGCAGTTCCACACCCTCTTTTCTCCCATCCTGATCCTTTCTCCAAGAACAGAGCTCTGCATTTCAATTCCCTTCGCTTTTCTCCGACAATTCCCACCAATCCAGACCTAAAGCTGACACAAGGAACACTCAGTGCCCACAAATGCAAATCCAGACCTGGCCATGCCTAAACCAGCAAGTCTGAACACACAATCCTGGACCATCTGCATTAATTCAAACCTAACAATTAGGACACACTGAAGACTTCAACATTCCCAAGAAACACCCTGTTGCCTTCAACTCCCTGGGGTTTTTGCTTTGAACTCATACGGATTAGGGGATCAAGGGATTTCCCTGAAAAAAACCTGTGTGGTGCATGCTGGAATCCCCGATCCCGTGAATCCAGGGAGTGTTAAAAGCTTAAGTCCAACCTGGCCCACCATAAATTTTTGCCAACTATCCCCCAAATGATCAGGTTAACAGAACCCTCCTCTGGTGCTGCGTTTTTAGTATTGGAAAGCCAGGAATTACTTTATTCCCAGAGCGAGGCTCTGGATATGGGCTTGGGGAGAACAAGACCTTACCAACTTACAGAGCCAGGGGATGACGTTTGGGAACAATCCTGGGCTGCCTGGCAGCAATTCATTGTACCTCTTGTCACCCACGAACACCTTCACCCACTCCTCCAGGAGCCCGGGCCAGCGGCTCTGCTTCTCTTGGAGCAGGAGGCATTGCCCTGCCCACTGCAGGGACCTGCAAACCATTCCGGAGTCAGCTCCGAGCCAGGGACGGGGCAACACCCCGTCCCACGGCTCCAGCGGCTCGGGCCCTCGGTAATTCCGGATCTGAGCCTCGTAATCCCTGCAGGGAAGAGGCCGGCTCAGGCCGGGATCGGGGAGGGTGGGAAGCGCCCGGGGTGGGCGGAGGCTCTGCCACCCCCACGGCCGCGGCATCCGCACAGCTCCGGGGGACGGGGCCCGCCCCGATGCCGCTCCCCGTCCCGTTATGCCGTTCCCCCGCTCCCCATCCCGTTCTCCCGCTCCTCGCTCACCGCCCGGGCCCGTCCATGCCCGCCTGTCCCCCGCCGACCGCGCCTGCCCACTCAAACTGGCCACGGCAGCCGCGCCACGCCTCCCCATTGGCCAGCCCTCGGCCCGCCCCGCCTTCCTATTGGCCGCTGGCCCCGTCAATCACGCGGGAAACCCCGCCGCCCGCAGGCACCGCTCCCACGGCGGCCGCTACACGGCGGCCCGGGCGCATTCCCAGGGGAAAAGGAGAGTTGTTATCAACACTCGAACCTCCCAAGCGTTGTTATTGCTCAGAGAGCTGCGCCGGCACTGAGCTACTCCCATGCGCCTGCACGGCTTTGGGGAGGGGCAAGACCACGTCCCACTCCTGCCTGGAGAAATTTCAATGCCCTAAAAAGTCATTTCCCTTCTCTCTCTCTGACCCAGGGCCAAAGCAGCTGTGTAGAACAACCCGGGGGATTTATGGGAGGGTGATTCTCTCAGGAAAGACCCCAGACCCTGAGGAAACAAACCCACCCCAAATTTCCAGCTGAAAACACGCTGCTTCCTGAACGGCAGCGCACAAAGCTCTCTATAGCCAGACAGGAGATGACAGTCCAGAAAAAGCCAAAAGATGTGCTCTGCCTGCATGCACTCTCTTGACTGGTAATTCCAAAGGAAATTCCCCACAGATCGTAAGCAGTCGCCTGCAATTTGTCCTCTGCATTCATGACTGCCTTGGCTTTCTGTAGAAGTGTGTCAAACATCCACGCAGGCGTCAGGGCCTGGGCTGGCTCGTTTATGGCTCTTCCTGACAGGCCCAGGCCAAACCCAAGCACCCCCCTCACTGCTCCAGCCCCACTTTCAGGGAAATACTGACACGGCTTAGAAATACTCTCCTTCCCTGCAACTCACTCCCTCCCTGCGCATCCCCGGAGAGGATTTACTCCGTCCTTTGTTCCCGACAGCACCTCTCCAGCGCAAATCCCACTTCACACAGACACTGACTAAGCAGACCTAAGGCAGTGGTTCCAATCCCCAGCTGCAATCCCCAACTCCCTGTCTCCTGCACAGCTCGTCCAAGCACTCCCAGCAATCTCACCTCAGCCCAGAGACTCTCTGTCCGCAGAGGGAAACACAACCCGATGGCACGCAGCTCTGGCACCACATTCCCTCTTCCCTTCTCCCTTTTTCCAGCACACCAGGCTGCTGGAAACGGCATTCCCTAGGCAGTTCATCCCAACACAGAGAAGAGGAGCCTGTGACTTACCCACACCGTGGGCAGGACAAGGGGGGCCCTAGCTGGCTTTGGCTGCTCTAATACCAAAGCTCTTGGGACGACTTCAGTGGTTTTTCCTGTCTTGAAAGAGTGCAGAAAAGCAAAGTTAATCCCACTGTGGACTCCAAGACTCCTGCATTTCCTATTTCTCCTATGATTGCTCACCATGAAATTTTATCCATGGAAAAAAAGCATGAAGAATAACACCATATCAAATAAAAAGTGCCCTTTTCCAGCATTTTTATACCAGGCATTAAAAAGATGCCCATTTCTCTTCCAGCATTGCTTCCCTCATTTTAGCAGAACCGTTTTCATCCCAGACCCCACTCATCAGCTGTTCAATCCTCTGGCACTGGATTTGGACAAAAGAAGGGACGCACCTGGATCGCAGGAAATCACAGAGAGAAACCCCTCCAAAACCTGACAGAGAAAATCAACAGGAGATGCAGGAAGACACATCCCTCATTTGCACATCCGGAGTGCTTTTCTAAAGACTTCTCTGCATCTGGATGCTCTTTGCACTTGGCAGCAAACTGCTTCCACTGCTTCCCACTCCAGCAAGGGGAACATCCCTGGAATTTCATGTCCAGTGTCTCTGCCTAAAGCAGCCCCACGGCAACACGAAGCTTCCCTCGGGCATTTCGTTTCTTTACCCCAAACATTCTCCCCACTCAGCCACAATCTAGAAAGAACAAAAGGGAAAAGAAGGAAGACCAATTAATTCTGACATAAGGAGTCTTGACTATCCCGACACACTGCCAGGTGAAAAAACATCCCTGCCACTCTAAGAAATCCCCCTGATACTGTCTCCATTCTGTATCAATTATTTAAACGCTGTATTAAGGAGCGTAAGGACACAATGCTTGGAATTCTCAAAAACGGCTCCGCCTGGCTACTCCAAGCACTTTCTCACCCGGGGAGCTGAGCTGTCCCACATTTAAACGCCACGTTTGATCCAAATCCCATAGAAATCTGATATTGTTTGGCTCCTGAGCTTTCCCAAAAGCTGTCCAGTCAAGCCTGGAAATCCTCACTGAAGCTTTGCCATGTCACATCGGGATTTACCCTTGGGAAAACCCCACTCTGAGCACTTGGGTTTCAAGAGGTTGCACCCAATGTTACAGACACAGAATTCCTGTGGGGTTTGGCATTTCCTGCACCTCCAAACACGTGAAAAGAATGAAGTGCAGAGTCCCGAGGCTCCATTATTGCCATTCTCCTCACATCCCTTTCCTCAGCTGCACATGGCTTTGTGCCTCCTCTGAAGGGCTGGAAAGGAATTTGGGAACCCCCCTCAGCTTCTTCTCTGAGCCGGCCCAAAAGGCAAACAGGAAAAAAAAACCCCAAAAGCGCACAAAATCCCAGCCCCTCCCAAGATGCAGCTCCTCACACCAAACCTTGGGAGAATCCCTGGTGCTTCCAACACCGCTGCAATCCCACCTGGAGCTGAGCTTACAGGGTGCTCTGCCTAATCCACATCCAAGCCTGGATAGCCCAAAGCCTGCAAGAAAAGAGGAGGCAAAGTGAAGGGGAGAGGGGGGGAAAAACGGAATTTTAGGTTTTTCCCGTGTTTACAACAGGATTGAAGGGCAGGATGGAGAGGTTTTGTGGAAAAGAAGTACCAAAGGCTGCTTCATTCCCAGCAATTAGCGCTGCTCAGGTTGAATCCAAGAGGCCCAATCCACCAGGTTTAAACAGGAGCGGCCGACAGGATGGGTTATGACACAGATCTGTGAAGCTGGAGCCTTCTTCCTTCTCCCGGGCTCTCCCAGAAATTCTCCATGTCCGGACGCGCTCCCGCTCTCCCTGCTGGGGAGGACGGACTTGGATAGCCCGGGTGACTGCTGAGCCTAAAACAATAAGCGATCCAAGTGTTTTTCCCCAGGAAATGACATATTCTCTGGACCTGGGATAACCCATATCCCATGGCCTTCTCCAGGAAGAGTCCCAGCTGGATATGGTCTCCCAGAAAGGATTCCATAGGGGCTCACCTTTTGCTTGGAGCTCGGCTGAATTCCTCAGCAATGCCAGGGAATGTGGCCATTGGAGGCTTTGGGCAGATTAGGCTCATTTGCCTTTTTAGGTTTTGTTACCGTCTCTCAGACTTCCCACTGGATTGTGGCCTCCAAGGAACATGTAAATCCCATTGGATTCCTGCTCTTTGGATATTTTTGTACCATTCCTGTACAAAACGAGGCCCCCTGTTCGGATGCTTTTCCCCACCGTTCCCCAGCAGTTTTATCTGCCAGTGCATTCCCTGTGTTGGTTGGGCTCTTCCCAGATCTCTGAGCTCCTTCACAAGGCAGGAGATCCATTTGGCCCAGGAACCGAACCCTCCCGAGGAATTGTCTGATGCCATCTCCACATTTCACAGCTGATCCTTGTGCTCAAAGGATCCCTCTTTCTTCCCTTCAGCCAATTCCAAGCCTCGCTGCCCCCAGCTGGGAACAGTCCCCAGGCCGATCCCTGCAGTCTTCCCTGCCAGGATCCTGCTCAGGAATCCATGGGCTACGAATGTAAGAATTAATTCTTCCCACCCCTGCCCAGTTCTAATTCCAAAGGATTTGGTGTCTGCCTTACCCGGCTGGAGCCTGCTTCCAACTCTGCTCTTGCTGCTTCTGCTGCTTTCCATTTCCCAGGAATTCCACCAACGGAGCGACAGCGTTTTCCACCTCCTCCTCCAGCATTCCCTCTGTTGCGTTCGGGTGCTGGAAGGATATCAAAACCAGGGCCTCACTATCAGGAATTATATCCCCGGATTTGTTCCTTTCCAAATGTCACCTCTTCCCAATAAAGCACTGGCCATCCAAGGAATTCTAGAGAGCGATGTGCTGACCACTGCTTACTCCTCTGGAATGTCAGAGCTTGGAAAAAAAGGGCAGTTGAGGCTTTTCCTGGTGCTGCCCATGAAGTGTATTTTACCTAAGTGCCCCTGCCCATGCCTTTGCCTGTATCCACCAAAAATCCACCCGTTCATTCCCCAGCTGCTGCCTCCCTCTTTTCCTGGATCCAACAGAATTTTAACAGGTGAATATTCCCCTCTGGAAGAGCACCTTTCATTCCAAACCTAAGAACAAACAAATGAATCACTTTCCTTCGACCTTCCTTATTAGGATTCCACTGAGAGCAGTGGATGGAAAATGATCCTCTCCTGGTCCCTGCTGGATTCCCGGAGCAGGGATTCTTTCCCTCTTCCCCCCCCCCCCCGCCCCCCCGCGGTGACCACCCTGCCCTGCCCCCTTTTCAGGCTTTGTTCCACAGCTCTTGTCTCCAACTCTTGCATCCTTTCCCTCACTCCAGGAGCTCCCAGCAGTTCCACACCCTCTTTTCTCCCATCCTGATCCTTTCTCCAAGAACAGAGCTCTGCATTTCAATTCCCTTCGCTTTTCTCCGACAATTCCCACCAATCCAGACCTAAAGCTGACATAAGGAACACTCAGTGCCCACAAATGCAAATCCAGACCTGGCCATGCCTAAACCAGCAAGTCTGAACACACAATCCTGGACCATCTGCATTAATTCAAACCTAACAATTAGGACACACTGAAGACTTCAACATTCCCAAGAAACACCCTGTTGCCTTCAACTCCCTGGGGTTTTTGCTTTGAACTCATACGGATTAGGGGATCAAGGGATTTCCCTGAAAAAAACCTGTGTGGTGCATGCTGGAATCCCCGATCCCGTGAATCCAGGGAGTGTTAAAAGCTTAAGTCCAACCTGGCCCACCATAAATTTTTGCCAACTATCCCCCAAATGATCAGGTTAACAGAACCCTCCTCTGGTGCTGCGTTTTTAGTATTGGAAAGCCAGGAATTACTTTATTCCCAGAGCGAGGCTCTGGATATGGGCTTGGGGAGAACAAGACCTTACCAACTTACAGAGCCAGGGGATGACGTTTGGGAACAATCCTGGGCTGCCTGGCAGCAATTCATTGTACCTCTTGTCACCCACGAACACCTTCACCCACTCCTCCAGGAGCCCGGGCCAGCGGCTCTGCTTCTCTTGGAGCAGGAGGCATTGCCCTGCCCACTGCAGGGACCTGCAAACCATTCCGGAGTCAGCTCCGAGCCAGGGACGGGGCAACACCCCGTCCCACGGCTCCAGCGGCTCGGGCCCTCGGTAATTCCGGATCTGAGCCTCGTAATCCCTGCAGGGAAGAGGCCGGCTCAGGCCGGGATCGGGGAGGGTGGGAAGCGCCCGGGGTGGGCGGAGGCTCTGCCACCCCCACGGCCGCGGCATCCGCACAGCTCCGGGGGACGGGGCCCGCCCCGATGCCGCTCCCCGTCCCGTTATGCCGTTCCCCCGCTCCCCATCCCGTTCTCCCGCTCCTCGCTCACCGCCCGGGCCCGTCCATGCCCGCCTGTCCCCCGCCGACCGCGCCTGCCCACTCAAACTGGCCACGGCAGCCGCGCCACGCCTCCCCATTGGCCAGCCCTCGGCCCGCCCCGCCTTCCTATTGGCCGCTGGCCCCGTCAATCACGCGGGAAACCCCGCCGCCCGCAGGCACCGCTCCCACGGCGGCCGCTACACGGCGGCCCGGGCGCATTCCCAGGGGAAAAGGAGAGTTGTTATCAACACTCGAACCTCCCAAGCGTTGTTATTGCTCAGAGAGCTGCGCCGGCACTGAGCTACTCCCATGCGCCTGCACGGCTTTGGGGAGGGGCAAGACCACGTCCCACTCCTGCCTGGAGAAATTTCAATGCCCTAAAAAGTCATTTCCCTTCTCTCTCTCTGACCCAGGGCCAAAGCAGCTGTGTAGAACAACCCGGGGGATTTATGGGAGGGTGATTCTCTCAGGAAAGACCCCAGACCCTGAGGAAACAAACCCACCCCAAATTTCCAGCTGAAAACACGCTGCTTCCTGAACGGCAGCGCACAAAGCTCTCTATAGCCAGACAGGAGATGACAGTCCAGAAAAAGCCAAAAGATGTGCTCTGCCTGCATGCACTCTCTTGACTGGTAATTCCAAAGGAAATTCCCCACAGATCGTAAGCAGTCGCCTGCAATTTGTCCTCTGCATTCATGACTGCCTTGGCTTTCTGTAGAAGTGTGTCAAACATCCACGCAGGCGTCAGGGCCTGGGCTGGCTCGTTTATGGCTCTTCCTGACAGGCCCAGGCCAAACCCAAGCACCCCCCTCACTGCTCCAGCCCCACTTTCAGGGAAATACTGACACGGCTTAGAAATACTCTCCTTCCCTGCAACTCACTCCCTCCCTGCGCATCCCCGGAGAGGATTTACTCCGTCCTTTGTTCCCGACAGCACCTCTCCAGCGCAAATCCCACTTCACACAGACACTGACTAAGCAGACCTAAGGCAGTGGTTCCAATCCCCAGCTGCAATCCCCAACTCCCTGTCTCCTGCACAGCTCGTCCAAGCACTCCCAGCAATCTCACCTCAGCCCAGAGACTCTCTGTCCGCAGAGGGAAACACAACCCGATGGCACGCAGCTCTGGCACCACATTCCCTCTTCCCTTCTCCCTTTTTCCAGCACACCAGGCTGCTGGAAACGGCATTCCCTAGGCAGTTCATCCCAACACAGAGAAGAGGAGCCTGTGACTTACCCACACCGTGGGCAGGACAAGGGGGGCCCTAGCTGGCTTTGGCTGCTCTAATACCAAAGCTCTTGGGACGACTTCAGTGGTTTTTCCTGTCTTGAAAGAGTGCAGAAAAGCAAAGTTAATCCCACTGTGGACTCCAAGACTCCTGCATTTCCTATTTCTCCTATGATTGCTCACCATGAAATTTTATCCATGGAAAAAAAGCATGAAGAATAACACCATATCAAATAAAAAGTGCCCTTTTCCAGCATTTTTATACCAGGCATTAAAAAGATGCCCATTTCTCTTCCAGCATTGCTTCCCTCATTTTAGCAGAACCGTTTTCATCCCAGACCCCACTCATCAGCTGTTCAATCCTCTGGCACTGGATTTGGACAAAAGAAGGGACGCACCTGGATCGCAGGAAATCACAGAGAGAAACCCCTCCAAAACCTGACAGAGAAAATCAACAGGAGATGCAGGAAGACACATCCCTCATTTGCACATCCGGAGTGCTTTTCTAAAGACTTCTCTGCATCTGGATGCTCTTTGCACTTGGCAGCAAACTGCTTCCACTGCTTCCCACTCCAGCAAGGGGAACATCCCTGGAATTTCATGTCCAGTGTCTCTGCCTAAAGCAGCCCCACGGCAACACGAAGCTTCCCTCGGGCATTTCGTTTCTTTACCCCAAACATTCTCCCCACTCAGCCACAATCTAGAAAGAACAAAAGGGAAAAGAAGGAAGACCAATTAATTCTGACATAAGGAGTCTTGACTATCCCGACACACTGCCAGGTGAAAAAACATCCCTGCCACTCTAAGAAATCCCCCTGATACTGTCTCCATTCTGTATCAATTATTTAAACGCTGTATTAAGGAGCGTAAGGACACAATGCTTGGAATTCTCAAAAACGGCTCCGCCTGGCTACTCCAAGCACTTTCTCACCCGGGGAGCTGAGCTGTCCCACATTTAAACGCCACGTTTGATCCAAATCCCATAGAAATCTGATATTGTTTGGCTCCTGAGCTTTCCCAAAAGCTGTCCAGTCAAGCCTGGAAATCCTCACTGAAGCTTTGCCATGTCACATCGGGATTTACCCTTGGGAAAACCCCACTCTGAGCACTTGGGTTTCAAGAGGTTGCACCCAATGTTACAGACACAGAATTCCTGTGGGGTTTGGCATTTCCTGCACCTCCAAACACGTGAAAAGAATGAAGTGCAGAGTCCCGAGGCTCCATTATTGCCATTCTCCTCACATCCCTTTCCTCAGCTGCACATGGCTTTGTGCCTCCTCTGAAGGGCTGGAAAGGAATTTGGGAACCCCCCTCAGCTTCTTCTCTGAGCCGGCCCAAAAGGCAAACAGGAAAAAAAAACCCCAAAAGCGCACAAAATCCCAGCCCCTCCCAAGATGCAGCTCCTCACACCAAACCTTGGGAGAATCCCTGGTGCTTCCAACACCGCTGCAATCCCACCTGGAGCTGAGCTTACAGGGTGCTCTGCCTAATCCACATCCAAGCCTGGATAGCCCAAAGCCTGCAAGAAAAGAGGAGGCAAAGTGAAGGGGAGAGGGGGGGAAAAACGGAATTTTAGGTTTTTCCCGTGTTTACAACAGGATTGAAGGGCAGGATGGAGAGGTTTTGTGGAAAAGAAGTACCAAAGGCTGCTTCATTCCCAGCAATTAGCGCTGCTCAGGTTGAATCCAAGAGGCCCAATCCACCAGGTTTAAACAGGAGCGGCCGACAGGATGGGTTATGACACAGATCTGTGAAGCTGGAGCCTTCTTCCTTCTCCCGGGCTCTCCCAGAAATTCTCCATGTCCGGACGCGCTCCCGCTCTCCCTGCTGGGGAGGACGGACTTGGATAGCCCGGGTGACTGCTGAGCCTAAAACAATAAGCGATCCAAGTGTTTTTCCCCAGGAAATGACATATTCTCTGGACCTGGGATAACCCATATCCCATGGCCTTCTCCAGGAAGAGTCCCAGCTGGATATGGTCTCCCAGAAAGGATTCCATAGGGGCTCACCTTTTGCTTGGAGCTCGGCTGAATTCCTCA
Source organism: Aphelocoma coerulescens (assembly GCF_041296385.1). Classification (NCBI taxonomy): domain Eukaryota; kingdom Metazoa; phylum Chordata; class Aves; order Passeriformes; family Corvidae; genus Aphelocoma; species Aphelocoma coerulescens. The sequence continues at coordinate 179,314 of NC_091017.1, forward strand.
GCAATGCCAGGGAATGTGGCCATTGGAGGCTTTGGGCAGATTAGGCTCATTTGCCTTTTTAGGTTTTGTTACCGTCTCTCAGACTTCCCACTGGATTGTGGCCTCCAAGGAACATGTAAATCCCATTGGATTCCTGCTCTTTGGATATTTTTGTACCATTCCTGTACAAAACGAGGCCCCCTGTTCGGATGCTTTTCCCCACCGTTCCCCAGCAGTTTTATCTGCCAGTGCATTCCCTGTGTTGGTTGGGCTCTTCCCAGATCTCTGAGCTCCTTCACAAGGCAGGAGATCCATTTGGCCCAGGAACCGAACCCTCCCGAGGAATTGTCTGATGCCATCTCCACATTTCACAGCTGATCCTTGTGCTCAAAGGATCCCTCTTTCTTCCCTTCAGCCAATTCCAAGCCTCGCTGCCCCCAGCTGGGAACAGTCCCCAGGCCGATCCCTGCAGTCTTCCCTGCCAGGATCCTGCTCAGGAATCCATGGGCTACGAATGTAAGAATTAATTCTTCCCACCCCTGCCCAGTTCTAATTCCAAAGGATTTGGTGTCTGCCTTACCCGGCTGGAGCCTGCTTCCAACTCTGCTCTTGCTGCTTCTGCTGCTTTCCATTTCCCAGGAATTCCACCAACGGAGCGACAGCGTTTTCCACCTCCTCCTCCAGCATTCCCTCTGTTGCGTTCGGGTGCTGGAAGGATATCAAAACCAGGGCCTCACTATCAGGAATTATATCCCCGGATTTGTTCCTTTCCAAATGTCACCTCTTCCCAACAAAGCACTGGCCATCCAAGGAATTCTAGAGAGCGATGTGCTGACCACTGCTTACTCCTCTGGAATGTCAGAGCTTGGAAAAAAAGGGCAGTTGAGGCTTTTCCTGGTGCTGCCCATGAAGTGTATTTTACCTAAGTGCCCCTGCCCATGCCTTTGCCTGTATCCGCCAAAAATCCACCCGTTCATTCCCCAGCTGCTGCCTCCCTCTTTTCCTGGATCCAACAGAATTTTAACAGGTGAATATTCCCCTCTGGAAGAGCACCTTTCATTCCAAACCTAAGAACAAACAAATGAATCACTTTCCTTCGACCTTCCTTATTAGGATTCCACTGAGAGCAGTGGATGGAAAATGATCCTCTCCTGGTCCCTGCTGGATTCCCGGAGCAGGGATTCTTTCCCTCTTCCCCCCCCCCCCCGCCCCCCCGCGGTGACCACCCTGCCCTGCCCCCTTTTCAGGCTTTGTTCCACAGCTCTTGTCTCCAACTCTTGCATCCTTTCCCTCACTCCAGGAGCTCCCAGCAGTTCCACACCCTCTTTTCTCCCATCCTGATCCTTTCTCCAAGAACAGAGCTCTGCATTTCAATTCCCTTCGCTTTTCTCCGACAATTCCCACCAATCCAGACCTAAAGCTGACACAAGGAACACTCAGTGCCCACAAATGCAAATCCAGACCTGGCCATGCCTAAACCAGCAAGTCTGAACACACAATCCTGGACCATCTGCATTAATTCAAACCTAACAATTAGGACACACTGAAGACTTCAACATTCCCAAGAAACACCCTGTTGCCTTCAACTCCCTGGGGTTTTTGCTTTGAACTCATACGGATTAGGGGATCAAGGGATTTCCCTGAAAAAAACCTGTGTGGTGCATGCTGGAATCCCCGATCCCGTGAATCCAGGGAGTGTTAAAAGCTTAAGTCCAACCTGGCCCACCATAAATTTTTGCCAACTATCCCCCAAATGATCAGGTTAACAGAACCCTCCTCTGGTGCTGCGTTTTTAGTATTGGAAAGCCAGGAATTACTTTATTCCCAGAGCGAGGCTCTGGATATGGGCTTGGGGAGAACAAGACCTTACCAACTTACAGAGCCAGGGGATGACGTTTGGGAACAATCCTGGGCTGCCTGGCAGCAATTCATTGTACCTCTTGTCACCCACGAACACCTTCACCCACTCCTCCAGGAGCCCGGGCCAGCGGCTCTGCTTCTCTTGGAGCAGGAGGCATTGCCCTGCCCACTGCAGGGACCTGCAAACCATTCCGGAGTCAGCTCCGAGCCAGGGACGGGGCAACACCCCGTCCCACGGCTCCAGCGGCTCGGGCCCTCGGTAATTCCGGATCTGAGCCTCGTAATCCCTGCAGGGAAGAGGCCGGCTCAGGCCGGGATCGGGGAGGGTGGGAAGCGCCCGGGGTGGGCGGAGGCTCTGCCACCCCCACGGCCGCGGCATCCGCACAGCTCCGGGGGACGGGGCCCGCCCCGATGCCGCTCCCCGTCCCGTTATGCCGTTCCCCCGCTCCCCATCCCGTTCTCCCGCTCCTCGCTCACCGCCCGGGCCCGTCCATGCCCGCCTGTCCCCCGCCGACCGCGCCTGCCCACTCAAACTGGCCACGGCAGCCGCGCCACGCCTCCCCATTGGCCAGCCCTCGGCCCGCCCCGCCTTCCTATTGGCCGCTGGCCCCGTCAATCACGCGGGAAACCCCGCCGCCCGCAGGCACCGCTCCCACGGCGGCCGCTACACGGCGGCCCGGGCGCATTCCCAGGGGAAAAGGAGAGTTGTTATCAACACTCGAACCTCCCAAGCGTTGTTATTGCTCAGAGAGCTGCGCCGGCACTGAGCTACTCCCATGCGCCTGCACGGCTTTGGGGAGGGGCAAGACCACGTCCCACTCCTGCCTGGAGAAATTTCAATGCCCTAAAAAGTCATTTCCCTTCTCTCTCTCTGACCCAGGGCCAAAGCAGCTGTGTAGAACAACCCGGGGGATTTATGGGAGGGTGATTCTCTCAGGAAAGACCCCAGACCCTGAGGAAACAAACCCACCCCAAATTTCCAGCTGAAAACACGCTGCTTCCTGAACGGCAGCGCACAAAGCTCTCTATAGCCAGACAGGAGATGACAGTCCAGAAAAAGCCAAAAGATGTGCTCTGCCTGCATGCACTCTCTTGACTGGTAATTCCAAAGGAAATTCCCCACAGATCGTAAGCAGTCGCCTGCAATTTGTCCTCTGCATTCATGACTGCCTTGGCTTTCTGTAGAAGTGTGTCAAACATCCACGCAGGCGTCAGGGCCTGGGCTGGCTCGTTTATGGCTCTTCCTGACAGGCCCAGGCCAAACCCAAGCACCCCCCTCACTGCTCCAGCCCCACTTTCAGGGAAATACTGACACGGCTTAGAAATACTCTCCTTCCCTGCAACTCACTCCCTCCCTGCGCATCCCCGGAGAGGATTTACTCCGTCCTTTGTTCCCGACAGCACCTCTCCAGCGCAAATCCCACTTCACACAGACACTGACTAAGCAGACCTAAGGCAGTGGTTCCAATCCCCAGCTGCAATCCCCAACTCCCTGTCTCCTGCACAGCTCGTCCAAGCACTCCCAGCAATCTCACCTCAGCCCAGAGACTCTCTGTCCGCAGAGGGAAACACAACCCGATGGCACGCAGCTCTGGCACCACATTCCCTCTTCCCTTCTCCCTTTTTCCAGCACACCAGGCTGCTGGAAACGGCATTCCCTAGGCAGTTCATCCCAACACAGAGAAGAGGAGCCTGTGACTTACCCACACCGTGGGCAGGACAAGGGGGGCCCTAGCTGGCTTTGGCTGCTCTAATACCAAAGCTCTTGGGACGACTTCAGTGGTTTTTCCTGTCTTGAAAGAGTGCAGAAAAGCAAAGTTAATCCCACTGTGGACTCCAAGACTCCTGCATTTCCTATTTCTCCTATGATTGCTCACCATGAAATTTTATCCATGGAAAAAAAGCATGAAGAATAACACCATATCAAATAAAAAGTGCCCTTTTCCAGCATTTTTATACCAGGCATTAAAAAGATGCCCATTTCTCTTCCAGCATTGCTTCCCTCATTTTAGCAGAACCGTTTTCATCCCAGACCCCACTCATCAGCTGTTCAATCCTCTGGCACTGGATTTGGACAAAAGAAGGGACGCACCTGGATCGCAGGAAATCACAGAGAGAAACCCCTCCAAAACCTGACAGAGAAAATCAACAGGAGATGCAGGAAGACACATCCCTCATTTGCACATCCGGAGTGCTTTTCTAAAGACTTCTCTGCATCTGGATGCTCTTTGCACTTGGCAGCAAACTGCTTCCACTGCTTCCCACTCCAGCAAGGGGAACATCCCTGGAATTTCATGTCCAGTGTCTCTGCCTAAAGCAGCCCCACGGCAACACGAAGCTTCCCTCGGGCATTTCGTTTCTTTACCCCAAACATTCTCCCCACTCAGCCACAATCTAGAAAGAACAAAAAGGAAAAGAAGGAAGACCAATTAATTCTGACATAAGGAGTCTTGACTATCCCGACACACTGCCAGGTGAAAAAACATCCCTGCCACTCTAAGAAATCCCCCTGATACTGTCTCCATTCTGTATCAATTATTTAAACGCTGTATTAAGGAGCGTAAGGACACAATGCTTGGAATTCTCAAAAACGGCTCCGCCTGGCTACTCCAAGCACTTTCTCACCCGGGGAGCTGAGCTGTCCCACATTTAAACGCCACGTTTGATCCAAATCCCATAGAAATCTGATATTGTTTGGCTCCTGAGCTTTCCCAAAAGCTGTCCAGTCAAGCCTGGAAATCCTCACTGAAGCTTTGCCATGTCACATCGGGATTTACCCTTGGGAAAACCCCACTCTGAGCACTTGGGTTTCAAGAGGTTGCACCCAATGTTACAGACACAGAATTCCTGTGGGGTTTGGCATTTCCTGCACCTCCAAACACGTGAAAAGAATGAAGTGCAGAGTCCCGAGGCTCCATTATTGCCATTCTCCTCACATCCCTTTCCTCAGCTGCACATGGCTTTGTGCCTCCTCTGAAGGGCTGGAAAGGAATTTGGGAACCCCCCTCAGCTTCTTCTCTGAGCCGGCCCAAAAGGCAAACAGGAAAAAAAAACCCCAAAAGCGCACAAAATCCCAGCCCCTCCCAAGATGCAGCTCCTCACACCAAACCTTGGGAGAATCCCTGGTGCTTCCAACACCGCTGCAATCCCACCTGGAGCTGAGCTTACAGGGTGCTCTGCCTAATCCACATCCAAGCCTGGATAGCCCAAAGCCTGCAAGAAAAGAGGAGGCAAAGTGAAGGGGAGAGGGGGGGAAAAACGGAATTTTAGGTTTTTCCCGTGTTTACAACAGGATTGAAGGGCAGGATGGAGAGGTTTTGTGGAAAAGAAGTACCAAAGGCTGCTTCATTCCCAGCAATTAGCGCTGCTCAGGTTGAATCCAAGAGGCCCAATCCACCAGGTTTAAACAGGAGCGGCCGACAGGATGGGTTATGACACAGATCTGTGAAGCTGGAGCCTTCTTCCTTCTCCCGGGCTCTCCCAGAAATTCTCCATGTCCGGACGCGCTCCCGCTCTCCCTGCTGGGGAGGACGGACTTGGATAGCCCGGGTGACTGCTGAGCCTAAAACAATAAGCGATCCAAGTGTTTTTCCCCAGGAAATGACATATTCTCTGGACCTGGGATAACCCATATCCCATGGCCTTCTCCAGGAAGAGTCCCAGCTGGATATGGTCTCCCAGAAAGGATTCCATAGGGGCTCACCTTTTGCTTGGAGCTCGGCTGAATTCCTCAGCAATGCCAGGGAATGTGGCCATTGGAGGCTTTGGGCAGATTAGGCTCATTTGCCTTTTTAGGTTTTGTTACCGTCTCTCAGACTTCCCACTGGATTGTGGCCTCCAAGGAACATGTAAATCCCATTGGATTCCTGCTCTTTGGATATTTTTGTACCATTCCTGTACAAAACGAGGCCCCCTGTTCGGATGCTTTTCCCCACCGTTCCCCAGCAGTTTTATCTGCCAGTGCATTCCCTGTGTTGGTTGGGCTCTTCCCAGATCTCTGAGCTCCTTCACAAGGCAGGAGATCCATTTGGCCCAGGAACCGAACCCTCCCGAGGAATTGTCTGATGCCATCTCCACATTTCACAGCTGATCCTTGTGCTCAAAGGATCCCTCTTTCTTCCCTTCAGCCAATTCCAAGCCTCGCTGCCCCCAGCTGGGAACAGTCCCCAGGCCGATCCCTGCAGTCTTCCCTGCCAGGATCCTGCTCAGGAATCCATGGGCTACGAATGTAAGAATTAATTCTTCCCACCCCTGCCCAGTTCTAATTCCAAAGGATTTGGTGTCTGCCTTACCCGGCTGGAGCCTGCTTCCAACTCTGCTCTTGCTGCTTCTGCTGCTTTCCATTTCCCAGGAATTCCACCAACGGAGCGACAGCGTTTTCCACCTCCTCCTCCAGCATTCCCTCTGTTGCGTTCGGGTGCTGGAAGGATATCAAAACCAGGGCCTCACTATCAGGAATTATATCCCCGGATTTGTTCCTTTCCAAATGTCACCTCTTCCCAACAAAGCACTGGCCATCCAAGGAATTCTAGAGAGCGATGTGCTGACCACTGCTTACTCCTCTGGAATGTCAGAGCTTGGAAAAAAAGGGCAGTTGAGGCTTTTCCTGGTGCTGCCCATGAAGTGTATTTTACCTAAGTGCCCCTGCCCATGCCTTTGCCTGTATCCGCCAAAAATCCACCCGTTCATTCCCCAGCTGCTGCCTCCCTCTTTTCCTGGATCCAACAGAATTTTAACAGGTGAATATTCCCCTCTGGAAGAGCACCTTTCATTCCAAACCTAAGAACAAACAAATGAATCACTTTCCTTCGACCTTCCTTATTAGGATTCCACTGAGAGCAGTGGATGGAAAATGATCCTCTCCTGGTCCCTGCTGGATTCCCGGAGCAGGGATTCTTTCCCTCTTCCCCCCCCCCCCCCGCCCCCCCGCGGTGACCACCCTGCCCTGCCCCCTTTTCAGGCTTTGTTCCACAGCTCTTGTCTCCAACTCTTGCATCCTTTCCCTCACTCCAGGAGCTCCCAGCAGTTCCACACCCTCTTTTCTCCCATCCTGATCCTTTCTCCAAGAACAGAGCTCTGCATTTCAATTCCCTTCGCTTTTCTCCGACAATTCCCACCAATCCAGACCTAAAGCTGACACAAGGAACACTCAGTGCCCACAAATGCAAATCCAGACCTGGCCATGCCTAAACCAGCAAGTCTGAACACACAATCCTGGACCATCTGCATTAATTCAAACCTAACAATTAGGACACACTGAAGACTTCAACATTCCCAAGAAACACCCTGTTGCCTTCAACTCCCTGGGGTTTTTGCTTTGAACTCATACGGATTAGGGGATCAAGGGATTTCCCTGAAAAAAACCTGTGTGGTGCATGCTGGAATCCCCGATCCCGTGAATCCAGGGAGTGTTAAAAGCTTAAGTCCAACCTGGCCCACCATAAATTTTTGCCAACTATCCCCCAAATGATCAGGTTAACAGAACCCTCCTCTGGTGCTGCGTTTTTAGTATTGGAAAGCCAGGAATTACTTTATTCCCAGAGCGAGGCTCTGGATATGGGCTTGGGGAGAACAAGACCTTACCAACTTACAGAGCCAGGGGATGACGTTTGGGAACAATCCTGGGCTGCCTGGCAGCAATTCATTGTACCTCTTGTCACCCACGAACACCTTCACCCACTCCTCCAGGAGCCCGGGCCAGCGGCTCTGCTTCTCTTGGAGCAGGAGGCATTGCCCTGCCCACTGCAGGGACCTGCAAACCATTCCGGAGTCAGCTCCGAGCCAGGGACGGGGCAACACCCCGTCCCACGGCTCCAGCGGCTCGGGCCCTCGGTAATTCCGGATCTGAGCCTCGTAATCCCTGCAGGGAAGAGGCCGGCTCAGGCCGGGATCGGGGAGGGTGGGAAGCGCCCGGGGTGGGCGGAGGCTCTGCCACCCCCACGGCCGCGGCATCCGCACAGCTCCGGGGGACGGGGCCCGCCCCGATGCCGCTCCCCGTCCCGTTATGCCGTTCCCCCGCTCCCCATCCCGTTCTCCCGCTCCTCGCTCACCGCCCGGGCCCGTCCATGCCCGCCTGTCCCCCGCCGACCGCGCCTGCCCACTCAAACTGGCCACGGCAGCCGCGCCACGCCTCCCCATTGGCCAGCCCTCGGCCCGCCCCGCCTTCCTATTGGCCGCTGGCCCCGTCAATCACGCGGGAAACCCCGCCGCCCGCAGGCACCGCTCCCACGGCGGCCGCTACACGGCGGCCCGGGCGCATTCCCAGGGGAAAAGGAGAGTTGTTATCAACACTCGAACCTCCCAAGCGTTGTTATTGCTCAGAGAGCTGCGCCGGTACTGAGCTACTCCCATGCGCCTGCACGGCTTTGGGGAGGGGCAAGACCACGTCCCACTCCTGCCTGGAGAAATTTCAATGCCCTAAAAAGTCATTTCCCTTCTCTCTCTCTGACCCAGGGCCAAAGCAGCTGTGTAGAACAACCCGGGGGATTTATGGGAGGGTGATTCTCTCAGGAAAGACCCCAGACCCTGAGGAAACAAACCCACCCCAAATTTCCAGCTGAAAACACGCTGCTTCCTGAACGGCAGCGCACAAAGCTCTCTATAGCCAGACAGGAGATGACAGTCCAGAAAAAGCCAAAAGATGTGCTCTGCCTGCATGCACTCTCTTGACTGGTAATTCCAAAGGAAATTCCCCACAGATCGTAAGCAGTCGCCTGCAATTTGTCCTCTGCATTCATGACTGCCTTGGCTTTCTGTAGAAGTGTGTCAAACATCCACGCAGGCGTCAGGGCCTGGGCTGGCTCGTTTATGGCTCTTCCTGACAGGCCCAGGCCAAACCCAAGCACCCCCCTCACTGCTCCAGCCCCACTTTCAGGGAAATACTGACACGGCTTAGAAATACTCTCCTTCCCTGCAACTCACTCCCTCCCTGCGCATCCCCGGAGAGGATTTACTCCGTCCTTTGTTCCCGACAGCACCTCTCCAGCGCAAATCCCACTTCACACAGACACTGACTAAGCAGACCTAAGGCAGTGGTTCCAATCCCCAGCTGCAATCCCCAACTCCCTGTCTCCTGCACAGCTCGTCCAAGCACTCCCAGCAATCTCACCTCAGCCCAGAGACTCTCTGTCCGCAGAGGGAAACACAACCCGATGGCACGCAGCTCTGGCACCACATTCCCTCTTCCCTTCTCCCTTTTTCCAGCACACCAGGCTGCTGGAAACGGCATTCCCTAGGCAGTTCATCCCAACACAGAGAAGAGGAGCCTGTGACTTACCCACACCATGGGCAGGACAAGGGGGGCCCTAGCTGGCTTTGGCTGCTCTAATACCAAAGCTCTTGGGACGACTTCAGTGGTTTTTCCTGTCTTGAAAGAGTGCAGAAAAGCAAAGTTAATCCCACTGTGGACTCCAAGACTCCTGCATTTCCTATTTCTCCTATGATTGCTCACCATGAAATTTTATCCATGGAAAAAAAGCATGAAGAATAACACCATATCAAATAAAAAGTGCCCTTTTCCAGCATTTTTATACCAGGCATTAAAAAGATGCCCATTTCTCTTCCAGCATTGCTTCCCTCATTTTAGCAGAACCGTTTTCATCCCAGACCCCACTCATCAGCTGTTCAATCCTCTGGCACTGGATTTGGACAAAAGAAGGGACGCACCTGGATCGCAGGAAATCACAGAGAGAAACCCCTCCAAAACCTGACAGAGAAAATCAACAGGAGATGCAGGAAGACACATCCCTCATTTGCACATCCGGAGTGCTTTTCTAAAGACTTCTCTGCATCTGGATGCTCTTTGCACTTGGCAGCAAACTGCTTCCACTGCTTCCCACTCCAGCAAGGGGAACATCCCTGGAATTTCATGTCCAGTGTCTCTGCCTAAAGCAGCCCCACGGCAACACGAAGCTTCCCTCGGGCATTTCGTTTCTTTATCCCAAATATTCTCCCCACTCAGCCACAATCTAGAAAGAACAAAAGGGAAAAGAAGGAAGACCAATTAATTCTGACATAAGGAGTCTTGACTATCCCGACACACTGCCAGGTGAAAAAACATCCCTGCCACTCTAAGAAATCCCCCTGATACTGTCTCCATTCTGTATCAATTATTTAAATGTTGTATTAAGGAGCGTAAGGACACAATGCTTGGAATTCTCAAAAACGGCTCCGCCTGGCTACTCCAAGCACTTTCCCACCCGGGGAGCTGAGCTGTCCCACATTTAAACGCCACGTTTGATCCAAATCCCATAGAAATCTGATATTGTTTGGCTCCTGAGCTTTCCCAAAAGCTGTCCAGTCAAGCCTGGAAATCCTCACTGAAGCTTTGCCATGTCACATCGGGATTTACCCTTGGGAAAACCCCACTCTGAGCACTTGGGTTTCAAGAGGTTGCACCCAATGTTACAGACACAGAATTCCTGTGGGGTTTGGCATTTCCTGCACCTCCAAACACGTGAAAAGAATGAAGTGCAGAGTCCCGAGGCTCCATTATTGCCATTCTCCTCACATCCCTTTCCTCAGCTGCACATGGCTTTGTGCCTCCTCTGAAGGGCTGGAAAGGAATTTGGGAACCCCCCTCAGCTTCTTCTCTGAGCCGGCCCAAAAGGCAAACAGGAAAAAAAAACCCCAAAAGCGCACAAAATCCCAGCCCCTCCCAAGATGCAGCTCCTCACACCAAACCTTGGGAGAATCCCTGGTGCTTCCAACACTGCTGCAATCCCACCTGGAGCTGAGCTTACAGGGTGCTCTGCCTAATCCACATCCAAGCCTGGATAGCCCAAAGCCTGCAAGAAAAGAGGAGGCAAAGTGAAGGGGAGAGGGGGGGAAAAACGGAGTTTTAGGTTTTTCCCCTGTTTGCAACAGGATTGAAGGGCAGGATGGAGAGGTTTCGTGGAAAAGAAGTACCAAAGGCTGCTTCATTCCCAGCAATTAGCGCTGCTCAGGTTGAATCCAAGAGGCCCAATCCACCAGGTTTAAACAGGAGCGGCCGACAGGATGGGTTATGACACAGATCTGTGAAGCTGGAGCCTTCTTCCTTCTCCCGGGCTCTCCCAGAAATTCTCCATGTCCGGACGCGCTCCCGCTCTCCCTGCTGGGGAGGACGGACTTGGATAGCCCGGGTGACTGCTGAGCCTAAAACAATAAGCGATCCAAGTGTTTTTCCCCAGGAAATGACATATTCTCTGGACCTGGGATAACCCATATCCCATGGCCTTCTCCAGGAAGAGTCCCAGCTGGATATGGTCTCCCAGAAAGGATTCCATAGGGGCTCACCTTTTGCTTGGAGCTCGGCTGAATTCCTCAGCAATGCCAGGGAATGTGGCCATTGGAGGCTTTGAGCAGATTAGGCTCATTTGCCTTTTTAGGTTTTGTTACCATCTCTCAGACTTCCCACTGGATTGTGGCCTCCAAGGAACATGTAAATCCCATTGGATTCCTGCTCTTTGGATATTTTTGTACCATTCCTGTACAAAACGAGGCCCCCTGTTCGGATGCTTTTCCCCACCGTTCCCCAGCAGTTTTATCTGCCAGTGCATTCCCTGTGTTGGTTGGGCTCTTCCCAGATCTCTGAGCTCCTTCACAAGGCAGGAGATCCATTTGGCCCAGGAACCGAACCCTCCCGAGGAATTGTCTGATGCCATCTCCACATTTCACAGCTGATCCTTGTGCTCAAAGGATCCCTCTTTCTTCCCTTCAGCCAATTCCAAGCCTCGCTGCCCCCAGCCGGGAACAGTCCCCAGGCCGATCCCTGCAGTCTTCCCTGCCAGGATCCTGCTCAGGAATCCATGGGAATGTAAGAATTAATTCTTCCCACCCCTGCCCAGTTCTAATTCCAAAGGATTTGGTGTCTGCCTTACCCGGCTGGAGCCTGCTTCCAACTCTGCTCTTGCTGCTTCTGCTGCTTTCCATTTCCCAGGAATTCCACCAACGGAGCGACAGCGTTTTCCACCTCCTCCTCCAGCATTCCCTCTGTTGCGTTCGGGTGCTGGAAGGATATCAAAACCAGGGCCTCACTATCAGGAATTATATCCCCGGATTTGTTCCTTTCCAAATGTCACCTCTTCCCAACAAAGCACTGGCCATACAAGGAATTCTAGAGAGCGATGTGCTGACCACTGCTTACTCCTCTGGAATGTCAGAGCTTGGAAAAAAAGGGCAGTTGAGGCTTTTCCTGGTGCTGCCCATGAAGTGTATTTTACCTAAGTGCCCCTGCCCATGCCTTTGCCTGTATCCGCCAAAAATCCACCCGTTCATTCCCCAGCTGCTGCCTCCCTCTTTTCCTGGATCCAACAGAATTTTAACAGGTGAATATTCCCCTCTGGAAGAGCACCTTTCATTCCAAACCTAAGAACAAACAAATGAATCACTTTCCTTCGACCTTCCTTATTAGGATTCCACTGAGAGCAGTGGATGGAAAATGATCCTCTCCTGGTCCCTGCTGGATTCCCGGAGCAGGGATTCTTTCCCTCTTCCCCCCCCCCCCCCGCCCCCCCGCGGTGACCACCCTGCCCTGCCCCCTTTTCAGGCTTTGTTCCACAGCTCTTGTCTCCAACTCTTGCATCCTTTCCCTCACTCCAGGAGCTCCCAGCAGTTCCACACCCTCTTTTCTCCCATCCTGATCCTTTCTCCAAGAACAGAGCTCTGCATTTCAATTCCCTTCGCTTTTCTCCGACAATTCCCACCAATCCAGACCTAAAGCTGACACAAGGAACACTCAGTGCCCACAAATGCAAATCCAGACCTGGCCATGCCTAAACCAGCAAGTCTGAACACACAATCCTGGACCATCTGCATTAATTCAAACCTAACAATTAGGACACACTGAAGACTTCAACATTCCCAAGAAACACCCTGTTGCCTTCAACTCCCTGGGGTTTTTGCTTTGAACTCATACGGATTAGGGGATCAAGGGATTTCCCTGAAAAAAACCTGTGTGGTGCATGCTGGAATCCCCGATCCCGTGAATCCAGGGAGTGTTAAAAGCTTAAGTCCAACCTGGCCCACCATAAATTTTTGCCAACTATCCCCCAAATGATCAGGTTAACAGAACCCTCCTCTGGTGCTGCGTTTTTAGTATTGGAAAGCCAGGAATTACTTTATTCCCAGAGCGAGGCTCTGGATATGGGCTTGGGGAGAACAAGACCTTACCAACTTACAGAGCCAGGGGATGACGTTTGGGAACAATCCTGGGCTGCCTGGCAGCAATTCATTGTACCTCTTGTCACCCACGAACACCTTCACCCACTCCTCCAGGAGCCCGGGCCAGCGGCTCTGCTTCTCTTGGAGCAGGAGGCATTGCCCTGCCCACTGCAGGGACCTGCAAACCATTCCGGAGTCAGCTCCGAGCCAGGGACGGGACAACACCCCGTCCCACGGCTCCAGCGGCTCGGGCCCTCGGTAATTCCGGATCTGAGCCTCGTAATCCCTGCAGGGAAGAGGCCGGCTCAGGCCGGGATCGGGGAGGGTGGGAAGCGCCCGGGGTGGGCGGAGGCTCTGCCACCCCCACGGCCGCGGCATCCGCACAGCTCCGGGGGACGGGGCCCGCCCCGATGCCGCTCCCCGTCCCGTTATGCCGTTCCCCCGCTCCCCATCCCGTTCTCCCGCTCCTCGCTCACCGCCCGGGCCCGTCCATGCCCGCCTGTCCCCCGCCGACCGCGCCTGCCCACTCAAACTGGCCACGGCAGCCGCGCCACGCCTCCCCATTGGCCAGCCCTCGGCCCGCCCCGCCTTCCTATTGGCCGCTGGCCCCGTCAATCACGCGGGAAACCCCGCCGCCCGCAGGCACCGCTCCCACGGCGGCCGCTACACGGCGGCCCGGGCGCATTCCCAGGGGAAAAGGAGAGTTGTTATCAACACTCGAACCTCCCAAGCGTTGTTATTGCTCAGAGAGCTGCGCCGGCACTGAGCTACTCCCATGCGCCTGCACGGCTTTGGGGAGGGGCAAGACCACGTCCCACTCCTGCCTGGAGAAATTTCAATGCCCTAAAAAGTCATTTCCCTTCTCTCTCTCTGACCCAGGGCCAAAGCAGCTGTGTAGAACAACCCGGGGGATTTATGGGAGGGTGATTCTCTCAGGAAAGACCCCAGACCCTGAGGAAACAAACCCACCCCAAATTTCCAGCTGAAAACACGCTGCTTCCTGAACGGCAGCGCACAAAGCTCTCTATAGCCAGACAGGAGATGACAGTCCAGAAAAAGCCAAAAGATGTGCTCTGCCTGCATGCACTCTCTTGACTGGTAATTCCAAAGGAAATTCCCCACAGATCGTAAGCAGTCGCCTGCAATTTGTCCTCTGCATTCATGACTGCCTTGGCTTTCTGTAGAAGTGTGTCAAACATCCACGCAGGCGTCAGGGCCTGGGCTGGCTCGTTTATGGCTCTTCCTGACAGGCCCAGGCCAAACCCAAGCACCCCCCTCACTGCTCCAGCCCCACTTTCAGGGAAATACTGACACGGCTTAGAAATACTCTCCTTCCCTGCAACTCACTCCCTCCCTGCGCATCCCCGGAGAGGATTTACTCCGTCCTTTGTTCCCGACAGCACCTCTCCAGCGCAAATCCCACTTCACACAGACACTGACTAAGCAGACCTAAGGCAGTGGTTCCAATCCCCAGCTGCAATCCCCAACTCCCTGTCTCCTGCACAGCTCGTCCAAGCACTCCCAGCAATCTCACCTCAGCCCAGAGACTCTCTGTCCGCAGAGGGAAACACAACCCGATGGCACGCAGCTCTGGCACCACATTCCCTCTTCCCTTCTCCCTTTTTCCAGCACACCAGGCTGCTGGAAACGGCATTCCCTAGGCAGTTCATCCCAACACAGAGAAGAGGAGCCTGTGACTTACCCACACCGTGGGCAGGACAAGGGGGGCCCTAGCTGGCTTTGGCTGCTCTAATACCAAAGCTCTTGGGACGACTTCAGTGGTTTTTCCTGTCTTGAAAGAGTGCAGAAAAGCAAAGTTAATCCCACTGTGGACTCCAAGACTCCTGCATTTCCTATTTCTCCTATGATTGCTCACCATGAAATTTTATCCATGGAAAAAAAGCATGAAGAATAACACCATATCAAATAAAAAGTGCCCTTTTCCAGCATTTTTATACCAGGCATTAAAAAGATGCCCATTTCTCTTCCAGCATTGCTTCCCTCATTTTAGCAGAACCGTTTTCATCCCAGACCCCACTCATCAGCTGTTCAATCCTCTGGCACTGGATTTGGACAAAAGAAGGGACGCACCTGGATCGCAGGAAATCACAGAGAGAAACCCCTCCAAAACCTGACAGAGAAAATCAACAGGAGATGCAGGAAGACACATCCCTCATTTGCACATCCGGAGTGCTTTTCTAAAGACTTCTCTGCATCTGGATGCTCTTTGCACTTGGCAGCAAACTGCTTCCACTGCTTCCCACTCCAGCAAGGGGAACATCCCTGGAATTTCATGTCCAGTGTCTCTGCCTAAAGCAGCCCCACGGCAACACGAAGCTTCCCTCGGGCATTTCGTTTCTTTACCCCAAACATTCTCCCCACTCAGCCACAATCTAGAAAGAACAAAAAGGAAAAGAAGGAAGACCAATTAATTCTGACATAAGGAGTCTTGACTATCCCGACACACTGCCAGGTGAAAAAACATCCCTGCCACTCTAAGAAATCCCCCTGATACTGTCTCCATTCTGTATCAATTATTTAAACGCTGTATTAAGGAGCGTAAGGACACAATGCTTGGAATTCTCAAAAACGGCTCCGCCTGGCTACTCCAAGCACTTTCTCACCCGGGGAGCTGAGCTGTCCCACATTTAAACGCCACGTTTGATCCAAATCCCATAGAAATCTGATATTGTTTGGCTCCTGAGCTTTCCCAAAAGCTGTCCAGTCAAGCCTGGAAATCCTCACTGAAGCTTTGCCATGTCACATCGGGATTTACCCTTGGGAAAACCCCACTCTGAGCACTTGGGTTTCAAGAGGTTGCACCCAATGTTACAGACACAGAATTCCTGTGGGGTTTGGCATTTCCTGCACCTCCAAACACGTGAAAAGAATGAAGTGCAGAGTCCCGAGGCTCCATTATTGCCATTCTCCTCACATCCCTTTCCTCAGCTGCACATGGCTTTGTGCCTCCTCTGAAGGGCTGGAAAGGAATTTGGGAACCCCCCTCAGCTTCTTCTCTGAGCCGGCCCAAAAGGCAAACAGGAAAAAAAAACCCCAAAAGCGCACAAAATCCCAGCCCCTCCCAAGATGCAGCTCCTCACACCAAACCTTGGGAGAATCCCTGGTGCTTCCAACACCGCTGCAATCCCACCTGGAGCTGAGCTTACAGGGTGCTCTGCCTAATCCACATCCAAGCCTGGATAGCCCAAAGCCTGCAAGAAAAGAGGAGGCAAAGTGAAGGGGAGAGGGGGGGAAAAACGGAATTTTAGGTTTTTCCCGTGTTTACAACAGGATTGAAGGGCAGGATGGAGAGGTTTTGTGGAAAAGAAGTACCAAAGGCTGCTTCATTCCCAGCAATTAGCGCTGCTCAGGTTGAATCCAAGAGGCCCAATCCACCAGGTTTAAACAGGAGCGGCCGACAGGATGGGTTATGACACAGATCTGTGAAGCTGGAGCCTTCTTCCTTCTCCCGGGCTCTCCCAGAAATTCTCCATGTCCGGACGCGCTCCCGCTCTCCCTGCTGGGGAGGACGGACTTGGATAGCCCGGGTGACTGCTGAGCCTAAAACAATAAGCGATCCAAGTGTTTTTCCCCAGGAAATGACATATTCTCTGGACCTGGGATAACCCATATCCCATGGCCTTCTCCAGGAAGAGTCCCAGCTGGATATGGTCTCCCAGAAAGGATTCCATAGGGGCTCACCTTTTGCTTGGAGCTCGGCTGAATTCCTCAGCAATGCCAGGGAATGTGGCCATTGGAGGCTTTGGGCAGATTAGGCTCATTTGCCTTTTTAGGTTTTGTTACCGTCTCTCAGACTTCCCACTGGATTGTGGCCTCCAAGGAACATGTAAATCCCATTGGATTCCTGCTCTTTGGATATTTTTGTACCATTCCTGTACAAAACGAGGCCCCCTGTTCGGATGCTTTTCCCCACCGTTCCCCAGCAGTTTTATCTGCCAGTGCATTCCCTGTGTTGGTTGGGCTCTTCCCAGATCTCTGAGCTCCTTCACAAGGCAGGAGATCCATTTGGCCCAGGAACCGAACCCTCCCGAGGAATTGTCTGATGCCATCTCCACATTTCACAGCTGATCCTTGTGCTCAAAGGATCCCTCTTTCTTCCCTTCAGCCAATTCCAAGCCTCGCTGCCCCCAGCTGGGAACAGTCCCCAGGCCGATCCCTGCAGTCTTCCCTGCCAGGATCCTGCTCAGGAATCCATGGGCTACGAATGTAAGAATTAATTCTTCCCACCCCTGCCCAGTTCTAATTCCAAAGGATTTGGTGTCTGCCTTACCCGGCTGGAGCCTGCTTCCAACTCTGCTCTTGCTGCTTCTGCTGCTTTCCATTTCCCAGGAATTCCACCAACGGAGCGACAGCGTTTTCCACCTCCTCCTCCAGCATTCCCTCTGTTGCGTTCGGGTGCTGGAAGGATATCAAAACCAGGGCCTCACTATCAGGAATTATATCCCCGGATTTGTTCCTTTCCAAATGTCACCTCTTCCCAACAAAGCACTGGCCATCCAAGGAATTCTAGAGAGCGATGTGCTGACCACTGCTTACTCCTCTGGAATGTCAGAGCTTGGAAAAAAAGGGCAGTTGAGGCTTTTCCTGGTGCTGCCCATGAAGTGTATTTTACCTAAGTGCCCCTGCCCATGCCTTTGCCTGTATCCGCCAAAAATCCACCCGTTCATTCCCCAGCTGCTGCCTCCCTCTTTTCCTGGATCCAACAGAATTTTAACAGGTGAATATTCCCCTCTGGAAGAGCACCTTTCATTCCAAACCTAAGAACAAACAAATGAATCACTTTCCTTCGACCTTCCTTATTAGGATTCCACTGAGAGCAGTGGATGGAAAATGATCCTCTCCTGGTCCCTGCTGGATTCCCGGAGCAGGGATTCTTTCCCTCTTCCCCCCCCCCCCCCGCCCCCCCGCGGTGACCACCCTGCCCTGCCCCCTTTTCAGGCTTTGTTCCACAGCTCTTGTCTCCAACTCTTGCATCCTTTCCCTCACTCCAGGAGCTCCCAGCAGTTCCACACCCTCTTTTCTCCCATCCTGATCCTTTCTCCAAGAACAGAGCTCTGCATTTCAATTCCCTTCGCTTTTCTCCGACAATTCCCACCAATCCAGACCTAAAGCTGACACAAGGAACACTCAGTGCCCACAAATGCAAATCCAGACCTGGCCATGCCTAAACCAGCAAGTCTGAACACACAATCCTGGACCATCTGCATTAATTCAAACCTAACAATTAGGACACACTGAAGACTTCAACATTCCCAAGAAACACCCTGTTGCCTTCAACTCCCTGGGGTTTTTGCTTTGAACTCATACGGATTAGGGGATCAAGGGATTTCCCTGAAAAAAACCTGTGTGGTGCATGCTGGAATCCCCGATCCCGTGAATCCAGGGAGTGTTAAAAGCTTAAGTCCAACCTGGCCCACCATAAATTTTTGCCAACTATCCCCCAAATGATCAGGTTAACAGAACCCTCCTCTGGTGCTGCGTTTTTAGTATTGGAAAGCCAGGAATTACTTTATTCCCAGAGCGAGGCTCTGGATATGGGCTTGGGGAGAACAAGACCTTACCAACTTACAGAGCCAGGGGATGACGTTTGGGAACAATCCTGGGCTGCCTGGCAGCAATTCATTGTACCTCTTGTCACCCACGAACACCTTCACCCACTCCTCCAGGAGCCCGGGCCAGCGGCTCTGCTTCTCTTGGAGCAGGAGGCATTGCCCTGCCCACTGCAGGGACCTGCAAACCATTCCGGAGTCAGCTCCGAGCCAGGGACGGGGCAACACCCCGTCCCACGGCTCCAGCGGCTCGGGCCCTCGGTAATTCCGGATCTGAGCCTCGTAATCCCTGCAGGGAAGAGGCCGGCTCAGGCCGGGATCGGGGAGGGTGGGAAGCGCCCGGGGTGGGCGGAGGCTCTGCCACCCCCACGGCCGCGGCATCCGCACAGCTCCGGGGGACGGGGCCCGCCCCGATGCCGCTCCCCGTCCCGTTATGCCGTTCCCCCGCTCCCCATCCCGTTCTCCCGCTCCTCGCTCACCGCCCGGGCCCGTCCATGCCCGCCTGTCCCCCGCCGACCGCGCCTGCCCACTCAAACTGGCCACGGCAGCCGCGCCACGCCTCCCCATTGGCCAGCCCTCGGCCCGCCCCGCCTTCCTATTGGCCGCTGGCCCCGTCAATCACGCGGGAAACCCCGCCGCCCGCAGGCACCGCTCCCACGGCGGCCGCTACACGGCGGCCCGGGCGCATTCCCAGGGGAAAAGGAGAGTTGTTATCAACACTCGAACCTCCCAAGCGTTGTTATTGCTCAGAGAGCTGCGCCGGTACTGAGCTACTCCCATGCGCCTGCACGGCTTTGGGGAGGGGCAAGACCACGTCCCACTCCTGCCTGGAGAAATTTCAATGCCCTAAAAAGTCATTTCCCTTCTCTCTCTCTGACCCAGGGCCAAAGCAGCTGTGTAGAACAACCCGGGGGATTTATGGGAGGGTGATTCTCTCAGGAAAGACCCCAGACCCTGAGGAAACAAACCCACCCCAAATTTCCAGCTGAAAACACGCTGCTTCCTGAACGGCAGCGCACAAAGCTCTCTATAGCCAGACAGGAGATGACAGTCCAGAAAAAGCCAAAAGATGTGCTCTGCCTGCATGCACTCTCTTGACTGGTAATTCCAAAGGAAATTCCCCACAGATCGTAAGCAGTCGCCTGCAATTTGTCCTCTGCATTCATGACTGCCTTGGCTTTCTGTAGAAGTGTGTCAAACATCCACGCAGGCGTCAGGGCCTGGGCTGGCTCGTTTATGGCTCTTCCTGACAGGCCCAGGCCAAACCCAAGCACCCCCCTCACTGCTCCAGCCCCACTTTCAGGGAAATACTGACACGGCTTAGAAATACTCTCCTTCCCTGCAACTCACTCCCTCCCTGCGCATCCCCGGAGAGGATTTACTCCGTCCTTTGTTCCCGACAGCACCTCTCCAGCGCAAATCCCACTTCACACAGACACTGACTAAGCAGACCTAAGGCAGTGGTTCCAATCCCCAGCTGCAATCCCCAACTCCCTGTCTCCTGCACAGCTCGTCCAAGCACTCCCAGCAATCTCACCTCAGCCCAGAGACTCTCTGTCCGCAGAGGGAAACACAACCCGATGGCACGCAGCTCTGGCACCACATTCCCTCTTCCCTTCTCCCTTTTTCCAGCACACCAGGCTGCTGGAAACGGCATTCCCTAGGCAGTTCATCCCAACACAGAGAAGAGGAGCCTGTGACTTACCCACACCATGGGCAGGACAAGGGGGGCCCTAGCTGGCTTTGGCTGCTCTAATACCAAAGCTCTTGGGACGACTTCAGTGGTTTTTCCTGTCTTGAAAGAGTGCAGAAAAGCAAAGTTAATCCCACTGTGGACTCCAAGACTCCTGCATTTCCTATTTCTCCTATGATTGCTCACCATGAAATTTTATCCATGGAAAAAAAGCATGAAGAATAACACCATATCAAATAAAAAGTGCCCTTTTCCAGCATTTTTATACCAGGCATTAAAAAGATGCCCATTTCTCTTCCAGCATTGCTTCCCTCATTTTAGCAGAACCGTTTTCATCCCAGACCCCACTCATCAGCTGTTCAATCCTCTGGCACTGGATTTGGACAAAAGAAGGGACGCACCTGGATCGCAGGAAATCACAGAGAGAAACCCCTCCAAAACCTGACAGAGAAAATCAACAGGAGATGCAGGAAGACACATCCCTCATTTGCACATCCGGAGTGCTTTTCTAAAGACTTCTCTGCATCTGGATGCTCTTTGCACTTGGCAGCAAACTGCTTCCACTGCTTCCCACTCCAGCAAGGGGAACATCCCTGGAATTTCATGTCCAGTGTCTCTGCCTAAAGCAGCCCCACGGCAACACGAAGCTTCCCTCGGGCATTTCGTTTCTTTATCCCAAATATTCTCCCCACTCAGCCACAATCTAGAAAGAACAAAAGGGAAAAGAAGGAAGACCAATTAATTCTGACATAAGGAGTCTTGACTATCCCGACACACTGCCAGGTGAAAAAACATCCCTGCCACTCTAAGAAATCCCCCTGATACTGTCTCCATTCTGTATCAATTATTTAAATGTTGTATTAAGGAGCGTAAGGACACAATGCTTGGAATTCTCAAAAACGGCTCCGCCTGGCTACTCCAAGCACTTTCCCACCCGGGGAGCTGAGCTGTCCCACATTTAAACGCCACGTTTGATCCAAATCCCATAGAAATCTGATATTGTTTGGCTCCTGAGCTTTCCCAAAAGCTGTCCAGTCAAGCCTGGAAATCCTCACTGAAGCTTTGCCATGTCACATCGGGATTTACCCTTGGGAAAACCCCACTCTGAGCACTTGGGTTTCAAGAGGTTGCACCCAATGTTACAGACACAGAATTCCTGTGGGGTTTGGCATTTCCTGCACCTCCAAACACGTGAAAAGAATGAAGTGCAGAGTCCCGAGGCTCCATTATTGCCATTCTCCTCACATCCCTTTCCTCAGCTGCACATGGCTTTGTGCCTCCTCTGAAGGGCTGGAAAGGAATTTGGGAACCCCCCTCAGCTTCTTCTCTGAGCCGGCCCAAAAGGCAAACAGGAAAAAAAAACCCCAAAAGCGCACAAAATCCCAGCCCCTCCCAAGATGCAGCTCCTCACACCAAACCTTGGGAGAATCCCTGGTGCTTCCAACACTGCTGCAATCCCACCTGGAGCTGAGCTTACAGGGTGCTCTGCCTAATCCACATCCAAGCCTGGATAGCCCAAAGCCTGCAAGAAAAGAGGAGGCAAAGTGAAGGGGAGAGGGGGGGAAAAACGGAGTTTTAGGTTTTTCCCCTGTTTGCAACAGGATTGAAGGGCAGGATGGAGAGGTTTCGTGGAAAAGAAGTACCAAAGGCTGCTTCATTCCCAGCAATTAGCGCTGCTCAGGTTGAATCCAAGAGGCCCAATCCACCAGGTTTAAACAGGAGCGGCCGACAGGATGGGTTATGACACAGATCTGTGAAGCTGGAGCCTTCTTCCTTCTCCCGGGCTCTCCCAGAAATTCTCCATGTCCGGACGCGCTCCCGCTCTCCCTGCTGGGGAGGACGGACTTGGATAGCCCGGGTGACTGCTGAGCCTAAAACAATAAGCGATCCAAGTGTTTTTCCCCAGGAAATGACATATTCTCTGGACCTGGGATAACCCATATCCCATGGCCTTCTCCAGGAAGAGTCCCAGCTGGATATGGTCTCCCAGAAAGGATTCCATAGGGGCTCACCTTTTGCTTGGAGCTCGGCTGAATTCCTCAGCAATGCCAGGGAATGTGGCCATTGGAGGCTTTGAGCAGATTAGGCTCATTTGCCTTTTTAGGTTTTGTTACCATCTCTCAGACTTCCCACTGGATTGTGGCCTCCAAGGAACATGTAAATCCCATTGGATTCCTGCTCTTTGGATATTTTTGTACCATTCCTGTACAAAACGAGGCCCCCTGTTCGGATGCTTTTCCCCACCGTTCCCCAGCAGTTTTATCTGCCAGTGCATTCCCTGTGTTGGTTGGGCTCTTCCCAGATCTCTGAGCTCCTTCACAAGGCAGGAGATCCATTTGGCCCAGGAACCGAACCCTCCCGAGGAATTGTCTGATGCCATCTCCACATTTCACAGCTGATCCTTGTGCTCAAAGGATCCCTCTTTCTTCCCTTCAGCCAATTCCAAGCCTCGCTGCCCCCAGCCGGGAACAGTCCCCAGGCCGATCCCTGCAGTCTTCCCTGCCAGGATCCTGCTCAGGAATCCATGGGAATGTAAGAATTAATTCTTCCCACCCCTGCCCAGTTCTAATTCCAAAGGATTTGGTGTCTGCCTTACCCGGCTGGAGCCTGCTTCCAACTCTGCTCTTGCTGCTTCTGCTGCTTTCCATTTCCCAGGAATTCCACCAACGGAGCGACAGCGTTTTCCACCTCCTCCTCCAGCATTCCCTCTGTTGCGTTCGGGTGCTGGAAGGATATCAAAACCAGGGCCTCACTATCAGGAATTATATCCCCGGATTTGTTCCTTTCCAAATGTCACCTCTTCCCAACAAAGCACTGGCCATACAAGGAATTCTAGAGAGCGATGTGCTGACCACTGCTTACTCCTCTGGAATGTCAGAGCTTGGAAAAAAAGGGCAGTTGAGGCTTTTCCTGGTGCTGCCCATGAAGTGTATTTTACCTAAGTGCCCCTGCCCATGCCTTTGCCTGTATCCGCCAAAAATCCACCCGTTCATTCCCCAGCTGCTGCCTCCCTCTTTTCCTGGATCCAACAGAATTTTAACAGGTGAATATTCCCCTCTGGAAGAGCACCTTTCATTCCAAACCTAAGAACAAACAAATGAATCACTTTCCTTCGACCTTCCTTATTAGGATTCCACTGAGAGCAGTGGATGGAAAATGATCCTCTCCTGGTCCCTGCTGGATTCCCGGAGCAGGGATTCTTTCCCTCTTCCCCCCCCCCCCCCGCCCCCCCGCGGTGACCACCCTGCCCTGCCCCCTTTTCAGGCTTTGTTCCACAGCTCTTGTCTCCAACTCTTGCATCCTTTCCCTCACTCCAGGAGCTCCCAGCAGTTCCACACCCTCTTTTCTCCCATCCTGATCCTTTCTCCAAGAACAGAGCTCTGCATTTCAATTCCCTTCGCTTTTCTCCGACAATTCCCACCAATCCAGACCTAAAGCTGACACAAGGAACACTCAGTGCCCACAAATGCAAATCCAGACCTGGCCATGCCTAAACCAGCAAGTCTGAACACACAATCCTGGACCATCTGCATTAATTCAAACCTAACAATTAGGACACACTGAAGACTTCAACATTCCCAAGAAACACCCTGTTGCCTTCAACTCCCTGGGGTTTTTGCTTTGAACTCATACGGATTAGGGGATCAAGGGATTTCCCTGAAAAAAACCTGTGTGGTGCATGCTGGAATCCCCGATCCCGTGAATCCAGGGAGTGTTAAAAGCTTAAGTCCAACCTGGCCCACCATAAATTTTTGCCAACTATCCCCCAAATGATCAGGTTAACAGAACCCTCCTCTGGTGCTGCGTTTTTAGTATTGGAAAGCCAGGAATTACTTTATTCCCAGAGCGAGGCTCTGGATATGGGCTTGGGGAGAACAAGACCTTACCAACTTACAGAGCCAGGGGATGACGTTTGGGAACAATCCTGGGCTGCCTGGCAGCAATTCATTGTACCTCTTGTCACCCACGAACACCTTCACCCACTCCTCCAGGAGCCCGGGCCAGCGGCTCTGCTTCTCTTGGAGCAGGAGGCATTGCCCTGCCCACTGCAGGGACCTGCAAACCATTCCGGAGTCAGCTCCGAGCCAGGGACGGGGCAACACCCCGTCCCACGGCTCCAGCGGCTCGGGCCCTCGGTAATTCCGGATCTGAGCCTCGTAATCCCTGCAGGGAAGAGGCCGGCTCAGGCCGGGATCGGGGAGGGTGGGAAGCGCCCGGGGTGGGCGGAGGCTCTGCCACCCCCACGGCCGCGGCATCCGCACAGCTCCGGGGGACGGGGCCCGCCCCGATGCCGCTCCCCGTCCCGTTATGCCGTTCCCCCGCTCCCCATCCCGTTCTCCCGCTCCTCGCTCACCGCCCGGGCCCGTCCATGCCCGCCTGTCCCCCGCCGACCGCGCCTGCCCACTCAAACTGGCCACGGCAGCCGCGCCACGCCTCCCCATTGGCCAGCCCTCGGCCCGCCCCGCCTTCCTATTGGCCGCTGGCCCCGTCAATCACGCGGGAAACCCCGCCGCCCGCAGGCACCGCTCCCACGGCGGCCGCTACACGGCGGCCCGGGCGCATTCCCAGGGGAAAAGGAGAGTTGTTATCAACACTCGAACCTCCCAAGCGTTGTTATTGCTCAGAGAGCTGCGCCGGCACTGAGCTACTCCCATGCGCCTGCACGGCTTTGGGGAGGGGCAAGACCACGTCCCACTCCTGCCTGGAGAAATTTCAATGCCCTAAAAAGTCATTTCCCTTCTCTCTCTCTGACCCAGGGCCAAAGCAGCTGTGTAGAACAACCCGGGGGATTTATGGGAGGGTGATTCTCTCAGGAAAGACCCCAGACCCTGAGGAAACAAACCCACCCCAAATTTCCAGCTGAAAACACGCTGCTTCCTGAACGGCAGCGCACAAAGCTCTCTATAGCCAGACAGGAGATGACAGTCCAGAAAAAGCCAAAAGATGTGCTCTGCCTGCATGCACTCTCTTGACTGGTAATTCCAAAGGAAATTCCCCACAGATCGTAAGCAGTCGCCTGCAATTTGTCCTCTGCATTCATGACTGCCTTGGCTTTCTGTAGAAGTGTGTCAAACATCCACGCAGGCGTCAGGGCCTGGGCTGGCTCGTTTATGGCTCTTCCTGACAGGCCCAGGCCAAACCCAAGCACCCCCCTCACTGCTCCAGCCCCACTTTCAGGGAAATACTGACACGGCTTAGAAATACTCTCCTTCCCTGCAACTCACTCCCTCCCTGCGCATCCCCGGAGAGGATTTACTCCGTCCTTTGTTCCCGACAGCACCTCTCCAGCGCAAATCCCACTTCACACAGACACTGACTAAGCAGACCTAAGGCAGTGGTTCCAATCCCCAGCTGCAATCCCCAACTCCCTGTCTCCTGCACAGCTCGTCCAAGCACTCCCAGCAATCTCACCTCAGCCCAGAGACTCTCTGTCCGCAGAGGGAAACACAACCCGATGGCACGCAGCTCTGGCACCACATTCCCTCTTCCCTTCTCCCTTTTTCCAGCACACCAGGCTGCTGGAAACGGCATTCCCTAGGCAGTTCATCCCAACACAGAGAAGAGGAGCCTGTGACTTACCCACACCGTGGGCAGGACAAGGGGGGCCCTAGCTGGCTTTGGCTGCTCTAATACCAAAGCTCTTGGGACGACTTCAGTGGTTTTTCCTGTCTTGAAAGAGTGCAGAAAAGCAAAGTTAATCCCACTGTGGACTCCAAGACTCCTGCATTTCCTATTTCTCCTATGATTGCTCACCATGAAATTTTATCCATGGAAAAAAAGCATGAAGAATAACACCATATCAAATAAAAAGTGCCCTTTTCCAGCATTTTTATACCAGGCATTAAAAAGATGCCCATTTCTCTTCCAGCATTGCTTCCCTCATTTTAGCAGAACCGTTTTCATCCCAGACCCCACTCATCAGCTGTTCAATCCTCTGGCACTGGATTTGGACAAAAGAAGGGACGCACCTGGATCGCAGGAAATCACAGAGAGAAACCCCTCCAAAACCTGACAGAGAAAATCAACAGGAGATGCAGGAAGACACATCCCTCATTTGCACATCCGGAGTGCTTTTCTAAAGACTTCTCTGCATCTGGATGCTCTTTGCACTTGGCAGCAAACTGCTTCCACTGCTTCCCACTCCAGCAAGGGGAACATCCCTGGAATTTCATGTCCAGTGTCTCTGCCTAAAGCAGCCCCACGGCAACACGAAGCTTCCCTCGGGCATTTCGTTTCTTTATCCCAAATATTCTCCCCACTCAGCCACAATCTAGAAAGAACAAAAGGGAAAAGAAGGAAGACCAATTAATTCTGACATAAGGAGTCTTGACTATCCCGACACACTGCCAGGTGAAAAAACATCCCTGCCACTCTAAGAAATCCCCCTGATACTGTCTCCATTCTGTATCAATTATTTAAATGTTGTATTAAGGAGCGTAAGGACACAATGCTTGGAATTCTCAAAAACGGCTCCGCCTGGCTACTCCAAGCACTTTCCCACCCGGGGAGCTGAGCTGTCCCACATTTAAACGCCACGTTTGATCCAAATCCCATAGAAATCTGATATTGTTTGGCTCCTGAGCTTTCCCAAAAGCTGTCCAGTCAAGCCTGGAAATCCTCACTGAAGCTTTGCCATGTCACATCGGGATTTACCCTTGGGAAAACCCCACTCTGAGCACTTGGGTTTCAAGAGGTTGCACCCAATGTTACAGACACAGAATTCCTGTGGGGTTTGGCATTTCCTGCACCTCCAAACACGTGAAAAGAATGAAGTGCAGAGTCCCGAGGCTCCATTATTGCCATTCTCCTCACATCCCTTTCCTCAGCTGCACATGGCTTTGTGCCTCCTCTGAAGGGCTGGAAAGGAATTTGGGAACCCCCCTCAGCTTCTTCTCTGAGCCGGCCCAAAAGGCAAACAGGAAAAAAAAACCCCAAAAGCGCACAAAATCCCAGCCCCTCCCAAGATGCAGCTCCTCACACCAAACCTTGGGAGAATCCCTGGTGCTTCCAACACTGCTGCAATCCCACCTGGAGCTGAGCTTACAGGGTGCTCTGCCTAATCCACATCCAAGCCTGGATAGCCCAAAGCCTGCAAGAAAAGAGGAGGCAAAGTGAAGGGGAGAGGGGGGGAAAAACGGAGTTTTAGGTTTTTCCCCTGTTTGCAACAGGATTGAAGGGCAGGATGGAGAGGTTTCGTGGAAAAGAAGTACCAAAGGCTGCTTCATTCCCAGCAATTAGCGCTGCTCAGGTTGAATCCAAGAGGCCCAATCCACCAGGTTTAAACAGGAGCGGCCGACAGGATGGGTTATGACACAGATCTGTGAAGCTGGAGCCTTCTTCCTTCTCCCGGGCTCTCCCAGAAATTCTCCATGTCCGGACGCGCTCCCGCTCTCCCTGCTGGGGAGGACGGACTTGGATAGCCCGGGTGACTGCTGAGCCTAAAACAATAAGCGATCCAAGTGTTTTTCCCCAGGAAATGACATATTCTCTGGACCTGGGATAACCCATATCCCATGGCCTTCTCCAGGAAGAGTCCCAGCTGGATATGGTCTCCCAGAAAGGATTCCATAGGGGCTCACCTTTTGCTTGGAGCTCGGCTGAATTCCTCAGCAATGCCAGGGAATGTGGCCATTGGAGGCTTTGAGCAGATTAGGCTCATTTGCCTTTTTAGGTTTTGTTACCATCTCTCAGACTTCCCACTGGATTGTGGCCTCCAAGGAACATGTAAATCCCATTGGATTCCTGCTCTTTGGATATTTTTGTACCATTCCTGTACAAAACGAGGCCCCCTGTTCGGATGCTTTTCCCCACCGTTCCCCAGCAGTTTTATCTGCCAGTGCATTCCCTGTGTTGGTTGGGCTCTTCCCAGATCTCTGAGCTCCTTCACAAGGCAGGAGATCCATTTGGCCCAGGAACCGAACCCTCCCGAGGAATTGTCTGATGCCATCTCCACATTTCACAGCTGATCCTTGTGCTCAAAGGATCCCTCTTTCTTCCCTTCAGCCAATTCCAAGCCTCGCTGCCCCCAGCCGGGAACAGTCCCCAGGCCGATCCCTGCAGTCTTCCCTGCCAGGATCCTGCTCAGGAATCCATGGGAATGTAAGAATTAATTCTTCCCACCCCTGCCCAGTTCTAATTCCAAAGGATTTGGTGTCTGCCTTACCCGGCTGGAGCCTGCTTCCAACTCTGCTCTTGCTGCTTCTGCTGCTTTCCATTTCCCAGGAATTCCACCAACGGAGCGACAGCGTTTTCCACCTCCTCCTCCAGCATTCCCTCTGTTGCGTTCGGGTGCTGGAAGGATATCAAAACCAGGGCCTCACTATCAGGAATTATATCCCCGGATTTGTTCCTTTCCAAATGTCACCTCTTCCCAACAAAGCACTGGCCATACAAGGAATTCTAGAGAGCGATGTGCTGACCACTGCTTACTCCTCTGGAATGTCAGAGCTTGGAAAAAAAGGGCAGTTGAGGCTTTTCCTGGTGCTGCCCATGAAGTGTATTTTACCTAAGTGCCCCTGCCCATGCCTTTGCCTGTATCCGCCAAAAATCCACCCGTTCATTCCCCAGCTGCTGCCTCCCTCTTTTCCTGGATCCAACAGAATTTTAACAGGTGAATATTCCCCTCTGGAAGAGCACCTTTCATTCCAAACCTAAGAACAAACAAATGAATCACTTTCCTTCGACCTTCCTTATTAGGATTCCACTGAGAGCAGTGGATGGAAAATGATCCTCTCCTGGTCCCTGCTGGATTCCCGGAGCAGGGATTCTTTCCCTCTTCCCCCCCCCCCCCCGCCCCCCCGCGGTGACCACCCTGCCCTGCCCCCTTTTCAGGCTTTGTTCCACAGCTCTTGTCTCCAACTCTTGCATCCTTTCCCTCACTCCAGGAGCTCCCAGCAGTTCCACACCCTCTTTTCTCCCATCCTGATCCTTTCTCCAAGAACAGAGCTCTGCATTTCAATTCCCTTCGCTTTTCTCCGACAATTCCCACCAATCCAGACCTAAAGCTGACACAAGGAACACTCAGTGCCCACAAATGCAAATCCAGACCTGGCCATGCCTAAACCAGCAAGTCTGAACACACAATCCTGGACCATCTGCATTAATTCAAACCTAACAATTAGGACACACTGAAGACTTCAACATTCCCAAGAAACACCCTGTTGCCTTCAACTCCCTGGGGTTTTTGCTTTGAACTCATACGGATTAGGGGATCAAGGGATTTCCCTGAAAAAAACCTGTGTGGTGCATGCTGGAATCCCCGATCCCGTGAATCCAGGGAGTGTTAAAAGCTTAAGTCCAACCTGGCCCACCATAAATTTTTGCCAACTATCCCCCAAATGATCAGGTTAACAGAACCCTCCTCTGGTGCTGCGTTTTTAGTATTGGAAAGCCAGGAATTACTTTATTCCCAGAGCGAGGCTCTGGATATGGGCTTGGGGAGAACAAGACCTTACCAACTTACAGAGCCAGGGGATGACGTTTGGGAACAATCCTGGGCTGCCTGGCAGCAATTCATTGTACCTCTTGTCACCCACGAACACCTTCACCCACTCCTCCAGGAGCCCGGGCCAGCGGCTCTGCTTCTCTTGGAGCAGGAGGCATTGCCCTGCCCACTGCAGGGACCTGCAAACCATTCCGGAGTCAGCTCCGAGCCAGGGACGGGACAACACCCCGTCCCACGGCTCCAGCGGCTCGGGCCCTCGGTAATTCCGGATCTGAGCCTCGTAATCCCTGCAGGGAAGAGGCCGGCTCAGGCCGGGATCGGGGAGGGTGGGAAGCGCCCGGGGTGGGCGGAGGCTCTGCCACCCCCACGGCCGCGGCATCCGCACAGCTCCGGGGGACGGGGCCCGCCCCGATGCCGCTCCCCGTCCCGTTATGCCGTTCCCCCGCTCCCCATCCCGTTCTCCCGCTCCTCGCTCACCGCCCGGGCCCGTCCATGCCCGCCTGTCCCCCGCCGACCGCGCCTGCCCACTCAAACTGGCCACGGCAGCCGCGCCACGCCTCCCCATTGGCCAGCCCTCGGCCCGCCCCGCCTTCCTATTGGCCGCTGGCCCCGTCAATCACGCGGGAAACCCCGCCGCCCGCAGGCACCGCTCCCACGGCGGCCGCTACACGGCGGCCCGGGCGCATTCCCAGGGGAAAAGGAGAGTTGTTATCAACACTCGAACCTCCCAAGCGTTGTTATTGCTCAGAGAGCTGCGCCGGCACTGAGCTACTCCCATGCGCCTGCACGGCTTTGGGGAGGGGCAAGACCACGTCCCACTCCTGCCTGGAGAAATTTCAATGCCCTAAAAAGTCATTTCCCTTCTCTCTCTCTGACCCAGGGCCAAAGCAGCTGTGTAGAACAACCCGGGGGATTTATGGGAGGGTGATTCTCTCAGGAAAGACCCCAGACCCTGAGGAAACAAACCCACCCCAAATTTCCAGCTGAAAACACGCTGCTTCCTGAACGGCAGCGCACAAAGCTCTCTATAGCCAGACAGGAGATGACAGTCCAGAAAAAGCCAAAAGATGTGCTCTGCCTGCATGCACTCTCTTGACTGGTAATTCCAAAGGAAATTCCCCACAGATCGTAAGCAGTCGCCTGCAATTTGTCCTCTGCATTCATGACTGCCTTGGCTTTCTGTAGAAGTGTGTCAAACATCCACGCAGGCGTCAGGGCCTGGGCTGGCTCGTTTATGGCTCTTCCTGACAGGCCCAGGCCAAACCCAAGCACCCCCCTCACTGCTCCAGCCCCACTTTCAGGGAAATACTGACACGGCTTAGAAATACTCTCCTTCCCTGCAACTCACTCCCTCCCTGCGCATCCCCGGAGAGGATTTACTCCGTCCTTTGTTCCCGACAGCACCTCTCCAGCGCAAATCCCACTTCACACAGACACTGACTAAGCAGACCTAAGGCAGTGGTTCCAATCCCCAGCTGCAATCCCCAACTCCCTGTCTCCTGCACAGCTCGTCCAAGCACTCCCAGCAATCTCACCTCAGCCCAGAGACTCTCTGTCCGCAGAGGGAAACACAACCCGATGGCACGCAGCTCTGGCACCACATTCCCTCTTCCCTTCTCCCTTTTTCCAGCACACCAGGCTGCTGGAAACGGCATTCCCTAGGCAGTTCATCCCAACACAGAGAAGAGGAGCCTGTGACTTACCCACACCGTGGGCAGGACAAGGGGGGCCCTAGCTGGCTTTGGCTGCTCTAATACCAAAGCTCTTGGGACGACTTCAGTGGTTTTTCCTGTCTTGAAAGAGTGCAGAAAAGCAAAGTTAATCCCACTGTGGACTCCAAGACTCCTGCATTTCCTATTTCTCCTATGATTGCTCACCATGAAATTTTATCCATGGAAAAAAAGCATGAAGAATAACACCATATCAAATAAAAAGTGCCCTTTTCCAGCATTTTTATACCAGGCATTAAAAAGATGCCCATTTCTCTTCCAGCATTGCTTCCCTCATTTTAGCAGAACCGTTTTCATCCCAGACCCCACTCATCAGCTGTTCAATCCTCTGGCACTGGATTTGGACAAAAGAAGGGACGCACCTGGATCGCAGGAAATCACAGAGAGAAACCCCTCCAAAACCTGACAGAGAAAATCAACAGGAGATGCAGGAAGACACATCCCTCATTTGCACATCCGGAGTGCTTTTCTAAAGACTTCTCTGCATCTGGATGCTCTTTGCACTTGGCAGCAAACTGCTTCCACTGCTTCCCACTCCAGCAAGGGGAACATCCCTGGAATTTCATGTCCAGTGTCTCTGCCTAAAGCAGCCCCACGGCAACACGAAGCTTCCCTCGGGCATTTCGTTTCTTTACCCCAAACATTCTCCCCACTCAGCCACAATCTAGAAAGAACAAAAAGGAAAAGAAGGAAGACCAATTAATTCTGACATAAGGAGTCTTGACTATCCCGACACACTGCCAGGTGAAAAAACATCCCTGCCACTCTAAGAAATCCCCCTGATACTGTCTCCATTCTGTATCAATTATTTAAACGCTGTATTAAGGAGCGTAAGGACACAATGCTTGGAATTCTCAAAAACGGCTCCGCCTGGCTACTCCAAGCACTTTCTCACCCGGGGAGCTGAGCTGTCCCACATTTAAACGCCACGTTTGATCCAAATCCCATAGAAATCTGATATTGTTTGGCTCCTGAGCTTTCCCAAAAGCTGTCCAGTCAAGCCTGGAAATCCTCACTGAAGCTTTGCCATGTCACATCGGGATTTACCCTTGGGAAAACCCCACTCTGAGCACTTGGGTTTCAAGAGGTTGCACCCAATGTTACAGACACAGAATTCCTGTGGGGTTTGGCATTTCCTGCACCTCCAAACACGTGAAAAGAATGAAGTGCAGAGTCCCGAGGCTCCATTATTGCCATTCTCCTCACATCCCTTTCCTCAGCTGCACATGGCTTTGTGCCTCCTCTGAAGGGCTGGAAAGGAATTTGGGAACCCCCCTCAGCTTCTTCTCTGAGCCGGCCCAAAAGGCAAACAGGAAAAAAAAACCCCAAAAGCGCACAAAATCCCAGCCCCTCCCAAGATGCAGCTCCTCACACCAAACCTTGGGAGAATCCCTGGTGCTTCCAACACCGCTGCAATCCCACCTGGAGCTGAGCTTACAGGGTGCTCTGCCTAATCCACATCCAAGCCTGGATAGCCCAAAGCCTGCAAGAAAAGAGGAGGCAAAGTGAAGGGGAGAGGGGGGGAAAAACGGAATTTTAGGTTTTTCCCGTGTTTACAACAGGATTGAAGGGCAGGATGGAGAGGTTTTGTGGAAAAGAAGTACCAAAGGCTGCTTCATTCCCAGCAATTAGCGCTGCTCAGGTTGAATCCAAGAGGCCCAATCCACCAGGTTTAAACAGGAGCGGCCGACAGGATGGGTTATGACACAGATCTGTGAAGCTGGAGCCTTCTTCCTTCTCCCGGGCTCTCCCAGAAATTCTCCATGTCCGGACGCGCTCCCGCTCTCCCTGCTGGGGAGGACGGACTTGGATAGCCCGGGTGACTGCTGAGCCTAAAACAATAAGCGATCCAAGTGTTTTTCCCCAGGAAATGACATATTCTCTGGACCTGGGATAACCCATATCCCATGGCCTTCTCCAGGAAGAGTCCCAGCTGGATATGGTCTCCCAGAAAGGATTCCATAGGGGCTCACCTTTTGCTTGGAGCTCGGCTGAATTCCTCAGCAATGCCAGGGAATGTGGCCATTGGAGGCTTTGGGCAGATTAGGCTCATTTGCCTTTTTAGGTTTTGTTACCGTCTCTCAGACTTCCCACTGGATTGTGGCCTCCAAGGAACATGTAAATCCCATTGGATTCCTGCTCTTTGGATATTTTTGTACCATTCCTGTACAAAACGAGGCCCCCTGTTCGGATGCTTTTCCCCACCGTTCCCCAGCAGTTTTATCTGCCAGTGCATTCCCTGTGTTGGTTGGGCTCTTCCCAGATCTCTGAGCTCCTTCACAAGGCAGGAGATCCATTTGGCCCAGGAACCGAACCCTCCCGAGGAATTGTCTGATGCCATCTCCACATTTCACAGCTGATCCTTGTGCTCAAAGGATCCCTCTTTCTTCCCTTCAGCCAATTCCAAGCCTCGCTGCCCCCAGCTGGGAACAGTCCCCAGGCCGATCCCTGCAGTCTTCCCTGCCAGGATCCTGCTCAGGAATCCATGGGCTACGAATGTAAGAATTAATTCTTCCCACCCCTGCCCAGTTCTAATTCCAAAGGATTTGGTGTCTGCCTTACCCGGCTGGAGCCTGCTTCCAACTCTGCTCTTGCTGCTTCTGCTGCTTTCCATTTCCCAGGAATTCCACCAACGGAGCGACAGCGTTTTCCACCTCCTCCTCCAGCATTCCCTCTGTTGCGTTCGGGTGCTGGAAGGATATCAAAACCAGGGCCTCACTATCAGGAATTATATCCCCGGATTTGTTCCTTTCCAAATGTCACCTCTTCCCAACAAAGCACTGGCCATCCAAGGAATTCTAGAGAGCGATGTGCTGACCACTGCTTACTCCTCTGGAATGTCAGAGCTTGGAAAAAAAGGGCAGTTGAGGCTTTTCCTGGTGCTGCCCATGAAGTGTATTTTACCTAAGTGCCCCTGCCCATGCCTTTGCCTGTATCCGCCAAAAATCCACCCGTTCATTCCCCAGCTGCTGCCTCCCTCTTTTCCTGGATCCAACAGAATTTTAACAGGTGAATATTCCCCTCTGGAAGAGCACCTTTCATTCCAAACCTAAGAACAAACAAATGAATCACTTTCCTTCGACCTTCCTTATTAGGATTCCACTGAGAGCAGTGGATGGAAAATGATCCTCTCCTGGTCCCTGCTGGATTCCCGGAGCAGGGATTCTTTCCCTCTTCCCCCCCCCCCCCCGCCCCCCCGCGGTGACCACCCTGCCCTGCCCCCTTTTCAGGCTTTGTTCCACAGCTCTTGTCTCCAACTCTTGCATCCTTTCCCTCACTCCAGGAGCTCCCAGCAGTTCCACACCCTCTTTTCTCCCATCCTGATCCTTTCTCCAAGAACAGAGCTCTGCATTTCAATTCCCTTCGCTTTTCTCCGACAATTCCCACCAATCCAGACCTAAAGCTGACACAAGGAACACTCAGTGCCCACAAATGCAAATCCAGACCTGGCCATGCCTAAACCAGCAAGTCTGAACACACAATCCTGGACCATCTGCATTAATTCAAACCTAACAATTAGGACACACTGAAGACTTCAACATTCCCAAGAAACACCCTGTTGCCTTCAACTCCCTGGGGTTTTTGCTTTGAACTCATACGGATTAGGGGATCAAGGGATTTCCCTGAAAAAAACCTGTGTGGTGCATGCTGGAATCCCCGATCCCGTGAATCCAGGGAGTGTTAAAAGCTTAAGTCCAACCTGGCCCACCATAAATTTTTGCCAACTATCCCCCAAATGATCAGGTTAACAGAACCCTCCTCTGGTGCTGCGTTTTTAGTATTGGAAAGCCAGGAATTACTTTATTCCCAGAGCGAGGCTCTGGATATGGGCTTGGGGAGAACAAGACCTTACCAACTTACAGAGCCAGGGGATGACGTTTGGGAACAATCCTGGGCTGCCTGGCAGCAATTCATTGTACCTCTTGTCACCCACGAACACCTTCACCCACTCCTCCAGGAGCCCGGGCCAGCGGCTCTGCTTCTCTTGGAGCAGGAGGCATTGCCCTGCCCACTGCAGGGACCTGCAAACCATTCCGGAGTCAGCTCCGAGCCAGGGACGGGGCAACACCCCGTCCCACGGCTCCAGCGGCTCGGGCCCTCGGTAATTCCGGATCTGAGCCTCGTAATCCCTGCAGGGAAGAGGCCGGCTCAGGCCGGGATCGGGGAGGGTGGGAAGCGCCCGGGGTGGGCGGAGGCTCTGCCACCCCCACGGCCGCGGCATCCGCACAGCTCCGGGGGACGGGGCCCGCCCCGATGCCGCTCCCCGTCCCGTTATGCCGTTCCCCCGCTCCCCATCCCGTTCTCCCGCTCCTCGCTCACCGCCCGGGCCCGTCCATGCCCGCCTGTCCCCCGCCGACCGCGCCTGCCCACTCAAACTGGCCACGGCAGCCGCGCCACGCCTCCCCATTGGCCAGCCCTCGGCCCGCCCCGCCTTCCTATTGGCCGCTGGCCCCGTCAATCACGCGGGAAACCCCGCCGCCCGCAGGCACCGCTCCCACGGCGGCCGCTACACGGCGGCCCGGGCGCATTCCCAGGGGAAAAGGAGAGTTGTTATCAACACTCGAACCTCCCAAGCGTTGTTATTGCTCAGAGAGCTGCGCCGGTACTGAGCTACTCCCATGCGCCTGCACGGCTTTGGGGAGGGGCAAG
The DNA here is from genome assembly GCF_041296385.1 of Aphelocoma coerulescens. Lineage (NCBI taxonomy): Eukaryota > Metazoa > Chordata > Aves > Passeriformes > Corvidae > Aphelocoma > Aphelocoma coerulescens. Next base: position 215,383 of record NC_091017.1, read on the forward strand.
ACCACGTCCCACTCCTGCCTGGAGAAATTTCAATGCCCTAAAAAGTCATTTCCCTTCTCTCTCTCTGACCCAGGGCCAAAGCAGCTGTGTAGAACAACCCGGGGGATTTATGGGAGGGTGATTCTCTCAGGAAAGACCCCAGACCCTGAGGAAACAAACCCACCCCAAATTTCCAGCTGAAAACACGCTGCTTCCTGAACGGCAGCGCACAAAGCTCTCTATAGCCAGACAGGAGATGACAGTCCAGAAAAAGCCAAAAGATGTGCTCTGCCTGCATGCACTCTCTTGACTGGTAATTCCAAAGGAAATTCCCCACAGATCGTAAGCAGTCGCCTGCAATTTGTCCTCTGCATTCATGACTGCCTTGGCTTTCTGTAGAAGTGTGTCAAACATCCACGCAGGCGTCAGGGCCTGGGCTGGCTCGTTTATGGCTCTTCCTGACAGGCCCAGGCCAAACCCAAGCACCCCCCTCACTGCTCCAGCCCCACTTTCAGGGAAATACTGACACGGCTTAGAAATACTCTCCTTCCCTGCAACTCACTCCCTCCCTGCGCATCCCCGGAGAGGATTTACTCCGTCCTTTGTTCCCGACAGCACCTCTCCAGCGCAAATCCCACTTCACACAGACACTGACTAAGCAGACCTAAGGCAGTGGTTCCAATCCCCAGCTGCAATCCCCAACTCCCTGTCTCCTGCACAGCTCGTCCAAGCACTCCCAGCAATCTCACCTCAGCCCAGAGACTCTCTGTCCGCAGAGGGAAACACAACCCGATGGCACGCAGCTCTGGCACCACATTCCCTCTTCCCTTCTCCCTTTTTCCAGCACACCAGGCTGCTGGAAACGGCATTCCCTAGGCAGTTCATCCCAACACAGAGAAGAGGAGCCTGTGACTTACCCACACCATGGGCAGGACAAGGGGGGCCCTAGCTGGCTTTGGCTGCTCTAATACCAAAGCTCTTGGGACGACTTCAGTGGTTTTTCCTGTCTTGAAAGAGTGCAGAAAAGCAAAGTTAATCCCACTGTGGACTCCAAGACTCCTGCATTTCCTATTTCTCCTATGATTGCTCACCATGAAATTTTATCCATGGAAAAAAAGCATGAAGAATAACACCATATCAAATAAAAAGTGCCCTTTTCCAGCATTTTTATACCAGGCATTAAAAAGATGCCCATTTCTCTTCCAGCATTGCTTCCCTCATTTTAGCAGAACCGTTTTCATCCCAGACCCCACTCATCAGCTGTTCAATCCTCTGGCACTGGATTTGGACAAAAGAAGGGACGCACCTGGATCGCAGGAAATCACAGAGAGAAACCCCTCCAAAACCTGACAGAGAAAATCAACAGGAGATGCAGGAAGACACATCCCTCATTTGCACATCCGGAGTGCTTTTCTAAAGACTTCTCTGCATCTGGATGCTCTTTGCACTTGGCAGCAAACTGCTTCCACTGCTTCCCACTCCAGCAAGGGGAACATCCCTGGAATTTCATGTCCAGTGTCTCTGCCTAAAGCAGCCCCACGGCAACACGAAGCTTCCCTCGGGCATTTCGTTTCTTTATCCCAAATATTCTCCCCACTCAGCCACAATCTAGAAAGAACAAAAGGGAAAAGAAGGAAGACCAATTAATTCTGACATAAGGAGTCTTGACTATCCCGACACACTGCCAGGTGAAAAAACATCCCTGCCACTCTAAGAAATCCCCCTGATACTGTCTCCATTCTGTATCAATTATTTAAATGTTGTATTAAGGAGCGTAAGGACACAATGCTTGGAATTCTCAAAAACGGCTCCGCCTGGCTACTCCAAGCACTTTCCCACCCGGGGAGCTGAGCTGTCCCACATTTAAACGCCACGTTTGATCCAAATCCCATAGAAATCTGATATTGTTTGGCTCCTGAGCTTTCCCAAAAGCTGTCCAGTCAAGCCTGGAAATCCTCACTGAAGCTTTGCCATGTCACATCGGGATTTACCCTTGGGAAAACCCCACTCTGAGCACTTGGGTTTCAAGAGGTTGCACCCAATGTTACAGACACAGAATTCCTGTGGGGTTTGGCATTTCCTGCACCTCCAAACACGTGAAAAGAATGAAGTGCAGAGTCCCGAGGCTCCATTATTGCCATTCTCCTCACATCCCTTTCCTCAGCTGCACATGGCTTTGTGCCTCCTCTGAAGGGCTGGAAAGGAATTTGGGAACCCCCCTCAGCTTCTTCTCTGAGCCGGCCCAAAAGGCAAACAGGAAAAAAAAACCCCAAAAGCGCACAAAATCCCAGCCCCTCCCAAGATGCAGCTCCTCACACCAAACCTTGGGAGAATCCCTGGTGCTTCCAACACTGCTGCAATCCCACCTGGAGCTGAGCTTACAGGGTGCTCTGCCTAATCCACATCCAAGCCTGGATAGCCCAAAGCCTGCAAGAAAAGAGGAGGCAAAGTGAAGGGGAGAGGGGGGGAAAAACGGAGTTTTAGGTTTTTCCCCTGTTTGCAACAGGATTGAAGGGCAGGATGGAGAGGTTTCGTGGAAAAGAAGTACCAAAGGCTGCTTCATTCCCAGCAATTAGCGCTGCTCAGGTTGAATCCAAGAGGCCCAATCCACCAGGTTTAAACAGGAGCGGCCGACAGGATGGGTTATGACACAGATCTGTGAAGCTGGAGCCTTCTTCCTTCTCCCGGGCTCTCCCAGAAATTCTCCATGTCCGGACGCGCTCCCGCTCTCCCTGCTGGGGAGGACGGACTTGGATAGCCCGGGTGACTGCTGAGCCTAAAACAATAAGCGATCCAAGTGTTTTTCCCCAGGAAATGACATATTCTCTGGACCTGGGATAACCCATATCCCATGGCCTTCTCCAGGAAGAGTCCCAGCTGGATATGGTCTCCCAGAAAGGATTCCATAGGGGCTCACCTTTTGCTTGGAGCTCGGCTGAATTCCTCAGCAATGCCAGGGAATGTGGCCATTGGAGGCTTTGAGCAGATTAGGCTCATTTGCCTTTTTAGGTTTTGTTACCATCTCTCAGACTTCCCACTGGATTGTGGCCTCCAAGGAACATGTAAATCCCATTGGATTCCTGCTCTTTGGATATTTTTGTACCATTCCTGTACAAAACGAGGCCCCCTGTTCGGATGCTTTTCCCCACCGTTCCCCAGCAGTTTTATCTGCCAGTGCATTCCCTGTGTTGGTTGGGCTCTTCCCAGATCTCTGAGCTCCTTCACAAGGCAGGAGATCCATTTGGCCCAGGAACCGAACCCTCCCGAGGAATTGTCTGATGCCATCTCCACATTTCACAGCTGATCCTTGTGCTCAAAGGATCCCTCTTTCTTCCCTTCAGCCAATTCCAAGCCTCGCTGCCCCCAGCCGGGAACAGTCCCCAGGCCGATCCCTGCAGTCTTCCCTGCCAGGATCCTGCTCAGGAATCCATGGGAATGTAAGAATTAATTCTTCCCACCCCTGCCCAGTTCTAATTCCAAAGGATTTGGTGTCTGCCTTACCCGGCTGGAGCCTGCTTCCAACTCTGCTCTTGCTGCTTCTGCTGCTTTCCATTTCCCAGGAATTCCACCAACGGAGCGACAGCGTTTTCCACCTCCTCCTCCAGCATTCCCTCTGTTGCGTTCGGGTGCTGGAAGGATATCAAAACCAGGGCCTCACTATCAGGAATTATATCCCCGGATTTGTTCCTTTCCAAATGTCACCTCTTCCCAACAAAGCACTGGCCATCCAAGGAATTCTAGAGAGCGATGTGCTGACCACTGCTTACTCCTCTGGAATGTCAGAGCTTGGAAAAAAAGGGCAGTTGAGGCTTTTCCTGGTGCTGCCCATGAAGTGTATTTTACCTAAGTGCCCCTGCCCATGCCTTTGCCTGTATCCGCCAAAAATCCACCCGTTCATTCCCCAGCTGCTGCCTCCCTCTTTTCCTGGATCCAACAGAATTTTAACAGGTGAATATTCCCCTCTGGAAGAGCACCTTTCATTCCAAACCTAAGAACAAACAAATGAATCACTTTCCTTCGACCTTCCTTATTAGGATTCCACTGAGAGCAGTGGATGGAAAATGATCCTCTCCTGGTCCCTGCTGGATTCCCGGAGCAGGGATTCTTTCCCTCTTCCCCCCCCCCCCCCGCCCCCCCGCGGTGACCACCCTGCCCTGCCCCCTTTTCAGGCTTTGTTCCACAGCTCTTGTCTCCAACTCTTGCATCCTTTCCCTCACTCCAGGAGCTCCCAGCAGTTCCACACCCTCTTTTCTCCCATCCTGATCCTTTCTCCAAGAACAGAGCTCTGCATTTCAATTCCCTTCGCTTTTCTCCGACAATTCCCACCAATCCAGACCTAAAGCTGACACAAGGAACACTCAGTGCCCACAAATGCAAATCCAGACCTGGCCATGCCTAAACCAGCAAGTCTGAACACACAATCCTGGACCATCTGCATTAATTCAAACCTAACAATTAGGACACACTGAAGACTTCAACATTCCCAAGAAACACCCTGTTGCCTTCAACTCCCTGGGGTTTTTGCTTTGAACTCATACGGATTAGGGGATCAAGGGATTTCCCTGAAAAAAACCTGTGTGGTGCATGCTGGAATCCCCGATCCCGTGAATCCAGGGAGTGTTAAAAGCTTAAGTCCAACCTGGCCCACCATAAATTTTTGCCAACTATCCCCCAAATGATCAGGTTAACAGAACCCTCCTCTGGTGCTGCGTTTTTAGTATTGGAAAGCCAGGAATTACTTTATTCCCAGAGCGAGGCTCTGGATATGGGCTTGGGGAGAACAAGACCTTACCAACTTACAGAGCCAGGGGATGACGTTTGGGAACAATCCTGGGCTGCCTGGCAGCAATTCATTGTACCTCTTGTCACCCACGAACACCTTCACCCACTCCTCCAGGAGCCCGGGCCAGCGGCTCTGCTTCTCTTGGAGCAGGAGGCATTGCCCTGCCCACTGCAGGGACCTGCAAACCATTCCGGAGTCAGCTCCGAGCCAGGGACGGGGCAACACCCCGTCCCACGGCTCCAGCGGCTCGGGCCCTCGGTAATTCCGGATCTGAGCCTCGTAATCCCTGCAGGGAAGAGGCCGGCTCAGGCCGGGATCGGGGAGGGTGGGAAGCGCCCGGGGTGGGCGGAGGCTCTGCCACCCCCACGGCCGCGGCATCCGCACAGCTCCGGGGGACGGGGCCCGCCCCGATGCCGCTCCCCGTCCCGTTATGCCGTTCCCCCGCTCCCCATCCCGTTCTCCCGCTCCTCGCTCACCGCCCGGGCCCGTCCATGCCCGCCTGTCCCCCGCCGACCGCGCCTGCCCACTCAAACTGGCCACGGCAGCCGCGCCACGCCTCCCCATTGGCCAGCCCTCGGCCCGCCCCGCCTTCCTATTGGCCGCTGGCCCCGTCAATCACGCGGGAAACCCCGCCGCCCGCAGGCACCGCTCCCACGGCGGCCGCTACACGGCGGCCCGGGCGCATTCCCAGGGGAAAAGGAGAGTTGTTATCAACACTCGAACCTCCCAAGCGTTGTTATTGCTCAGAGAGCTGCGCCGGTACTGAGCTACTCCCATGCGCCTGCACGGCTTTGGGGAGGGGCAAGACCACGTCCCACTCCTGCCTGGAGAAATTTCAATGCCCTAAAAAGTCATTTCCCTTCTCTCTCTCTGACCCAGGGCCAAAGCAGCTGTGTAGAACAACCCGGGGGATTTATGGGAGGGTGATTCTCTCAGGAAAGACCCCAGACCCTGAGGAAACAAACCCACCCCAAATTTCCAGCTGAAAACACGCTGCTTCCTGAACGGCAGCGCACAAAGCTCTCTATAGCCAGACAGGAGATGACAGTCCAGAAAAAGCCAAAAGATGTGCTCTGCCTGCATGCACTCTCTTGACTGGTAATTCCAAAGGAAATTCCCCACAGATCGTAAGCAGTCGCCTGCAATTTGTCCTCTGCATTCATGACTGCCTTGGCTTTCTGTAGAAGTGTGTCAAACATCCACGCAGGCGTCAGGGCCTGGGCTGGCTCGTTTATGGCTCTTCCTGACAGGCCCAGGCCAAACCCAAGCACCCCCCTCACTGCTCCAGCCCCACTTTCAGGGAAATACTGACACGGCTTAGAAATACTCTCCTTCCCTGCAACTCACTCCCTCCCTGCGCATCCCCGGAGAGGATTTACTCCGTCCTTTGTTCCCGACAGCACCTCTCCAGCGCAAATCCCACTTCACACAGACACTGACTAAGCAGACCTAAGGCAGTGGTTCCAATCCCCAGCTGCAATCCCCAACTCCCTGTCTCCTGCACAGCTCGTCCAAGCACTCCCAGCAATCTCACCTCAGCCCAGAGACTCTCTGTCCGCAGAGGGAAACACAACCCGATGGCACGCAGCTCTGGCACCACATTCCCTCTTCCCTTCTCCCTTTTTCCAGCACACCAGGCTGCTGGAAACGGCATTCCCTAGGCAGTTCATCCCAACACAGAGAAGAGGAGCCTGTGACTTACCCACACCATGGGCAGGACAAGGGGGGCCCTAGCTGGCTTTGGCTGCTCTAATACCAAAGCTCTTGGGACGACTTCAGTGGTTTTTCCTGTCTTGAAAGAGTGCAGAAAAGCAAAGTTAATCCCACTGTGGACTCCAAGACTCCTGCATTTCCTATTTCTCCTATGATTGCTCACCATGAAATTTTATCCATGGAAAAAAAGCATGAAGAATAACACCATATCAAATAAAAAGTGCCCTTTTCCAGCATTTTTATACCAGGCATTAAAAAGATGCCCATTTCTCTTCCAGCATTGCTTCCCTCATTTTAGCAGAACCGTTTTCATCCCAGACCCCACTCATCAGCTGTTCAATCCTCTGGCACTGGATTTGGACAAAAGAAGGGACGCACCTGGATCGCAGGAAATCACAGAGAGAAACCCCTCCAAAACCTGACAGAGAAAATCAACAGGAGATGCAGGAAGACACATCCCTCATTTGCACATCCGGAGTGCTTTTCTAAAGACTTCTCTGCATCTGGATGCTCTTTGCACTTGGCAGCAAACTGCTTCCACTGCTTCCCACTCCAGCAAGGGGAACATCCCTGGAATTTCATGTCCAGTGTCTCTGCCTAAAGCAGCCCCACGGCAACACGAAGCTTCCCTCGGGCATTTCGTTTCTTTACCCCAAACATTCTCCCCACTCAGCCACAATCTAGAAAGAACAAAAGGGAAAAGAAGGAAGACCAATTAATTCTGACATAAGGAGTCTTGACTATCCCGACACACTGCCAGGTGAAAAAACATCCCTGCCACTCTAAGAAATCCCCCTGATACTGTCTCCATTCTGTATCAATTATTTAAACGCTGTATTAAGGAGCGTAAGGACACAATGCTTGGAATTCTCAAAAACGGCTCCGCCTGGCTACTCCAAGCACTTTCTCACCCGGGGAGCTGAGCTGTCCCACATTTAAACGCCACGTTTGATCCAAATCCCATAGAAATCTGATATTGTTTGGCTCCTGAGCTTTCCCAAAAGCTGTCCAGTCAAGCCTGGAAATCCTCACTGAAGCTTTGCCATGTCACATCGGGATTTACCCTTGGGAAAACCCCACTCTGAGCACTTGGGTTTCAAGAGGTTGCACCCAATGTTACAGACACAGAATTCCTGTGGGGTTTGGCATTTCCTGCACCTCCAAACACGTGAAAAGAATGAAGTGCAGAGTCCCGAGGCTCCATTATTGCCATTCTCCTCACATCCCTTTCCTCAGCTGCACATGGCTTTGTGCCTCCTCTGAAGGGCTGGAAAGGAATTTGGGAACCCCCCTCAGCTTCTTCTCTGAGCCGGCCCAAAAGGCAAACAGGAAAAAAAAACCCCAAAAGCGCACAAAATCCCAGCCCCTCCCAAGATGCAGCTCCTCACACCAAACCTTGGGAGAATCCCTGGTGCTTCCAACACCGCTGCAATCCCACCTGGAGCTGAGCTTACAGGGTGCTCTGCCTAATCCACATCCAAGCCTGGATAGCCCAAAGCCTGCAAGAAAAGAGGAGGCAAAGTGAAGGGGAGAGGGGGGGAAAAACGGAGTTTTAGGTTTTTCCCCTGTTTGCAACAGGATTGAAGGGCAGGATGGAGAGGTTTCGTGGAAAAGAAGTACCAAAGGCTGCTTCATTCCCAGCAATTAGCGCTGCTCAGGTTGAATCCAAGAGGCCCAATCCACCAGGTTTAAACAGGAGCGGCCGACAGGATGGGTTATGACACAGATCTGTGAAGCTGGAGCCTTCTTCCTTCTCCCGGGCTCTCCCAGAAATTCTCCATGTCCGGACGCGCTCCCGCTCTCCCTGCTGGGGAGGACGGACTTGGATAGCCCGGGTGACTGCTGAGCCTAAAACAATAAGTGATCCAAGTGTTTTTCCCCAGGAAATGACATATTCTCTGGACCTGGGATAACCCATATCCCATGGCCTTCTCCAGGAAGAGTCCCAGCTGGATATGGTCTCCCAGAAAGGATTCCATAGGGGCTCACCTTTTGCTTGGAGCTCGGCTGAATTCCTCAGCAATGCCAGGGAATGTGGCCATTGGAGGCTTTGAGCAGATTAGGCTCATTTGCCTTTTTAGGTTTTGTTACCATCTCTCAGACTTCCCACTGGATTGTGGCCTCCAAGGAACATGTAAATCCCATTGGATTCCTGCTCTTTGGATATTTTTGTACCATTCCTGTACAAAACGAGGCCCCCTGTTCGGATGCTTTTCCCCACCGTTCCCCAGCAGTTTTATCTGCCAGTGCATTCCCTGTGTTGGTTGGGCTCTTCCCAGATCTCTGAGCTCCTTCACAAGGCAGGAGATCCATTTGGCCCAGGAACCGAACCCTCCCGAGGAATTGTCTGATGCCATCTCCACATTTCACAGCTGATCCTTGTGCTCAAAGGATCCCTCTTTCTTCCCTTCAGCCAATTCCAAGCCTCGCTGCCCCCAGCCGGGAACAGTCCCCAGGCCGATCCCTGCAGTCTTCCCTGCCAGGATCCTGCTCAGGAATCCATGGGAATGTAAGAATTAATTCTTCCCACCCCTGCCCAGTTCTAATTCCAAAGGATTTGGTGTCTGCCTTACCCGGCTGGAGCCTGCTTCCAACTCTGCTCTTGCTGCTTCTGCTGCTTTCCATTTCCCAGGAATTCCACCAACGGAGCGACAGCGTTTTCCACCTCCTCCTCCAGCATTCCCTCTGTTGCGTTCGGGTGCTGGAAGGATATCAAAACCAGGGCCTCACTATCAGGAATTATATCCCCGGATTTGTTCCTTTCCAAATGTCACCTCTTCCCAATAAAGCACTGGCCATCCAAGGAATTCTAGAGAGCGATGTGCTGACCACTGCTTACTCCTCTGGAATGTCAGAGCTTGGAAAAAAAGGGCAGTTGAGGCTTTTCCTGGTGCTGCCCATGAAGTGTATTTTACCTAAGTGCCCCTGCCCATGCCTTTGCCTGTACCCGCCAAAAATCCACCCGTTCATTCCCCAGCTGCTGCCTCCCTCTTTTCCTGGATCCAACAGAATTTTAACAGGTGAATATTCCCCTCTGGAAGAGCACCTTTCATTCCAAACCTAAGAACAAACAAATGAATCACTTTCCTTCGACCTTCCTTATTAGGATTCCACTGAGAGCAGTGGATGGAAAATGATCCTCTCCTGGTCCCTGCTGGATTCCCGGAGCAGGGATCCTTTCCCTCTTTCCCCCCACCCCCCGCGGTGCCCTCCTCCCCCTCCCGCCCCACCCCGCACCCTTTCCAGGCTTTGTTCCACAGCTTTTGCCTCCGGACCTCAGATCCTTTTGGTCTCCAGGAGCTCCCAGCAGCTCCACAGCCTTTCCTCTCCCATCCTGATCCTTTCTCCAGGAATGGAGCTGTGCATTGCAATTCCCTTCTCTTTTCTCCGACAATTCCCACCAACCCAGACCTAGAGCTGACACAAGGAACGCTCGGTGCCCACAAATCCAAATCCAGACCCGGCCATCCCTAAACCAGCAACTCCCGGACAATTTGCGTTCATTCCAACCTAACACTGAGGACTCACCTAATCCTTCAAAATTCCCAAGAAATATCCCGTTGCCTTCAGCTCCCCGGGGATTCTGCTTCGTGCTCACACGGATTTGGGACTTCCCTGAAAAACCCGTGCAGGGCACGCTGGAATCCCCGATCCCGTGAATCCGGGGAGTGTGCAAAGCTCGGTCCAGCCTGGGCCCCCAGAAATTTTTGCCAAATATCCCCCAAGTCCTCGGGACAACAGAACTCTCTGGTACTGCATTTTTGGCGTTGTAAAGCCTGGAATCACTTTATTCCTAGTGCTGGGCTCTGCATACGGCCGAGAAAATCCCGGCCTCCACACAGACCCAGATTCCAAACTTTTTGATACATTTTAGCAAACCGAGAAATTCCCCCTCCCTGCTTCTTCTTAAGGGCATCCTTCTTTTCCCTTACCCGGCCTGCTCTCTCCCACTGGGCTGGGTTTTTCCCTTCCCATGCTAATTAGTCCCTACTTCTAGGAGGTTTAGGTACCTTTCTTCCCTGGCAGGGATTTCTTAACACAGCTACCGAGGCTTTGGGAGTCTTCTTTATCTTCTACTTTCTGGAAACACACCCTCTGATCCATAAATGCCACAATCCAGATGCCCAACTTCAACAAGACATCCTTTTCACCTAAAAACACTCACTCTCAACTCTTAGATCTTTTAAAGTTTTACCCCCGCAAAATTCCCCTGCTTTTCCACCGCTGAATTCCTCCGTCCTGATTCCAAGAATTTCTTGAATACCACGGGGCTTTTCTCAAGATTTACCCCCACAACCTTCCCTACGTGCCCACTGCTCACCACCTCATTTTTCCCTCAATGTCTTCGTTCTCCACCCCAGAGAGTTTGTCAAGTGTTGCCTCCAAAATGTTCCCCCTCTCTCCACTACTGAGTTCCCCATTTTGCCTTCAAAATATTCATTCTGTCCCCTCCAGATTGCATCCACTTTTACCCCCAACATTTTACTTCCTCTACAATATTGACTAAACCTTTTCCACCCCAAAAATGTGCATTCCCTCCCTTAAACAGCACCTCAGCTTTTCCCTCAAAAATGCCCCAGAGAGAAACTCCGATTCAGCCCCCAAACTCCCCTTTTCCTACACAAACAGTTCTTGTGGCCCCTCTCAATTCCCCCAGGCTTTCAGCTAAAGGAATAACTGGAAGCCTATTCCCTCATCTCTGCCCTCCTTTTGCTTTCCTGGAAAACCTTGCCATCCCACACTTTCTCCAAGAGATCTGCTGCGAGTACGGCAAGGTCTGCTCTGTCAGAGTGCCAGGGGGGTTTACAGCACTTGCTCCTCTGCATCTTCACCCTTTCATCAGCTTTCCCCTGGAACGGTGTTGTGCAAGAAGCTTGGAATTACCAGAAATGGATCGGGTTCACATTTTTTCCCCACCAGTTTTCATCTGCTTTGAAATTCCTGGAATGACCCTCAAATGTGCCCTAGAACAGTGCTGTGAAAGGATCAGTCAGAAGAACAGCCTGAAAGCAGAAAACCACCTCCAGCAGCAGCCGGAATGATCCCATTTCTGTTCTTACCTGGTCCTGCCAGAGCTCCCAACGGCCCTTCCCATTCCAAAACAACAGCTATGCAAGACATTCCTGCTGTCCGTGAGGGTGAGGTGCCAGTTCTGGATGTTCTTTGCTGTGGAATCGGACAACAAACAGAGCGTAAATGATCTTGGTGGCTCTTCCAAGCCAAACCACCCCGTGATTCCTTGCGTGGATCAGCACCTGTCCCAACTCCATTCCAGAAACCTCCTCCCACTAACCCAGAACTTTCCTTTTTCCGCTCAACATCAGGGATTTGCTGCCAAGTGCCCCGGGCAGGGGACGCCTCAGCATTCCCTGGGACGCCTCAGCCTTCCCTGGGATACCTCAGCCTTCCCTGGGACGCCTCAGCATTCCCTGGGACGCCTCAGCATTCCCTGGGGGTGCCTCAGCATTCCCTGGGCTGCTGTTCCACGCCGATCCCGTGTCCAGCGCCGTTCCGGGCTGCAGTGCCGGGCTCTCCCCACAAGGCGGCAGCACCGGGAGCGAGCAGCCCCGGCCGGTCCCGCTGTCTCGGGGCAGCTGCGCCTTTAACCCGCCCGGAGCCGGCGGGGCCGTGAACACAGCGGGCAAAAACCCCAGCGATCCCCTTTCTTTCACCCCCAGAGGCACAGGATCGCAGCATTCCCTGGGCTGGAAGGGACCCGCAGGGAGCATCGAGTCCACATCCTCGTCCTGCACCCCAAGAATCCCACCCTGTGCCCGAGAGCCTTGTCCAGACCCAAACTCTGCCCCCAGGATCCTGAAAACACAGCGGGGCTGGGAGAAGGGTAACAAGGGAGGATTTTTTACATAGTTCTCCTCGTACGATCGTTATATAATCTTATTAGATAGTCCAGCAACCCATCCCTGGGCCGGGACCCCCACCCCTGTCCCGGGACACCCATCCCTGGGCCGGAATACCGATCCCCCGCGGCCCCCACCGTCCGCTCGGGACTGTCCCCGTTCCCCGCTCACCTCCGAGCCCGCAGCACCCGCCCCGGTGCCCCCGGCCCGGCAGCGCTGCTCCCCGGACTCCCCGCCATTGCCACGTCGGGCGAAGAAGGGCGGAAATTACCGGTACCACACCAATGTGGCGATGCGACCTTCTCAAGATGGCGGCGGTGGAGGACCCCGCTCCGTCTATTCGGCTGCCTGAATGCTCCCGCCTACCCCAGGCGCCGCTGACCCCACAGTCGGTGTCCGCATAGCGGGAAACGCCTCAGAAAATTGCGTGCAAGCGCTGGGCTGGCGTTGGTGTCGGCGTCGCGTTCAGGCAGCCGAATAGACGCAGCTAGAGGGGGCCTTCCCTGCCACCATCTTGAGAAGGTCAGAAAATAGCGTAAACGACCGCCATCTTTAGTGTGGCGATGACCTAATTTCCGGTTTTGCCGCCATCTTGGGTGCTGGCAGAAGCCACTTCCGGTCGAGCCGCCATCTTTAGTGTGGTACGCACAAGGCCCCCCCCCCCCCCCCCACAAGAGCTTCTGTCTATTCAGCTGCCTGAATCCAGCCCGGACTCCGACGCCGGCCCCGCGCTTTCCGCGCGATTTTCCGCGGTGGTCCCCGGTGCGAGGACACGGGTGGTGGGGTCACCGGCGCCGGAGGCGGGCGACGGTCCCGCGACCGGCGGCAGGCATCGGCAGGGACACCTCTCTTAGGGGCCTATTGCGTCCGCCATCTTGAGTGTGGCGGAAGTGTCATCCACCCTCTGCAAGGTCCTGGCAGGTTCGAATAAAAACGCCACTTACGCCGTCCCGAAAGCGCCGAACTGCGCCTTCCTTTCCGAGCCGCCCCCTTGAGAGCGGCACGCGGGCGGCTCTATTCCGACCGTGCTCGCCCGGTGCTCCCCGCCCCGGCTCGCGCTGCGACCGCGCCTCTGCTGCCCGGCAAAACCGGCCCCGCCGGGCCTCCCCCCGCGCTGTCATTCGTCGCGGTCACCGCCCCGCACGGCGCCTGCTCCTTTGCAGCGCTCTGGCCCCGCTCATGCACGCCCGTGTCCCTTGGCGCTCCGAACCGTCCTTCGCCCCTCCCCTCCGCTGCCAGACGCGGCCCCGCTCGCTCCTTGCCCTTGCTACGCTCGGCAGCCACCGAGGCCGCCGCCCTCTCGGCTCCCCCGGCCCCGGGCGGCAGCAGCGCCGGGGCGCCGTGCCGGGGCCGGCAGTGCCGCGCTCTCGCCACCAGGCGGCAGCAGCGCCGCCCAGCTCAGCCCGGGGCCGGGCCGCGCTGCGGGGCACGGACAGAGCAGAGGCAAAAGCCGGCTCAGGGCGCTCTGCAGCTCCTGCAGCCCGAGCCTCTCGGCTCCTGGCGCCAGGCACTCGCTTCTTCCCTTCCTACAGAAAAACGCCGCCTCGTTATGCTCAGAACTTGCTCATCTCTAGTCCCAGCTTCTTATATTCCTATATGCAACAGAGTAGAGAGAGGGCTGGCTTATTTCAAAATGAATCTACATCTAAATTTGTCTATAGATGTAAAAACAAAGAACTTGACAGGTTTGGGGATTCCACACTGTCATACACACATCCCTCCCGGTGGATTTTCTGGCAGTTTTGGGCCCCTCTGGGGGAGGGCACCCAGCAATGGCCCCCCTCATTCCCCACTCACCTGCTCCTCCACTGCATCGTGGCTCTCCCAGGGACATTGGGGTGCCCCAAGTGACATTCAGAGCCCCCGAGTCTCCACCCCCGCCCCCAGCCTTTTTTCCTCACCTCCAAAGAATGCACCAAATGAGACAAACTGCCCTGGACAGCAGAACGGCACTTTAATAAAGCCATTTCCATGCATACATCCCCCAAAAAGGGGCTTGGCTGGAAACACAGGGAAGGTGCAGCAGAGGGATGGGGAAAGAGAGGGATGGGCAGCAGGACAGGGGGCTCTCAAGAGAAGGGCACCATGAGGGAGAGGGACCGAGCAGCCGATGCAGACAGGGACAGGCAAAAGGACAGTGAGAGGGACAAAGAAATACAGTCACACTGCAGCACAAAGGAAAAAGGAGAGCAAGAAAGAAGGAAAGAGAAAGATGCGGGCGGCGAGGGAGACAGAGACAGAACAGGGAGAGGGATTGAGCAGAATTTATTCAATAAAGGTCAGTATGGATTTCTTAAAAGAACACCAGGACATCCCTATCACGGAACTCTGCTGTCTGCTTCAACTTCACAGCTGTAAGGGAACATTTCTCCCCCCTCTCCTCTCTGCGGTGTTTATTAAATAAAGAGTGAGTATTTATTTCTTAAAAGAAAAACAAGAGAGAGGAGGCAGTGAAAGGCAATGGCATGGGGAGCACACAGGACAAGAAAGCAACACAAAAGACACACTGGACAGAGAGAAGAAAAGAGCTGCAAAGTTGGATGCAAGAGTGAAAGAAAATCAGGAACAAACGCCAGGACTTTCATTAGAGAGTGTGGCTGACGAAAGTGCCAGTAAAGCACCGGCTCGAACAGAACCTGCTGCTGGCACGGCTCGGCCTGGCACTCACTAATTAACATCTGTCTCTCGGCAGGGCCATGAATCCCCTGCTGGAACAGGAGGGGAAAGCCGAGGGGATAATGCGCACCGGGGTTGGTGCCGCTCAGCCCTAATCCCAGCCCGTGGCGCCAGTGAACGCACCCCGATCTCCGAACCTTCTCTCAGGGAAATCTCATCTTTACCCCTTCTCTTCCCCTCCCGGTATCTCCGTGTGCCCGGAACAAACACGAGGAGAGGTTTCTCTGTTGCAGGTTCTTTGGAAATCCTACACTGACTTTGAGAATGAGCAAGAGTAGAAGACAACCAGGAAACTTTGCTGCCAACCAACATCAAACCCCTCGCACCGGAGAAGAACGAACAGCTCGTTTTTACGCGTCCAAATCCCTTCAATTTTCAGCATTGTCTGTTTCCCGGCCGGCACTGTGGGAACTGCTGCGCACGGCACCACGAGTAAAACGCTCTCGTGTTCAGAAGGCACAATTGCAGAGAACAGACAGCAAAGCCGTCTCAAGGCAATTTGGGCACTCAAAACCCCCCTTTTTGCACCCTGAGCTTTCTGTTAAGCCACACCTGAAATTCCAAGTTTCTCCGTACTCTGCCCCAGTGCTTCTCTCTTCCGTCAGCGCCGTAGGCAGGACTGATTCCATACTCACAAACCCCCCTTGCCACGATCGGCGCTCTCTGCCCACCAAGGACACGGCACCGGGCAGGGACATTTCTCCCACTCCCCAGCAGAGACCTCCTCCCGCCACATCCAGGGAACTGCAGCCACTCAGGGAACACCAACTTTCTCCTGGGCTGGGAAGAGGAACCTGCAGCAATTAAGGCTGCACAGTCTGCAGCAGCGAGAGCTCAGCACATGTCCAGAGAGCCAATTCCAGCACCTAAATTTAAAAAAGAAGAAAAAGTTGATGACTTTTTTTTAAAGTTACTGTAAGTTCTTAAAACCAAACCAGCCTTTGCTCTTGACTTTGGCTCACTGATGCACACACACACACAAGAGGCCAACGGTCACACAGGGCCTGCTTGCAGAATTCCTGATCCAAACCCTCGCCTTTCCTGCCCAGCACTGAGGGAAATCTGACAGAGGATTCATAAAGAGCCCTCGCTGAGAGCAGTCATCGCCCCAGGCCTTCAGGCTTGGCAAGATTCTGTAGTGAACGGACCCAAATTCAATTCCCAAATCTCAATCTCTGACAAGTCCTGTTGGAAAGACAGCGGACAGTCCATCAGAACACGGAATTAAAAGGCTGCACAAGGAATAACAGAAGCTTTCCCAGGAATAGCCCAAGTTCCTTTTCTCCCTCACCGGTCCGGGGCCGTGAGACCGAACCTTGGGCCCCAGGAGACAGGAGAGTTGTTATCAACACTCGAACCTCCCAAGCGTTGTTATTGCTCAGAGAGCTGCGCCGGCACTGAGCTACTCCCATGCGCCTGCACGGCTTTGGGGAGGGGCAAGACCACGTCCCACTCCTGCCTGGAGAAATTTCAATGCCCTAAAAAGTCATTTCCCTTCTCTCTCTCTGACCCAGGGCCAAAGCAGCTGTGTAGAACAACCCGGGGGATTTATGGGAGGGTGATTCTCTCAGGAAAGACCCCAGACCCTGAGGAAACAAACCCACCCCAAATTTCCAGCTGAAAACACGCTGCTTCCTGAACGGCAGCGCACAAAGCTCTCTATAGCCAGACAGGAGATGACAGTCCAGAAAAAGCCAAAAGATGTGCTCTGCCTGCATGCACTCTCTTGACTGGTAATTCCAAAGGAAATTCCCCACAGATCGTAAGCAGTCGCCTGCAATTTGTCCTCTGCATTCATGACTGCCTTGGCTTTCTGTAGAAGTGTGTCAAACATCCACGCAGGCGTCAGGGCCTGGGCTGGCTCGTTTATGGCTCTTCCTGACAGGCCCAGGCCAAACCCAAGCACCCCCCTCACTGCTCCAGCCCCACTTTCAGGGAAATACTGACACGGCTTAGAAATACTCTCCTTCCCTGCAACTCACTCCCTCCCTGCGCATCCCCGGAGAGGATTTACTCCGTCCTTTGTTCCCGACAGCACCTCTCCAGCGCAAATCCCACTTCACACAGACACTGACTAAGCAGACCTAAGGCAGTGGTTCCAATCCCCAGCTGCAATCCCCAACTCCCTGTCTCCTGCACAGCTCGTCCAAGCACTCCCAGCAATCTCACCTCAGCCCAGAGACTCTCTGTCCGCAGAGGGAAACACAACCCGATGGCACGCAGCTCTGGCACCACATTCCCTCTTCCCTTCTCCCTTTTTCCAGCACACCAGGCTGCTGGAAACGGCATTCCCTAGGCAGTTCATCCCAACACAGAGAAGAGGAGCCTGTGACTTACCCACACCATGGGCAGGACAAGGGGGGCCCTAGCTGGCTTTGGCTGCTCTAATACCAAAGCTCTTGGGACGACTTCAGTGGTTTTTCCTGTCTTGAAAGAGTGCAGAAAAGCAAAGTTAATCCCACTGTGGACTCCAAGACTCCTGCATTTCCTATTTCTCCTATGATTGCTCACCATGAAATTTTATCCATGGAAAAAAAGCATGAAGAATAACACCATATCAAATAAAAAGTGCCCTTTTCCAGCATTTTTATACCAGGCATTAAAAAGATGCCCATTTCTCTTCCAGCATTGCTTCCCTCATTTTAGCAGAACCGTTTTCATCCCAGACCCCACTCATCAGCTGTTCAATCCTCTGGCACTGGATTTGGACAAAAGAAGGGACGCACCTGGATCGCAGGAAATCACAGAGAGAAACCCCTCCAAAACCTGACAGAGAAAATCAACAGGAGATGCAGGAAGACACATCCCTCATTTGCACATCCGGAGTGCTTTTCTAAAGACTTCTCTGCATCTGGATGCTCTTTGCACTTGGCAGCAAACTGCTTCCACTGCTTCCCACTCCAGCAAGGGGAACATCCCTGGAATTTCATGTCCAGTGTCTCTGCCTAAAGCAGCCCCACGGCAACACGAAGCTTCCCTCGGGCATTTCGTTTCTTTACCCCAAACATTCTCCCCACTCAGCCACAATCTAGAAAGAACAAAAGGGAAAAGAAGGAAGACCAATTAATTCTGACATAAGGAGTCTTGACTATCCCGACACACTGCCAGGTGAAAAAACATCCCTGCCACTCTAAGAAATCCCCCTGATACTGTCTCCATTCTGTATCAATTATTTAAACGCTGTATTAAGGAGCGTAAGGACACAATGCTTGGAATTCTCAAAAACGGCTCCGCCTGGCTACTCCAAGCACTTTCTCACCCGGGGAGCTGAGCTGTCCCACATTTAAACGCCACGTTTGATCCAAATCCCATAGAAATCTGATATTGTTTGGCTCCTGAGCTTTCCCAAAAGCTGTCCAGTCAAGCCTGGAAATCCTCACTGAAGCTTTGCCATGTCACATCGGGATTTACCCTTGGGAAAACCCCACTCTGAGCACTTGGGTTTCAAGAGGTTGCACCCAATGTTACAGACACAGAATTCCTGTGGGGTTTGGCATTTCCTGCACCTCCAAACACGTGAAAAGAATGAAGTGCAGAGTCCCGAGGCTCCATTATTGCCATTCTCCTCACATCCCTTTCCTCAGCTGCACATGGCTTTGTGCCTCCTCTGAAGGGCTGGAAAGGAATTTGGGAACCCCCCTCAGCTTCTTCTCTGAGCCGGCCCAAAAGGCAAACAGGAAAAAAAAACCCCAAAAGCGCACAAAATCCCAGCCCCTCCCAAGATGCAGCTCCTCACACCAAACCTTGGGAGAATCCCTGGTGCTTCCAACACCGCTGCAATCCCACCTGGAGCTGAGCTTACAGGGTGCTCTGCCTAATCCACATCCAAGCCTGGATAGCCCAAAGCCTGCAAGAAAAGAGGAGGCAAAGTGAAGGGGAGAGGGGGGGAAAAACGGAGTTTTAGGTTTTTCCCCTGTTTGCAACAGGATTGAAGGGCAGGATGGAGAGGTTTCGTGGAAAAGAAGTACCAAAGGCTGCTTCATTCCCAGCAATTAGCGCTGCTCAGGTTGAATCCAAGAGGCCCAATCCACCAGGTTTAAACAGGAGCGGCCGACAGGATGGGTTATGACACAGATCTGTGAAGCTGGAGCCTTCTTCCTTCTCCCGGGCTCTCCCAGAAATTCTCCATGTCCGGACGCGCTCCCGCTCTCCCTGCTGGGGAGGACGGACTTGGATAGCCCGGGTGACTGCTGAGCCTAAAACAATAAGTGATCCAAGTGTTTTTCCCCAGGAAATGACATATTCTCTGGACCTGGGATAACCCATATCCCATGGCCTTCTCCAGGAAGAGTCCCAGCTGGATATGGTCTCCCAGAAAGGATTCCATAGGGGCTCACCTTTTGCTTGGAGCTCGGCTGAATTCCTCAGCAATGCCAGGGAATGTGGCCATTGGAGGCTTTGAGCAGATTAGGCTCATTTGCCTTTTTAGGTTTTGTTACCATCTCTCAGACTTCCCACTGGATTGTGGCCTCCAAGGAACATGTAAATCCCATTGGATTCCTGCTCTTTGGATATTTTTGTACCATTCCTGTACAAAACGAGGCCCCCTGTTCGGATGCTTTTCCCCACCGTTCCCCAGCAGTTTTATCTGCCAGTGCATTCCCTGTGTTGGTTGGGCTCTTCCCAGATCTCTGAGCTCCTTCACAAGGCAGGAGATCCATTTGGCCCAGGAACCGAACCCTCCCGAGGAATTGTCTGATGCCATCTCCACATTTCACAGCTGATCCTTGTGCTCAAAGGATCCCTCTTTCTTCCCTTCAGCCAATTCCAAGCCTCGCTGCCCCCAGCCGGGAACAGTCCCCAGGCCGATCCCTGCAGTCTTCCCTGCCAGGATCCTGCTCAGGAATCCATGGGAATGTAAGAATTAATTCTTCCCACCCCTGCCCAGTTCTAATTCCAAAGGATTTGGTGTCTGCCTTACCCGGCTGGAGCCTGCTTCCAACTCTGCTCTTGCTGCTTCTGCTGCTTTCCATTTCCCAGGAATTCCACCAACGGAGCGACAGCGTTTTCCACCTCCTCCTCCAGCATTCCCTCTGTTGCGTTCGGGTGCTGGAAGGATATCAAAACCAGGGCCTCACTATCAGGAATTATATCCCCGGATTTGTTCCTTTCCAAATGTCACCTCTTCCCAATAAAGCACTGGCCATCTAAGGAATTCTAGAGAGCGATGTGCTGACCACTGCTTACTCCTCTGGAATGTCAGAGCTTGGAAAAAAAGGGCAGTTGAGGCTTTTCCTGGTGCTGCCCATGAAGTGTATTTTACCTAAGTGCCCCTGCCCATGCCTTTGCCTGTACCCGCCAAAAATCCACCCGTTCATTCCCCAGCTGCTGCCTCCCTCTTTTCCTGGATCCAACAGAATTTTAACAGGTGAATATTCCCCTCTGGAAGAGCACCTTTCATTCCAAACCTAAGAACAAACAAATGAATCACTTTCCTTCGACCTTCCTTATTAGGATTCCACTGAGAGCAGTGGATGGAAAATGATCCTCTCCTGGTCCCTGCTGGATTCCCGGAGCAGGGATCCTTTCCCTCTTTCCCCCCACCCCCCGCGGTGCCCTCCTCCCCCTCCCGCCCCACCCCGCACCCTTTCCAGGCTTTGTTCCACAGCTTTTGCCTCCGGACCTCAGATCCTTTTGGTCTCCAGGAGCTCCCAGCAGCTCCACAGCCTTTCCTCTCCCATCCTGATCCTTTCTCCAGGAATGGAGCTGTGCATTGCAATTCCCTTCTCTTTTCTCCGACAATTCCCACCAACCCAGACCTAGAGCTGACACAAGGAACGCTCGGTGCCCACAAATCCAAATCCAGACCCGGCCATCCCTAAACCAGCAACTCCCGGACAATTTGCGTTCATTCCAACCTAACACTGAGGACTCACCTAATCCTTCAAAATTCCCAAGAAATATCCCGTTGCCTTCAGCTCCCCGGGGATTCTGCTTCGTGCTCACACGGATTTGGGACTTCCCTGAAAAACCCGTGCAGGGCACGCTGGAATCCCCGATCCCGTGAATCCGGGGAGTGTGCAAAGCTCGGTCCAGCCTGGGCCCCCAGAAATTTTTGCCAAATATCCCCCAAGTCCTCGGGACAACAGAACTCTCTGGTACTGCATTTTTGGCGTTGTAAAGCCTGGAATCACTTTATTCCTAGTGCTGGGCTCTGCATACGGCCGAGAAAATCCCGGCCTCCACACAGACCCAGATTCCAAACTTTTTGATACATTTTAGCAAACCGAGAAATTCCCCCTCCCTGCTTCTTCTTAAGGGCATCCTTCTTTTCCCTTACCCGGCCTGCTCTCTCCCACTGGGCTGGGTTTTTCCCTTCCCATGCTAATTAGTCCCTACTTCTAGGAGGTTTAGGTACCTTTCTTCCCTGGCAGGGATTTCTTAACACAGCTACCGAGGCTTTGGGAGTCTTCTTTATCTTCTACTTTCTGGAAACACACCCTCTGATCCATAAATGCCACAATCCAGATGCCCAACTTCAACAAGACATCCTTTTCACCTAAAAACACTCACTCTCAACTCTTAGATCTTTTAAAGTTTTACCCCCGCAAAATTCCCCTGCTTTTCCACCGCTGAATTCCTCCGTCCTGATTCCAAGAATTTCTTGAATACCACGGGGCTTTTCTCAAGATTTACCCCCACAACCTTCCCTACGTGCCCACTGCTCACCACCTCATTTTTCCCTCAATGTCTTCGTTCTCCACCCCAGAGAGTTTGTCAAGTGTTGCCTCCAAAATGTTCCCCCTCTCTCCACTACTGAGTTCCCCATTTTGCCTTCAAAATATTCATTCTGTCCCCTCCAGATTGCATCCACTTTTACCCCCAACATTTTACTTCCTCTACAATATTGACTAAACCTTTTCCACCCCAAAAATGTGCATTCCCTCCCTTAAACAGCACCTCAGCTTTTCCCTCAAAAATGCCCCAGAGAGAAACTCCGATTCAGCCCCCAAACTCCCCTTTTCCTACACAAACAGTTCTTGTGGCCCCTCTCAATTCCCCCAGGCTTTCAGCTAAAGGAATAACTGGAAGCCTATTCCCTCATCTCTGCCCTCCTTTTGCTTTCCTGGAAAACCTTGCCATCCCACACTTTCTCCAAGAGATCTGCTGCGAGTACGGCAAGGTCTGCTCTGTCAGAGTGCCAGGGGGGTTTACAGCACTTGCTCCTCTGCATCTTCACCCTTTCATCAGCTTTCCCCTGGAACGGTGTTGTGCAAGAAGCTTGGAATTACCAGAAATGGATCGGGTTCACATTTTTTCCCCACCAGTTTTCATCTGCTTTGAAATTCCTGGAATGACCCTCAAATGTGCCCTAGAACAGTGCTGTGAAAGGATCAGTCAGAAGAACAGCCTGAAAGCAGAAAACCACCTCCAGCAGCAGCCGGAATGATCCCATTTCTGTTCTTACCTGGTCCTGCCAGAGCTCCCAACGGCCCTTCCCATTCCAAAACAACAGCTATGCAAGACATTCCTGCTGTCCGTGAGGGTGAGGTGCCAGTTCTGGATGTTCTTTGCTGTGGAATCGGACAACAAAAAGAGCGT
Organism: Aphelocoma coerulescens; assembly: GCF_041296385.1. Taxonomy (NCBI): domain Eukaryota; kingdom Metazoa; phylum Chordata; class Aves; order Passeriformes; family Corvidae; genus Aphelocoma; species Aphelocoma coerulescens. The sequence continues at coordinate 237,934 of NC_091017.1, forward strand.
AAATGATCTTGGTGGCTCTTCCAAGCCAAACCACCCCGTGATTCCTTGCGTGGATCAGCACCTGTCCCAACTCCATTCCAGAAACCTCCTCCCACTAACCCAGAACTTTCCTTTTTCCGCTCAACATCAGGGATTTGCTGCCAAGTGCCCCGGGCAGGGGACGCCTCAGCATTCCCTGGGACGCCTCAGCCTTCCCTGGGATACCTCAGCCTTCCCTGGGACGCCTCAGCATTCCCTGGGACGCCTCAGCATTCCCTGGGGGTGCCTCAGCATTCCCTGGGCTGCTGTTCCACGCCGATCCCGTGTCCAGCGCCGTTCCGGGCTGCAGTGCCGGGCTCTCCCCACAAGGCGGCAGCACCGGGAGCGAGCAGCCCCGGCCGGTCCCGCTGTCTCGGGGCAGCTGCGCCTTTAACCCGCCCGGAGCCGGCGGGGCCGTGAACACAGCGGGCAAAAACCCCAGCGATCCCCTTTCTTTCACCCCCAGAGGCACAGGATCGCAGCATTCCCTGGGCTGGAAGGGACCCGCAGGGAGCATCGAGTCCACATCCTCGTCCTGCACCCCAAGAATCCCACCCTGTGCCCGAGAGCCTTGTCCAGACCCAAACTCTGCCCCCAGGATCCTGAAAACACAGCGGGGCTGGGAGAAGGGTAACAAGGGAGGATTTTTTACATAGTTCTCCTCGTACGATCGTTATATAATCTTATTAGATAGTCCAGCAACCCATCCCTGGGCCGGGACCCCCACCCCTGTCCCGGGACACCCATCCCTGGGCCGGAATACCGATCCCCCGCGGCCCCCACCGTCCGCTCGGGACTGTCCCCGTTCCCCGCTCACCTCCGAGCCCGCAGCACCCGCCCCGGTGCCCCCGGCCCGGCAGCGCTGCTCCCCGGACTCCCCGCCATTGCCACGTCGGGCGAAGAAGGGCGGAAATTACCGGTACCACACCAATGTGGCGATGCGACCTTCTCAAGATGGCGGCGGTGGAGGACCCCGCTCCGTCTATTCGGCTGCCTGAATGCTCCCGCCTACCCCAGGCGCCGCTGACCCCACAGTCGGTGTCCGCATAGCGGGAAACGCCTCAGAAAATTGCGTGCAAGCGCTGGGCTGGCGTTGGTGTCGGCGTCGCGTTCAGGCAGCCGAATAGACGCAGCTAGAGGGGGCCTTCCCTGCCACCATCTTGAGAAGGTCAGAAAATAGCGTAAACGACCGCCATCTTTAGTGTGGCGATGACCTAATTTCCGGTTTTGCCGCCATCTTGGGTGCTGGCAGAAGCCACTTCCGGTCGAGCCGCCATCTTTAGTGTGGTACGCACAAGGCCCCCCCCCCCCCCCCCCCACAAGAGCTTCTGTCTATTCAGCTGCCTGAATCCAGCCCGGACTCCGACGCCGGCCCCGCGCTTTCCGCGCGATTTTCCGCGGTGGTCCCCGGTGCGAGGACACGGGTGGTGGGGTCACCGGCGCCGGAGGCGGGCGACGGTCCCGCGACCGGCGGCAGGCATCGGCAGGGACACCTCTCTTAGGGGCCTATTGCGTCCGCCATCTTGAGTGTGGCGGAAGTGTCATCCACCCTCTGCAAGGTCCTGGCAGGTTCGAATAAAAACGCCACTTACGCCGTCCCGAAAGCGCCGAACTGCGCCTTCCTTTCCGAGCCGCCCCCTTGAGAGCGGCACGCGGGCGGCTCTATTCCGACCGTGCTCGCCCGGTGCTCCCCGCCCCGGCTCGCGCTGCGACCGCGCCTCTGCTGCCCGGCAAAACCGGCCCCGCCGGGCCTCCCCCCGCGCTGTCATTCGTCGCGGTCACCGCCCCGCACGGCGCCTGCTCCTTTGCAGCGCTCTGGCCCCGCTCATGCACGCCCGTGTCCCTTGGCGCTCCGAACCGTCCTTCGCCCCTCCCCTCCGCTGCCAGACGCGGCCCCGCTCGCTCCTTGCCTTGCTACGCTCGGCAGCCACCGAGGCCGCCGCCCTCTCGGCTCCCCCGGCCCCGGGCGGCAGCAGCGCCGGGGCGCCGTGCCGGGGCCGGCAGTGCCGCGCTCTCGCCACCAGGCGGCAGCAGCGCCGCCCAGCTCAGCCCGGGGCCGGGCCGCGCTGCGGGGCACGGACAGAGCAGAGGCAAAAGCCGGCTCAGGGCGCTCTGCAGCTCCTGCAGCCCGAGCCTCTCGGCTCCTGGCGCCAGGCACTCGCTTCTTCCCTTCCTACAGAAAAACGCCGCCTCGTTATGCTCAGAACTTGCTCATCTCTAGTCCCAGCTTCTTATATTCCTATATGCAACAGAGTAGAGAGAGGGCTGGCTTATTTCAAAATGAATCTACATCTAAATTTGTCTATAGATGTAAAAACAAAGAACTTGACAGGTTTGGGGATTCCACACTGTCATACACACATCCCTCCCGGTGGATTTTCTGGCAGTTTTGGGCCCCTCTGGGGGAGGGCACCCAGCAATGGCCCCCCTCATTCCCCACTCACCTGCTCCTCCACTGCATCGTGGCTCTCCCAGGGACATTGGGGTGCCCCAAGTGACATTCAGAGCCCCCGAGTCTCCACCCCCGCCCCCAGCCTTTTTTCCTCACCTCCAAAGAATGCACCAAATGAGACAAACTGCCCTGGACAGCAGAACGGCACTTTAATAAAGCCATTTCCATGCATACATCCCCCAAAAAGGGGCTTGGCTGGAAACACAGGGAAGGTGCAGCAGAGGGATGGGGAAAGAGAGGGATGGGCAGCAGGACAGGGGGCTCTCAAGAGAAGGGCACCATGAGGGAGAGGGACCGAGCAGCCGATGCAGACAGGGACAGGCAAAAGGACAGTGAGAGGGACAAAGAAATACAGTCACACTGCAGCACAAAGGAAAAAGGAGAGCAAGAAAGAAGGAAAGAGAAAGATGCGGGCGGCGAGGGAGACAGAGACAGAACAGGGAGAGGGATTGAGCAGAATTTATTCAATAAAGGTCAGTATGGATTTCTTAAAAGAACACCAGGACATCCCTATCACGGAACTCTGCTGTCTGCTTCAACTTCACAGCTGTAAGGGAACATTTCTCCCCCCTCTCCTCTCTGCGGTGTTTATTAAATAAAGAGTGAGTATTTATTTCTTAAAAGAAAAACAAGAGAGAGGAGGCAGTGAAAGGCAATGGCATGGGGAGCACACAGGACAAGAAAGCAACACAAAAGACACACTGGACAGAGAGAAGAAAAGAGCTGCAAAGTTGGATGCAAGAGTGAAAGAAAATCAGGAACAAACGCCAGGACTTTCATTAGAGAGTGTGGCTGACGAAAGTGCCAGTAAAGCACCGGCTCGAACAGAACCTGCTGCTGGCACGGCTCGGCCTGGCACTCACTAATTAACATCTGTCTCTCGGCAGGGCCATGAATCCCCTGCTGGAACAGGAGGGGAAAGCCGAGGGGATAATGCGCACCGGGGTTGGTGCCGCTCAGCCCTAATCCCAGCCCGTGGCGCCAGTGAACGCACCCCGATCTCCGAACCTTCTCTCAGGGAAATCTCATCTTTACCCCTTCTCTTCCCCTCCCGGTATCTCCGTGTGCCCGGAACAAACACGAGGAGAGGTTTCTCTGTTGCAGGTTCTTTGGAAATCCTACACTGACTTTGAGAATGAGCAAGAGTAGAAGACAACCAGGAAACTTTGCTGCCAACCAACATCAAACCCCTCGCACCGGAGAAGAACGAACAGCTCGTTTTTACGCGTCCAAATCCCTTCAATTTTCAGCATTGTCTGTTTCCCGGCCGGCACTGTGGGAACTGCTGCGCACGGCACCACGAGTAAAACGCTCTCGTGTTCAGAAGGCACAATTGCAGAGAACAGACAGCAAAGCCGTCTCAAGGCAATTTGGGCACTCAAAACCCCCCTTTTTGCACCCTGAGCTTTCTGTTAAGCCACACCTGAAATTCCAAGTTTCTCCGTACTCTGCCCCAGTGCTTCTCTCTTCCGTCAGCGCCGTAGGCAGGACTGATTCCATACTCACAAACCCCCCTTGCCACGATCGGCGCTCTCTGCCCACCAAGGACACGGCACCGGGCAGGGACATTTCTCCCACTCCCCAGCAGAGACCTCCTCCCGCCACATCCAGGGAACTGCAGCCACTCAGGGAACACCAACTTTCTCCTGGGCTGGGAAGAGGAACCTGCAGCAATTAAGGCTGCACAGTCTGCAGCAGCGAGAGCTCAGCACATGTCCAGAGAGCCAATTCCAGCACCTAAATTTAAAAAAGAAGAAAAAGTTGATGACTTTTTTTTAAAGTTACTGTAAGTTCTTAAAACCAAACCAGCCTTTGCTCTTGACTTTGGCTCACTGATGCACACACACACACAAGAGGCCAACGGTCACACAGGGCCTGCTTGCAGAATTCCTGATCCAAACCCTCGCCTTTCCTGCCCAGCACTGAGGGAAATCTGACAGAGGATTCATAAAGAGCCCTCGCTGAGAGCAGTCATCGCCCCAGGCCTTCAGGCTTGGCAAGATTCTGTAGTGAACGGACCCAAATTCAATTCCCAAATCTCAATCTCTGACAAGTCCTGTTGGAAAGACAGCGGACAGTCCATCAGAACACGGAATTAAAAGGCTGCACAAGGAATAACAGAAGCTTTCCCAGGAATAGCCCAAGTTCCTTTTCTCCCTCACCGGTCCGGGGCCGTGAGACCGAACCTTGGGCCCCAGGAGACAGGAGAGTTGTTATCAACACTCGAACCTCCCAAGCGTTGTTATTGCTCAGAGAGCTGCGCCGGCACTGAGCTACTCCCATGCGCCTGCACGGCTTTGGGGAGGGGCAAGACCACGTCCCACTCCTGCCTGGAGAAATTTCAATGCCCTAAAAAGTCATTTCCCTTCTCTCTCTCTGACCCAGGGCCAAAGCAGCTGTGTAGAACAACCCGGGGGATTTATGGGAGGGTGATTCTCTCAGGAAAGACCCCAGACCCTGAGGAAACAAACCCACCCCAAATTTCCAGCTGAAAACACGCTGCTTCCTGAACGGCAGCGCACAAAGCTCTCTATAGCCAGACAGGAGATGACAGTCCAGAAAAAGCCAAAAGATGTGCTCTGCCTGCATGCACTCTCTTGACTGGTAATTCCAAAGGAAATTCCCCACAGATCGTAAGCAGTCGCCTGCAATTTGTCCTCTGCATTCATGACTGCCTTGGCTTTCTGTAGAAGTGTGTCAAACATCCACGCAGGCGTCAGGGCCTGGGCTGGCTCGTTTATGGCTCTTCCTGACAGGCCCAGGCCAAACCCAAGCACCCCCCTCACTGCTCCAGCCCCACTTTCAGGGAAATATTGACACGGCTTAGAAATACTCTCCTTCCCTGCAACTCACTCCCTCCCTGCGCATCCCCGGAGAGGATTTACTCCGTCCTTTGTTCCCGACAGCACCTCTCCAGCGCAAATCCCACTTCACACAGACACTGACTAAGCAGACCTAAGTGGTTCCAGCAGCAGCTGCAATCCCCAACTCCCTGTCTCCTGCACAGCTCATCCAAGCACTCCCAGCAATCTCACCTCGGCCCAGAGACTCTCTGTCCGCAGAGGGAAACACAACCCGATGGCACGCAGCTCTGGCACCACATTCCCTCTTCCCTTCTCCCTTTTTCCAGCACACCAGGCTGCTGGAAACGGCATTCCCTAGGCAGTTCATCCCAACACAGAGAAGAGGAGCCTGTGACTTACCCACACCATGGGCAGGACAAGGGGGGCCCTAGCTGGCTTTGGCTGCTCTAATACCAAAGCTCTTGGGACGACTTCAGTGGTTTTTCCTGTCTTGAAAGAGTGCAGAAAAGCAAAGTTAATCCCACTGTGGACTCCAAGACTCCTGCATTTCCTATTTCTCCTATGATTGCTCACCATGAAATTTTATCCATGGAAAAAAAGCATGAAGAATAACACCATATCAAATAAAAAGTGCCCTTTTCCAGCATTTTTATACCAGGCATTAAAAAGATGCCCATTTCTCTTCCAGCATTGCTTCCCTCATTTTAGCAGAACCGTTTTCATCCCAGACCCCACTCATCAGCTGTTCAATCCTCTGGCACTGGATTTGGACAAAAGAAGGGACGCACCTGGATCGCAGGAAATCACAGAGAGAAACCCCTCCAAAACCTGACAGAGAAAATCAACAGGAGATGCAGGAAGACACATCCCTCATTTGCACATCCGGAGTGCTTTTCTAAAGACTTCTCTGCATCTGGATGCTCTTTGCACTTGGCAGCAAACTGCTTCCACTGCTTCCCACTCCAGCAAGGGGAACATCCCTGGAATTTCATGTCCAGTGTCTCTGCCTAAAGCAGCCCCACGGCAACACGAAGCTTCCCTCGGGCATTTCGTTTCTTTATCCCAAATATTCTCCCCACTCAGCCACAATCTAGAAAGAACAAAAGGGAAAAGAAGGAAGACCAATTAATTCTGACATAAGGAGTCTTGACTATCCCGACACACTGCCAGGTGAAAAAACATCCCTGCCACTCTAAGAAATCCCCCTGATACTGTCTCCATTCTGTATCAATTATTTAAATGTTGTATTAAGGAGCGTAAGGACACAATGCTTGGAATTCTCAAAAACGGCTCCGCCTGGCTACTCCAAGCACTTTCCCACCCGGGGAGCTGAGCTGTCCCACATTTAAACGCCACGTTTGATCCAAATCCCATAGAAATCTGATATTGTTTGGCTCCTGAGCTTTCCCAAAAGCTGTCCAGTCAAGCCTGGAAATCCTCACTGAAGCTTTGCCATGTCACATCGGGATTTACCCTTGGGAAAACCCCACTCTGAGCACTTGGGTTTCAAGAGGTTGCACCCAATGTTACAGACACAGAATTCCTGTGGGGTTTGGCATTTCCTGCACCTCCAAACACGTGAAAAGAATGAAGTGCAGAGTCCCGAGGCTCCATTATTGCCATTCTCCTCACATCCCTTTCCTCAGCTGCACATGGCTTTGTGCCTCCTCTGAAGGGCTGGAAAGGAATTTGGGAACCCCCCTCAGCTTCTTCTCTGAGCCGGCCCAAAAGGCAAACAGGAAAAAAAAACCCCAAAAGCGCACAAAATCCCAGCCCCTCCCAAGATGCAGCTCCTCACACCAAACCTTGGGAGAATCCCTGGTGCTTCCAACACTGCTGCAATCCCACCTGGAGCTGAGCTTACAGGGTGCTCTGCCTAATCCACATCCAAGCCTGGATAGCCCAAAGCCTGCAAGAAAAGAGGAGGCAAAGTGAAGGGGAGAGGGGGGGAAAAACGGAGTTTTAGGTTTTTCCCCTGTTTGCAACAGGATTGAAGGGCAGGATGGAGAGGTTTCGTGGAAAAGAAGTACCAAAGGCTGCTTCATTCCCAGCAATTAGCGCTGCTCAGGTTGAATCCAAGAGGCCCAATCCACCAGGTTTAAACAGGAGCGGCCGACAGGATGGGTTATGACACAGATCTGTGAAGCTGGAGCCTTCTTCCTTCTCCCGGGCTCTCCCAGAAATTCTCCATGTCCGGACGCGCTCCCGCTCTCCCTGCTGGGGAGGACGGACTTGGATAGCCCGGGTGACTGCTGAGCCTAAAACAATAAGTGATCCAAGTGTTTTTCCCCAGGAAATGACATATTCTCTGGACCTGGGATAACCCATATCCCATGGCCTTCTCCAGGAAGAGTCCCAGCTGGATATGGTCTCCCAGAAAGGATTCCATAGGGGCTCACCTTTTGCTTGGAGCTCGGCTGAATTCCTCAGCAATGCCAGGGAATGTGGCCATTGGAGGCTTTGAGCAGATTAGGCTCATTTGCCTTTTTAGGTTTTGTTACCATCTCTCAGACTTCCCACTGGATTGTGGCCTCCAAGGAACATGTAAATCCCATTGGATTCCTGCTCTTTGGATATTTTTGTACCATTCCTGTACAAAACGAGGCCCCCTGTTCGGATGCTTTTCCCCACCGTTCCCCAGCAGTTTTATCTGCCAGTGCATTCCCTGTGTTGGTTGGGCTCTTCCCAGATCTCTGAGCTCCTTCACAAGGCAGGAGATCCATTTGGCCCAGGAACCGAACCCTCCCGAGGAATTGTCTGATGCCATCTCCACATTTCACAGCTGATCCTTGTGCTCAAAGGATCCCTCTTTCTTCCCTTCAGCCAATTCCAAGCCTCGCTGCCCCCAGCCGGGAACAGTCCCCAGGCCGATCCCTGCAGTCTTCCCTGCCAGGATCCTGCTCAGGAATCCATGGGAATGTAAGAATTAATTCTTCCCACCCCTGCCCAGTTCTAATTCCAAAGGATTTGGTGTCTGCCTTACCCGGCTGGAGCCTGCTTCCAACTCTGCTCTTGCTGCTTCTGCTGCTTTCCATTTCCCAGGAATTCCACCAACGGAGCGACAGCGTTTTCCACCTCCTCCTCCAGCATTCCCTCTGTTGCGTTCGGGTGCTGGAAGGATATCAAAACCAGGGCCTCACTATCAGGAATTATATCCCCGGATTTGTTCCTTTCCAAATGTCACCTCTTCCCAATAAAGCACTGGCCATCTAAGGAATTCTAGAGAGCGATGTGCTGACCACTGCTTACTCCTCTGGAATGTCAGAGCTTGGAAAAAAAGGGCAGTTGAGGCTTTTCCTGGTGCTGCCCATGAAGTGTATTTTACCTAAGTGCCCCTGCCCATGCCTTTGCCTGTATCCGCCAAAAATCCACCCGTTCATTCCCCAGCTGCTGCCTCCCTCTTTTCCTGGATCCAACAGAATTTTAACAGGTGAATATTCCCCTCTGGAAGAGCACCTTTCATTCCAAACCTAAGAACAAACAAATGAATCACTTTCCTTCGACCTTCCTTATTAGGATTCCACTGAGAGCAGTGGATGGAAAATGATCCTCTCCTGGTCCCTGCTGGATTCCCGGAGCAGGGATCCTTTCCCTCTTTCCCCCCACCCCCCGCGGTGCCCTCCTCCCCCTCCCGCCCCACCCCGCACCCTTTCCAGGCTTTGTTCCACAGCTTTTGCCTCCGGACCTCAGATCCTTTTGGTCTCCAGGAGCTCCCAGCAGCTCCACAGCCTTTCCTCTCCCATCCTGATCCTTTCTCCAGGAATGGAGCTGTGCATTGCAATTCCCTTCTCTTTTCTCCGACAATTCCCACCAACCCAGACCTAGAGCTGACACAAGGAACGCTCGGTGCCCATAAATCCAAATCCAGACCCGGCCATCCCTAAACCAGCAACTCCCGGACAATTTGCGTTCATTCCAACCTAACACTGAGGACTCACCTAATCCTTCAAAATTCCCAAGAAATATCCCGTTGCCTTCAGCTCCCCGGGGATTCTGCTTCGTGCTCACACGGATTTGGGACTTCCCTGAAAAACCCGTGCAGGGCACGCTGGAATCCCCGATCCCGTGAATCCGGGGAGTGTGCAAAGCTCGGTCCAGCCTGGGCCCCCAGAAATTTTTGCCAAATATCCCCCAAGTCCTCGGGACAACAGAACTCTCTGGTACTGCATTTTTGGCGTTGTAAAGCCTGGAATCACTTTATTCCTAGTGCTGGGCTCTGCATACGGCCGAGAAAATCCCGGCCTCCACACAGACCCAGATTCCAAACTTTTTGATACATTTTAGCAAACCGAGAAATTCCCCCTCCCTGCTTCTTCTTAAGGGCATCCTTCTTTTCCCTTACCCGGCCTGCTCTCTCCCACTGGGCTGGGTTTTTCCCTTCCCATGCTAATTAGTCCCTACTTCTAGGAGGTTTAGGTACCTTTCTTCCCTGGCAGGGATTTCTTAACACAGCTACCGAGGCTTTGGGAGTCTTCTTTATCTTCTACTTTCTGGAAACACACCCTCTGATCCATAAATGCCACAATCCAGATGCCCAACTTCAACAAGACATCCTTTTCACCTAAAAACACTCACTCTCAACTCTTAGATCTTTTAAAGTTTTACCCCCGCAAAATTCCCCTGCTTTTCCACCGCTGAATTCCTCCGTCCTGATTCCAAGAATTTCTTGAATACCACGGGGCTTTTCTCAAGATTTACCCCCACAACCTTCCCTACGTGCCCACTGCTCACCACCTCATTTTTCCCTCAATGTCTTCGTTCTCCACCCCAGAGAGTTTGTCAAGTGTTGCCTCCAAAATGTTCCCCCTCTCTCCACTACTGAGTTCCCCATTTTGCCTTCAAAATATTCATTCTGTCCCCTCCAGATTGCATCCACTTTTACCCCCAACATTTTACTTCCTCTACAATATTGACTAAACCTTTTCCACCCCAAAAATGTGCATTCCCTCCCTTAAACAGCACCTCAGCTTTTCCCTCAAAAATGCCCCAGAGAGAAACTCCGATTCAGCCCCCAAACTCCCCTTTTCCTACACAAACAGTTCTTGTGGCCCCTCTCAATTCCCCCAGGCTTTCAGCTAAAGGAATAACTGGAAGCCTATTCCCTCATCTCTGCCCTCCTTTTGCTTTCCTGGAAAACCTTGCCATCCCACACTTTCTCCAAGAGATCTGCTGCGAGTACGGCAAGGTCTGCTCTGTCAGAGTGCCAGGGGGGTTTACAGCACTTGCTCCTCTGCATCTTCACCCTTTCATCAGCTTTCCCCTGGAACGGTGTTGTGCAAGAAGCTTGGAATTACCAGAAATGGATCGGGTTCACATTTTTTCCCCACCAGTTTTCATCTGCTTTGAAATTCCTGGAATGACCCTCAAATGTGCCCTAGAACAGTGCTGTGAAAGGATCAGTCAGAAGAACAGCCTGAAAGCAGAAAACCACCTCCAGCAGCAGCCGGAATGATCCCATTTCTGTTCTTACCTGGTCCTGCCAGAGCTCCCAACGGCCCTTCCCATTCCAAAACAACAGCTATGCAAGACATTCCTGCTGTCCGTGAGGGTGAGGTGCCAGTTCTGGATGTTCTTTGCTGTGGAATCGGACAACAAACAGAGCGTAAATGATCTTGGTGGCTCTTCCAAGCCAAACCACCCCGTGATTCCTTGCGTGGATCAGCACCTGTCCCAACTCCATTCCAGAAACCTCCTCCCACTAACCCAGAACTTTCCTTTTTCCGCTCAACATCAGGGATTTGCTGCCAAGTGCCCCGGGCAGGGGACGCCTCAGCATTCCCTGGGACGCCTCAGCCTTCCCTGGGATACCTCAGCCTTCCCTGGGACGCCTCAGCATTCCCTGGGACGCCTCAGCATTCCCTGGGGGTGCCTCAGCATTCCCTGGGCTGCTGTTCCACGCCGATCCCGTGTCCAGCGCCGTTCCGGGCTGCAGTGCCGGGCTCTCCCCACAAGGCGGCAGCACCGGGAGCGAGCAGCCCCGGCCGGTCCCGCTGTCTCGGGGCAGCTGCGCCTTTAACCCGCCCGGAGCCGGCGGGGCCGTGAACACAGCGGGCAAAAACCCCAGCGATCCCCTTTCTTTCACCCCCAGAGGCACAGGATCGCAGCATTCCCTGGGCTGGAAGGGACCCGCAGGGAGCATCGAGTCCACATCCTCGTCCTGCACCCCAAGAATCCCACCCTGTGCCCGAGAGCCTTGTCCAGACCCAAACTCTGCCCCCAGGATCCTGAAAACACAGCGGGGCTGGGAGAAGGGTAACAAGGGAGGATTTTTTACATAGTTCTCCTCGTACGATCGTTATATAATCTTATTAGATAGTCCAGCAACCCATCCCTGGGCCGGGACCCCCACCCCTGTCCCGGGACACCCATCCCTGGGCCGGAATACCGATCCCCCGCGGCCCCCACCGTCCGCTCGGGACTGTCCCCGTTCCCCGCTCACCTCCGAGCCCGCAGCACCCGCCCCGGTGCCCCCGGCCCGGCAGCGCTGCTCCCCGGACTCCCCGCCATTGCCACGTCGGGCGAAGAAGGGCGGAAATTACCGGTACCACACCAATGTGGCGATGCGACCTTCTCAAGATGGCGGCGGTGGAGGACCCCGCTCCGTCTATTCGGCTGCCTGAATGCTCCCGCCTACCCCAGGCGCCGCTGACCCCACAGTCGGTGTCCGCATAGCGGGAAACGCCTCAGAAAATTGCGTGCAAGCGCTGGGCTGGCGTTGGTGTCGGCGTCGCGTTCAGGCAGCCGAATAGACGCAGCTAGAGGGGGCCTTCCCTGCCACCATCTTGAGAAGGTCAGAAAATAGCGTAAACGACCGCCATCTTTAGTGTGGCGATGACCTAATTTCCGGTTTTGCCGCCATCTTGGGTGCTGGCAGAAGCCACTTCCGGTCGAGCCGCCATCTTTAGTGTGGTACGCACAAGGCCCCCCCCCCCCCCCCCCACAAGAGCTTCTGTCTATTCAGCTGCCTGAATCCAGCCCGGACTCCGACGCCGGCCCCGCGCTTTCCGCGCGATTTTCCGCGGTGGTCCCCGGTGCGAGGACACGGGTGGTGGGGTCACCGGCGCCGGAGGCGGGCGACGGTCCCGCGACCGGCGGCAGGCATCGGCAGGGACACCTCTCTTAGGGGCCTATTGCGTCCGCCATCTTGAGTGTGGCGGAAGTGTCATCCACCCTCTGCAAGGTCCTGGCAGGTTCGAATAAAAACGCCACTTACGCCGTCCCGAAAGCGCCGAACTGCGCCTTCCTTTCCGAGCCGCCCCCTTGAGAGCGGCACGCGGGCGGCTCTATTCCGACCGTGCTCGCCCGGTGCTCCCCGCCCCGGCTCGCGCTGCGACCGCGCCTCTGCTGCCCGGCAAAACCGGCCCCGCCGGGCCTCCCCCCGCGCTGTCATTCGTCGCGGTCACCGCCCCGCACGGCGCCTGCTCCTTTGCAGCGCTCTGGCCCCGCTCATGCACGCCCGTGTCCCTTGGCGCTCCGAACCGTCCTTCGCCCCTCCCCTCCGCTGCCAGACGCGGCCCCGCTCGCTCCTTGCTACGCTCGGCAGCCACCGAGGCCGCCGCCCTCTCGGCTCCCCCGGCCCCGGGCGGCAGCAGCGCCGGGGCGCCGTGCCGGGGCCGGCAGTGCCGCGCTCTCGCCACCAGGCGGCAGCAGCGCCGCCCAGCTCAGCCCGGGGCCGGGCCGCGCTGCGGGGCACGGACAGAGCAGAGGCAAAAGCCGGCTCAGGGCGCTCTGCAGCTCCTGCAGCCCGAGCCTCTCGGCTCCTGGCGCCAGGCACTCGCTTCTTCCCTTCCTACAGAAAAACGCCGCCTCGTTATGCTCAGAACTTGCTCATCTCTAGTCCCAGCTTCTTATATTCCTATATGCAACAGAGTAGAGAGAGGGCTGGCTTATTTCAAAATGAATCTACATCTAAATTTGTCTATAGATGTAAAAACAAAGAACTTGACAGGTTTGGGGATTCCACACTGTCATACACACATCCCTCCCGGTGGATTTTCTGGCAGTTTTGGGCCCCTCTGGGGGAGGGCACCCAGCAATGGCCCCCCTCATTCCCCACTCACCTGCTCCTCCACTGCATCGTGGCTCTCCCAGGGACATTGGGGTGCCCCAAGTGACATTCAGAGCCCCCGAGTCTCCACCCCCGCCCCCAGCCTTTTTTCCTCACCTCCAAAGAATGCACCAAATGAGACAAACTGCCCTGGACAGCAGAACGGCACTTTAATAAAGCCATTTCCATGCATACATCCCCCAAAAAGGGGCTTGGCTGGAAACACAGGGAAGGTGCAGCAGAGGGATGGGGAAAGAGAGGGATGGGCAGCAGGACAGGGGGCTCTCAAGAGAAGGGCACCATGAGGGAGAGGGACCGAGCAGCCGATGCAGACAGGGACAGGCAAAAGGACAGTGAGAGGGACAAAGAAATACAGTCACACTGCAGCACAAAGGAAAAAGGAGAGCAAGAAAGAAGGAAAGAGAAAGATGCGGGCGGCGAGGGAGACAGAGACAGAACAGGGAGAGGGATTGAGCAGAATTTATTCAATAAAGGTCAGTATGGATTTCTTAAAAGAACACCAGGACATCCCTATCACGGAACTCTGCTGTCTGCTTCAACTTCACAGCTGTAAGGGAACATTTCTCCCCCCTCTCCTCTCTGCGGTGTTTATTAAATAAAGAGTGAGTATTTATTTCTTAAAAGAAAAACAAGAGAGAGGAGGCAGTGAAAGGCAATGGCATGGGGAGCACACAGGACAAGAAAGCAACACAAAAGACACACTGGACAGAGAGAAGAAAAGAGCTGCAAAGTTGGATGCAAGAGTGAAAGAAAATCAGGAACAAACGCCAGGACTTTCATTAGAGAGTGTGGCTGACGAAAGTGCCAGTAAAGCACCGGCTCGAACAGAACCTGCTGCTGGCACGGCTCGGCCTGGCACTCACTAATTAACATCTGTCTCTCGGCAGGGCCATGAATCCCCTGCTGGAACAGGAGGGGAAAGCCGAGGGGATGATGCGCACCGGGGTTGGTGCCGCTCAGCCCTAATCCCAGCCCGTGGCGCCAGTGAACGCACCCCGATCTCCGAACCTTCTCTCAGGGAAATCTCATCTTTACCCCTTCTCTTCCCCTCCCGGTATCTCCGTGTGCCCGGAACAAACACGAGGAGAGGTTTCTCTGTTGCAGGTTCTTTGGAAATCCTACACTGACTTTGAGAATGAGCAAGAGTAGAAGACAACCAGGAAACTTTGCTGCCAACCAACATCAAACCCCTCGCACCGGAGAAGAACGAACAGCTCGTTTTTACGCGTCCAAATCCCTTCAATTTTCAGCATTGTCTGTTTCCCGGCCGGCACTGTGGGAACTGCTGCGCACGGCACCACGAGTAAAACGCTCTCGTGTTCAGAAGGCACAATTGCAGAGAACAGACAGCAAAGCCGTCTCAAGGCAATTTGGGCACACAAAACCCCCCTTTTTGCACCCTGAGCTTTCTGTTAAGCCACACCTGAAATTCCAAGTTTCTCCGTACTCTGCCCCAGTGCTTCTCTCTTCCGTCAGCGCCGTAGGCAGGACTGATTCCATACTCACAAACCCCCCTTGCCACGATCGGCGCTCTCTGCCCACCAAGGACACGGCACCGGGCAGGGACATTTCTCCCACTCCCCAGCAGAGACCTCCTCCCGCCACATCCAGGGAACTGCAGCCACTCAGGGAACACCAACTTTCTCCTGGGCTGGGAAGAGGAACCTGCAGCAATTAAGGCTGCACAGTCTGCAGCAGCGAGAGCTCAGCACATGTCCAGAGAGCCAATTCCAGCACCTAAATTTAAAAAAGAAGAAAAAGTTGATGACTTTTTTTTAAAGTTACTGTAAGTTCTTAAAACCAAACCAGCCTTTGCTCTTGACTTTGGCTCACTGATGCACACACACACACAAGAGGCCAACGGTCACACAGGGCCTGCTTGCAGAATTCCTGATCCAAACCCTCGCCTTTCCTGCCCAGCACTGAGGGAAATCTGACAGAGGATTCATAAAGAGCCCTCGCTGAGAGCAGTCATCGCCCCAGGCCTTCAGGCTTGGCAAGATTCTGTAGTGAACGGACCCAAATTCAATTCCCAAATCTCAATCTCTGACAAGTCCTGTTGGAAAGACAGCGGACAGTCCATCAGAACACGGAATTAAAAGGCTGCACAAGGAATAACAGAAGCTTTCCCAGGAATAGCCCAAGTTCCTTTTCTCCCTCACCGGTCCGGGGCCGTGAGACCGAACCTTGGGCCCCAGGAGACAGGAGAGTTGTTATCAACACTCGAACCTCCCAAGCGTTGTTATTGCTCAGAGAGCTGCGCCGGCACTGAGCTACTCCCATGCGCCTGCACGGCTTTGGGGAGGGGCAAGACCACGTCCCACTCCTGCCTGGAGAAATTTCAATGCCCTAAAAAGTCATTTCCCTTCTCTCTCTCTGACCCAGGGCCAAAGCAGCTGTGTAGAACAACCCGGGGGATTTATGGGAGGGTGATTCTCTCAGGAAAGACCCCAGACCCTGAGGAAACAAACCCACCCCAAATTTCCAGCTGAAAACACGCTGCTTCCTGAACGGCAGCGCACAAAGCTCTCTATAGCCAGACAGGAGATGACAGTCCAGAAAAAGCCAAAAGATGTGCTCTGCCTGCATGCACTCTCTTGACTGGTAATTCCAAAGGAAATTCCCCACAGATCGTAAGCAGTCGCCTGCAATTTGTCCTCTGCATTCATGACTGCCTTGGCTTTCTGTAGAAGTGTGTCAAACATCCACGCAGGCGTCAGGGCCTGGGCTGGCTCGTTTATGGCTCTTCCTGACAGGCCCAGGCCAAACCCAAGCACCCCCCTCACTGCTCCAGCCCCACTTTCAGGGAAATATTGACACGGCTTAGAAATACTCTCCTTCCCTGCAACTCACTCCCTCCCTGCGCATCCCCGGAGAGGATTTACTCCGTACTTTGTTCCCGACAGCACCTCTCCAGCGCAAATCCCACTTCACACAGACACTGACTAAGCAGACCTAAGTGGTTCCAGCAGCAGCTGCAATCCCCAACTCCCTGTCTCCTGCACAGCTCATCCAAGCACTCCCAGCAATCTCACCTCGGCCCAGAGACTCTCTGTCCGCAGAGGGAAACACAACCCGATGGCACGCAGCTCTGGCACCACATTCCCTCTTCCCTTCTCCCTTTTTCCAGCACACCAGGCTGCTGGAAACGGCATTCCCTAGGCAGTTCATCCCAACACAGAGAAGAGGAGCCTGTGACTTATCCAAACTATGGGCAGGACAAGGGGGGCCCTAGCTGGCTTTGGCTGCTTTAATACCAAAGCTCTTGGGACGACTTCAGTGGTTTTTCCTGTCTTGAAAGAGTGCAGAAAAGCAAAGTTAATCCCACTGTGGACTCCAAGACTCCTGCATTTCCTATTTCTCCTATGATTGCTCACCATGAAATTTTATCCATGGAAAAAAAGCATGAAGAATAACACCATATCAAATAAAAAGTGCCCTTTTCCAGCATTTTTATACCAGGCATTAAAAAGATGCCCATTTCTCTTCCAGCATTGCTTCCCTCATTTTAGCAGAACCGTTTTCATCCCAGACCCCACTCATCAGCTGTTCAATCCTCTGGCACTGGATTTGGACAAAAGAAGGGACGCACCTGGATCGCAGGAAATCACAGAGAGAAACCCCTCCAAAACCTGACAGAGAAAATCAACAGGAGATGCAGGAAGACACATCCCTCATTTGCACATCCGGAGTGCTTTTCTAAAGACTTCTCTGCATCTGGATGCTCTTTGCACTTGGCAGCAAACTGCTTCCACTGCTTCCCACTCCAGCAAGGGGAACATCCCTGGAATTTCATGTCCAGTGTCTCTGCCTAAAGCAGCCCCACGGCAACACGAAGCTTCCCTCGGGCATTTCGTTTCTTTATCCCAAACATTCTCCCCACTCAGCCACAATCTAGAAAGAACAAAAGGGAAAAGAAGGAAGACCAATTAATTCTGACATAAGGAGTCTTGACTATCCCGACACACTGCCAGGTGAAAAAACATCCCTGCCACTCTAAGAAATCCCCCTGATACTGTCTCCATTCTGTATCAATTATTTAAATGTTGTATTAAGGAGCGTAAGGACACAATGCTTGGAATTCTCAAAAACGGCTCCGCCTGGCTACTCCAAGCACTTTCCCACCCGGGGAGCTGAGCTGTCCCACATTTAAACGCCACGTTTGATCCAAATCCCATAGAAATCTGATATTGTTTGGCTCCTGAGCTTTCCCAAAAGCTGTCCAGTCAAGCCTGGAAATCCTCACTGAAGCTTTGCCATGTCACATCGGGATTTACCCTTGGGAAAACCCCACTCTGAGCACTTGGGTTTCAAGAGGTTGCACCCAATGTTACAGACACAGAATTCCTGTGGGGTTTGGCATTTCCTGCACCTCCAAACACGTGAAAAGAATGAAGTGCAGAGTCCCGAGGCTCCATTATTGCCATTCTCCTCACATCCCTTTCCTCAGCTGCACATGGCTTTGTGCCTCCTCTGAAGGGCTGGAAAGGAATTTGGGAACCCCCCTCAGCTTCTTCTCTGAGCCGGCCCAAAAGGCAAACAGGAAAAAAAAACCCCAAAAGCGCACAAAATCCCAGCCCCTCCCAAGATGCAGCTCCTCACACCAAACCTTGGGAGAATCCCTGGTGCTTCCAACACCGCTGCAATCCCACCTGGAGCTGAGCTTACAGGGTGCTCTGCCTAATCCACATCCAAGCCTGGATAGCCCAAAGCCTGCAAGAAAAGAGGAGGCAAAGTGAAGGGGAGAGGGGGGGAAAAACGGAGTTTTAGGTTTTTCCCCTGTTTGCAACAGGATTGAAGGGCAGGATGGAGAGGTTTCGTGGAAAAGAAGTACCAAAGGCTGCTTCATTCCCAGCAATTAGCGCTGCTCAATCCAAGAGGCCCAATCCACCAGGTTTAAACAGGAGCGGCCGACAGGATAGGTTATGACACAGATCTGTGAAGCTGGAGCCTTCTTCCTTCTCCCGGGCTCTCCCAGAAATTCTCCATGTCCGGACGCGCTCCCGCTCTCCCTGCTGGGGAGGATGGACTTGGATAGCCCGGGTGACTGCTGAGCCTAAAACAATAAGCGATCCAAGTGTTTTTCCCCAGGAAATGACATATTCTCTGGACCTGGGATAACCCATATCCCATGGCCTTCTCCAGGAAGAGTCCCAGCTGGATATGGTCTCCCAGAAAGGATTCCATAGGGGCTCACCTTTTGCTTGGAGCTCGGCTGAATTCCTCAGCAATGCCAGGGAATGTGGCCATTGGAGGCTTTGAGCAGATTAGGCTCATTTGCCTTTTTAGGTTTTGTTACCATCTCTCAGACTTCCCACTGGATTGTGGCCTCCAAGGAACATGTAAATCCCATTGGATTCCTGCTCTTTGGATATTTTTGTACCATTCCTGTACAAAACGAGGCCCCCTGTTCGGATGCTTTTCCCCACCGTTCCCCAGCAGTTTTATCTGCCAGTGCATTCCCTGTGTTGGTTGGGCTCTTCCCAGATCTCTGAGCTCCTTCACAAGGCAGGAGATCCATTTGGCCCAGGAACCGAACCCTCCCGAGGAATTGTCTGATGCCATCTCCACATTTCACAGCTGATCCTTGTGCTCAAAGGATCCCTCTTTCTTCCCTTCAGCCAATTCCAAGCCTCGCTGCCCCCAGCCGGGAACAGTCCCCAGGCCGATCCCTGCAGTCTTCCCTGCCAGGATCCTGCTCAGGAATCCATGGGAATGTAAGAATTAATTCTTCCCACCCCTGCCCAGTTCTAATTCCAAAGGATTTGGTGTCTGCCTTACCCGGCTGGAGCCTGCTTCCAACTCTGCTCTTGCTGCTTCTGCTGCTTTCCATTTCCCAGGAATTCCACCAACGGAGCGACAGCGTTTTCCACCTCCTCCTCCAGCATTCCCTCTGTTGCGTTCGGGTGCTGGAAGGATATCAAAACCAGGGCCTCACTATCAGGAATTATATCCCCGGATTTGTTCCTTTCCAAATGTCACCTCTTCCCAATAAAGCACTGGCCATCCAAGGAATTCTAGAGAGCGATGTGCTGACCACTGCTTACTCCTCTGGAATGTCAGAGCTTGGAAAAAAAGGGCAGTTGAGGCTTTTCCTGGTGCTGCCCATGAAGTGTATTTTACCTAAGTGCCCCTGCCCATGCCTTTGCCTGTATCCACCAAAAATCCACCCGTTCATTCCCCAGCTGCTGCCTCCCTCTTTTCCTGGATCCAACAGAATTTTAACAGGTGAATATTCCCCTCTGGAAGAGCACCTTTCATTCCAAACCTAAGAACAAACAAATGAATCACTTTCCTTCGACCTTCCTTATTAGGATTCCACTGAGAGCAGTGGATGGAAAATGATCCTCTCCTGGTCCCTGCTGGATTCCCGGAGCAGGGATTCTTTCCCTCTTCCCCCCCCCCCCCCGCCCCCCCGCGGTGACCACCCTGCCCTGCCCCCTTTTCAGGCTTTGTTCCACAGCTCTTGTCTCCAACTCTTGCATCCTTTCCCTCACTCCAGGAGCTCCCAGCAGTTCCACACCCTCTTTTCTCCCATCCTGATCCTTTCTCCAAGAACAGAGCTCTGCATTTCAATTCCCTTCGCTTTTCTCCGACAATTCCCACCAATCCAGACCTAAAGCTGACACAAGGAACACTCAGTGCCCACAAATGCAAATCCAGACCTGGCCATGCCTAAACCAGCAAGTCTGAACACACAATCCTGGACCATCTGCATTAATTCAAACCTAACAATTAGGACACACTGAAGACTTCAACATTCCCAAGAAACACCCTGTTGCCTTCAACTCCCTGGGGTTTTTGCTTTGAACTCATACGGATTAGGGGATCAAGGGATTTCCCTGAAAAAAACCTGTGTGGTGCATGCTGGAATCCCCGATCCCGTGAATCCAGGGAGTGTTAAAAGCTTAAGTCCAACCTGGCCCACCATAAATTTTTGCCAACTATCCCCCAAATGATCAGGTTAACAGAACCCTCCTCTGGTGCTGCGTTTTTAGTATTGGAAAGCCAGGAATTACTTTATTCCCAGAGCGAGGCTCTGGATATGGGCTTGGGGAGAACAAGACCTTACCAACTTACAGAGCCAGGGGATGACGTTTGGGAACAATCCTGGGCTGCCTGGCAGCAATTCATTGTACCTCTTGTCACCCACGAACACCTTCACCCACTCCTCCAGGAGCCCGGGCCAGCGGCTCTGCTTCTCTTGGAGCAGGAGGCATTGCCCTGCCCACTGCAGGGACCTGCAAACCATTCCGGAGTCAGCTCCGAGCCAGGGACGGGGCAACACCCCGTCCCACGGCTCCAGCGGCTCGGGCCCTCGGTAATTCCGGATCTGAGCCTCGTAATCCCTGCAGGGAAGAGGCCGGCTCAGGCCGGGATCGGGGAGGGTGGGAAGCGCCCGGGGTGGGCGGAGGCTCTGCCACCCCCACGGCCGCGGCATCCGCACAGCTCCGGGGGACGGGGCCCGCCCCGATGCCGCTCCCCGTCCCGTTATGCCGTTCCCCCGCTCCCCATCCCGTTCTCCCGCTCCTCGCTCACCGCCCGGGCCCGTCCATGCCCGCCTGTCCCCCGCCGACCGCGCCTGCCCACTCAAACTGGCCACGGCAGCCGCGCCACGCCTCCCCATTGGCCAGCCCTCGGCCCGCCCCGCCTTCCTATTGGCCGCTGGCCCCGTCAATCACGCGGGAAACCCCGCCGCCCGCAGGCACCGCTCCCACGGCGGCCGCTACACGGCGGCCCGGGCGCATTCCCAGGGGAAAAGGAGAGTTGTTATCAACACTCGAACCTCCCAAGCGTTGTTATTGCTCAGAGAGCTGCGCCGGTACTGAGCTACTCCCATGCGCCTGCACGGCTTTGGGGAGGGGCAAGACCACGTCCCACTCCTGCCTGGAGAAATTTCAATGCCCTAAAAAGTCATTTCCCTTCTCTCTCTCTGACCCAGGGCCAAAGCAGCTGTGTAGAACAACCCGGGGGATTTATGGGAGGGTGATTCTCTCAGGAAAGACCCCAGACCCTGAGGAAACAAACCCACCCCAAATTTCCAGCTGAAAACACGCTGCTTCCTGAACGGCAGCGCACAAAGCTCTCTATAGCCAGACAGGAGATGACAGTCCAGAAAAAGCCAAAAGATGTGCTCTGCCTGCATGCACTCTCTTGACTGGTAATTCCAAAGGAAATTCCCCACAGATCGTAAGCAGTCGCCTGCAATTTGTCCTCTGCATTCATGACTGCCTTGGCTTTCTGTAGAAGTGTGTCAAACATCCACGCAGGCGTCAGGGCCTGGGCTGGCTCGTTTATGGCTCTTCCTGACAGGCCCAGGCCAAACCCAAGCACCCCCCTCACTGCTCCAGCCCCACTTTCAGGGAAATACTGACACGGCTTAGAAATACTCTCCTTCCCTGCAACTCACTCCCTCCCTGCGCATCCCCGGAGAGGATTTACTCCGTCCTTTGTTCCCGACAGCACCTCTCCAGCGCAAATCCCACTTCACACAGACACTGACTAAGCAGACCTAAGGCAGTGGTTCCAATCCCCAGCTGCAATCCCCAACTCCCTGTCTCCTGCACAGCTCGTCCAAGCACTCCCAGCAATCTCACCTCAGCCCAGAGACTCTCTGTCCGCAGAGGGAAACACAACCCGATGGCACGCAGCTCTGGCACCACATTCCCTCTTCCCTTCTCCCTTTTTCCAGCACACCAGGCTGCTGGAAACGGCATTCCCTAGGCAGTTCATCCCAACACAGAGAAGAGGAGCCTGTGACTTACCCACACCATGGGCAGGACAAGGGGGGCCCTAGCTGGCTTTGGCTGCTCTAATACCAAAGCTCTTGGGACGACTTCAGTGGTTTTTCCTGTCTTGAAAGAGTGCAGAAAAGCAAAGTTAATCCCACTGTGGACTCCAAGACTCCTGCATTTCCTATTTCTCCTATGATTGCTCACCATGAAATTTTATCCATGGAAAAAAAGCATGAAGAATAACACCATATCAAATAAAAAGTGCCCTTTTCCAGCATTTTTATACCAGGCATTAAAAAGATGCCCATTTCTCTTCCAGCATTGCTTCCCTCATTTTAGCAGAACCGTTTTCATCCCAGACCCCACTCATCAGCTGTTCAATCCTCTGGCACTGGATTTGGACAAAAGAAGGGACGCACCTGGATCGCAGGAAATCACAGAGAGAAACCCCTCCAAAACCTGACAGAGAAAATCAACAGGAGATGCAGGAAGACACATCCCTCATTTGCACATCCGGAGTGCTTTTCTAAAGACTTCTCTGCATCTGGATGCTCTTTGCACTTGGCAGCAAACTGCTTCCACTGCTTCCCACTCCAGCAAGGGGAACATCCCTGGAATTTCATGTCCAGTGTCTCTGCCTAAAGCAGCCCCACGGCAACACGAAGCTTCCCTCGGGCATTTCGTTTCTTTACCCCAAACATTCTCCCCACTCAGCCACAATCTAGAAAGAACAAAAGGGAAAAGAAGGAAGACCAATTAATTCTGACATAAGGAGTCTTGACTATCCCGACACACTGCCAGGTGAAAAAACATCCCTGCCACTCTAAGAAATCCCCCTGATACTGTCTCCATTCTGTATCAATTATTTAAACGTTGTATTAAGGAGCGTAAGGACACAATGCTTGGAATTCTCAAAAACGGCTCCGCCTGGCTACTCCAAGCACTTTCCCACCCGGGGAGCTGAGCTGTCCCACATTTAAACGCCACGTTTGATCCAAATCCCATAGAAATCTGATATTGTTTGGCTCCTGAGCTTTCCCAAAAGCTGTCCAGTCAAGCCTGGAAATCCTCACTGAAGCTTTGCCATGTCACATCGGGATTTACCCTTGGGAAAACCCCACTCTGAGCACTTGGGTTTCAAGAGGTTGCACCCAATGTTACAGACACAGAATTCCTGTGGGGTTTGGCATTTCCTGCACCTCCAAACACGTGAAAAGAATGAAGTGCAGAGTCCCGAGGCTCCATTATTGCCATTCTCCTCACATCCCTTTCCTCAGCTGCACATGGCTTTGTGCCTCCTCTGAAGGGCTGGAAAGGAATTTGGGAACCCCCCTCAGCTTCTTCTCTGAGCCGGCCCAAAAGGCAAACAGGAAAAAAAAACCCCAAAAGCGCACAAAATCCCAGCCCCTCCCAAGATGCAGCTCCTCACACCAAACCTTGGGAGAATCCCTGGTGCTTCCAACACCGCTGCAATCCCACCTGGAGCTGAGCTTACAGGGTGCTCTGCCTAATCCACATCCAAGCCTGGATAGCCCAAAGCCTGCAAGAAAAGAGGAGGCAAAGTGAAGGGGAGAGGGGGGGAAAAACGGAGTTTTAGGTTTTTCCCCTGTTTGCAACAGGATTGAAGGGCAGGATGGAGAGGTTTCGTGGAAAAGAAGTACCAAAGGCTGCTTCATTCCCAGCAATTAGCGCTGCTCAATCCAAGAGGCCCAATCCACCAGGTTTAAACAGGAGCGGCCGACAGGATAGGTTATGACACAGATCTGTGAAGCTGGAGCCTTCTTCCTTCTCCCGGGCTCTCCCAGAAATTCTCCATGTCCGGACGCGCTCCCGCTCTCCCTGCTGGGGAGGATGGACTTGGATAGCCCGGGTGACTGCTGAGCCTAAAACAATAAGCGATCCAAGTGTTTTTCCCCAGGAAATGACATATTCTCTGGACCTGGGATAACCCATATCCCATGGCCTTCTCCAGGAAGAGTCCCAGCTGGATATGGTCTCCCAGAAAGGATTCCATAGGGGCTCACCTTTTGCTTGGAGCTCGGCTGAATTCCTCAGCAATGCCAGGGAATGTGGCCATTGGAGGCTTTGAGCAGATTAGGCTCATTTGCCTTTTTAGGTTTTGTTACCATCTCTCAGACTTCCCACTGGATTGTGGCCTCCAAGGAACATGTAAATCCCATTGGATTCCTGCTCTTTGGATATTTTTGTACCATTCCTGTACAAAACGAGGCCCCCTGTTCGGATGCTTTTCCCCACCGTTCCCCAGCAGTTTTATCTGCCAGTGCATTCCCTGTGTTGGTTGGGCTCTTCCCAGATCTCTGAGCTCCTTCACAAGGCAGGAGATCCATTTGGCCCAGGAACCGAACCCTCCCGAGGAATTGTCTGATGCCATCTCCACATTTCACAGCTGATCCTTGTGCTCAAAGGATCCCTCTTTCTTCCCTTCAGCCAATTCCAAGCCTCGCTGCCCCCAGCCGGGAACAGTCCCCAGGCCGATCCCTGCAGTCTTCCCTGCCAGGATCCTGCTCAGGAATCCATGGGAATGTAAGAATTAATTCTTCCCACCCCTGCCCAGTTCTAATTCCAAAGGATTTGGTGTCTGCCTTACCCGGCTGGAGCCTGCTTCCAACTCTGCTCTTGCTGCTTCTGCTGCTTTCCATTTCCCAGGAATTCCACCAACGGAGCGACAGCGTTTTCCACCTCCTCCTCCAGCATTCCCTCTGTTGCGTTCGGGTGCTGGAAGGATATCAAAACCAGGGCCTCACTATCAGGAATTATATCCCCGGATTTGTTCCTTTCCAAATGTCACCTCTTCCCAACAAAGCACTGGCCATACAAGGAATTCTAGAGAGCGATGTGCTGACCACTGCTTACTCCTCTGGAATGTCAGAGCTTGGAAAAAAAGGGCAGTTGAGGCTTTTCCTGGTGCTGCCCATGAAGTGTATTTTACCTAAGTGCCCCTGCCCATGCCTTTGCCTGTATCCGCCAAAAATCCACCCGTTCATTCCCCAGCTGCTGCCTCCCTCTTTTCCTGGATCCAACAGAATTTTAACAGGTGAATATTCCCCTCTGGAAGAGCACCTTTCATTCCAAACCTAAGAACAAACAAATGAATCACTTTCCTTCGACCTTCCTTATTAGGATTCCACTGAGAGCAGTGGATGGAAAATGATCCTCTCCTGGTCCCTGCTGGATTCCCGGAGCAGGGATTCTTTCCCTCTTCCCCCCCCCCCCCCGCCCCCCCGCGGTGACCACCCTGCCCTGCCCCCTTTTCAGGCTTTGTTCCACAGCTCTTGTCTCCAACTCTTGCATCCTTTCCCTCACTCCAGGAGCTCCCAGCAGTTCCACACCCTCTTTTCTCCCATCCTGATCCTTTCTCCAAGAACAGAGCTCTGCATTTCAATTCCCTTCGCTTTTCTCCGACAATTCCCACCAATCCAGACCTAAAGCTGACACAAGGAACACTCAGTGCCCACAAATGCAAATCCAGACCTGGCCATGCCTAAACCAGCAAGTCTGAACACACAATCCTGGACCATCTGCATTAATTCAAACCTAACAATTAGGACACACTGAAGACTTCAACATTCCCAAGAAACACCCTGTTGCCTTCAACTCCCTGGGGTTTTTGCTTTGAACTCATACGGATTAGGGGATCAAGGGATTTCCCTGAAAAAAACCTGTGTGGTGCATGCTGGAATCCCCGATCCCGTGAATCCAGGGAGTGTTAAAAGCTTAAGTCCAACCTGGCCCACCATAAATTTTTGCCAACTATCCCCCAAATGATCAGGTTAACAGAACCCTCCTCTGGTGCTGCGTTTTTAGTATTGGAAAGCCAGGAATTACTTTATTCCCAGAGCGAGGCTCTGGATATGGGCTTGGGGAGAACAAGACCTTACCAACTTACAGAGCCAGGGGATGACGTTTGGGAACAATCCTGGGCTGCCTGGCAGCAATTCATTGTACCTCTTGTCACCCACGAACACCTTCACCCACTCCTCCAGGAGCCCGGGCCAGCGGTTCTGCTTCTCTTGGAGCAGGAGGCATTGCCCTGCCCACTGCAGGGACCTGCAAACCATTCCGGAGTCAGCTCCGAGCCAGGGACGGGGCAACACCCCGTCCCACGGCTCCAGCGGCTCGGGCCCTCGGTAATTCCGGATCTGAGCCTCGTAATCCCTGCAGGGAAGAGGCCGGCTCAGGCCGGGATCGGGGAGGGTGGGAAGCGCCCGGGGTGGGCGGAGGCTCTGCCACCCCCACGGCCGCGGCATCCGCACAGCTCCGGGGGACGGGGCCCGCCCCGATGCCGCTCCCCGTCCCGTTATGCCGTTCCCCCGCTCCCCAT
Organism: Aphelocoma coerulescens; assembly: GCF_041296385.1. Classification (NCBI taxonomy): domain Eukaryota; kingdom Metazoa; phylum Chordata; class Aves; order Passeriformes; family Corvidae; genus Aphelocoma; species Aphelocoma coerulescens. The sequence goes on from NC_091017.1 coordinate 264,353, forward strand.
CCCGTTCTCCCGCTCCTCGCTCACCGCCCGGGCCCGTCCATGCCCGCCTGTCCCCCGCCGACCGCGCCTGCCCACTCAAACTGGCCACGGCAGCCGCGCCACGCCTCCCCATTGGCCAGCCCTCGGCCCGCCCCGCCTTCCTATTGGCCGCTGGCCCCGTCAATCACGCGGGAAACCCCGCCGCCCGCAGGCACCGCTCCCACGGCGGCCGCTACACGGCGGCCCGGGCGCATTCCCAGGGGAAAAGGAGAGTTGTTATCAACACTCGAACCTCCCAAGCGTTGTTATTGCTCAGAGAGCTGCGCCGGTACTGAGCTACTCCCATGCGCCTGCACGGCTTTGGGGAGGGGCAAGACCACGTCCCACTCCTGCCTGGAGAAATTTCAATGCCCTAAAAAGTCATTTCCCTTCTCTCTCTCTGACCCAGGGCCAAAGCAGCTGTGTAGAACAACCCGGGGGATTTATGGGAGGGTGATTCTCTCAGGAAAGACCCCAGACCCTGAGGAAACAAACCCACCCCAAATTTCCAGCTGAAAACACGCTGCTTCCTGAACGGCAGCGCACAAAGCTCTCTATAGCCAGACAGGAGATGACAGTCCAGAAAAAGCCAAAAGATGTGCTCTGCCTGCATGCACTCTCTTGACTGGTAATTCCAAAGGAAATTCCCCACAGATCGTAAGCAGTCGCCTGCAATTTGTCCTCTGCATTCATGACTGCCTTGGCTTTCTGTAGAAGTGTGTCAAACATCCACGCAGGCGTCAGGGCCTGGGCTGGCTCGTTTATGGCTCTTCCTGACAGGCCCAGGCCAAACCCAAGCACCCCCCTCACTGCTCCAGCCCCACTTTCAGGGAAATACTGACACGGCTTAGAAATACTCTCCTTCCCTGCAACTCACTCCCTCCCTGCGCATCCCCGGAGAGGATTTACTCCGTACTTTGTTCCCGACAGCACCTCTCCAGCGCAAATCCCACTTCACACAGACACTGACTAAGCAGACCTAAGGCAGTGGTTCCAATCCCCAGCTGCAATCCCCAACTCCCTGTCTCCTGCACAGCTCGTCCAAGCACTCCCAGCAATCTCACCTCGGCCCAGAGACTCTCTGTCCGCAGAGGGAAACACAACCCGATGGCACGCAGCTCTGGCACCACATTCCCTCTTCCCTTCTCCCTTTTTCCAGCACACCAGGCTGCTGGAAACGGCATTCCCTAGGCAGTTCATCCCAACACAGAGAAGAGGAGCCTGTGACTTACCCACACCATGGGCAGGACAAGGGGGGCCCTAGCTGGCTTTGGCTGCTTTAATACCAAAGCTCTTGGGACGACTTCAGTGGTTTTTCCTGTCTTGAAAGAGTGCAGAAAAGCAAAGTTAATCCCACTGTGGACTCCAAGACTCCTGCATTTCCTATTTCTCCTATGATTGCTCACCATGAAATTTTATCCATGGAAAAAAAGCATGAAGAATAACACCATATCAAATAAAAAGTGCCCTTTTCCAGCATTTTTATACCAGGCATTAAAAAGATGCCCATTTCTCTTCCAGCATTGCTTCCCTCATTTTAGCAGAACCGTTTTCATCCCAGACCCCACTCATCAGCTGTTCAATCCTCTGGCACTGGATTTGGACAAAAGAAGGGACGCACCTGGATCGCAGGAAATCACAGAGAGAAACCCCTCCAAAACCTGACAGAGAAAATCAACAGGAGATGCAGGAAGACACATCCCTCATTTGCACATCCGGAGTGCTTTTCTAAAGACTTCTCTGCATCTGGATGCTCTTTGCACTTGGCAGCAAACTGCTTCCACTGCTTCCCACTCCAGCAAGGGGAACATCCCTGGAATTTCATGTCCAGTGTCTCTGCCTAAAGCAGCCCCACGGCAACACGAAGCTTCCCTCGGGCATTTCGTTTCTTTATCCCAAATATTCTCCCCACTCAGCCACAATCTAGAAAGAACAAAAGGGAAAAGAAGGAAGACCAATTAATTCTGACATAAGGAGTCTTGACTATCCCGACACACTGCCAGGTGAAAAAACATCCCTGCCACTCTAAGAAATCCCCCTGATACTGTCTCCATTCTGTATCAATTATTTAAACGTTGTATTAAGGAGCGTAAGGACACAATGCTTGGAATTCTCAAAAACGGCTCCGCCTGGCTACTCCAAGCACTTTCCCACCCGGGGAGCTGAGCTGTCCCACATTTAAACGCCACGTTTGATCCAAATCCCATAGAAATCTGATATTGTTTGGCTCCTGAGCTTTCCCAAAAGCTGTCCAGTCAAGCCTGGAAATCCTCACTGAAGCTTTGCCATGTCACATCGGGATTTACCCTTGGGAAAACCCCACTCTGAGCACTTGGGTTTCAAGAGGTTGCACCCAATGTTACAGACACAGAATTCCTGTGGGGTTTGGCATTTCCTGCACCTCCAAACACGTGAAAAGAATGAAGTGCAGAGTCCCGAGGCTCCATTATTGCCATTCTCCTCACATCCCTTTCCTCAGCTGCACATGGCTTTGTGCCTCCTCTGAAGGGCTGGAAAGGAATTTGGGAACCCCCCTCAGCTTCTTCTCTGAGCCGGCCCAAAAGGCAAACAGGAAAAAAAAACCCCAAAAGCGCACAAAATCCCAGCCCCTCCCAAGATGCAGCTCCTCACACCAAACCTTGGGAGAATCCCTGGTGCTTCCAACACCGCTGCAATCCCACCTGGAGCTGAGCTTACAGGGTGCTCTGCCTAATCCACATCCAAGCCTGGATAGCCCAAAGCCTGCAAGAAAAGAGGAGGCAAAGTGAAGGGGAGAGGGGGGGAAAAACGGAGTTTTAGGTTTTTCCCCTGTTTGCAACAGGATTGAAGGGCAGGATGGAGAGGTTTCGTGGAAAAGAAGTACCAAAGGCTGCTTCATTCCCAGCAATTAGCGCTGCTCAGGTTGAATCCAAGAGGCCCAATCCACCAGGTTTAAACAGGAGCGGCCGACAGGATGGGTTATGACACAGATCTGTGAAGCTGGAGCCTTCTTCCTTCTCCCGGGCTCTCCCAGAAATTCTCCATGTCCGGACGCGCTCCCGCTCTCCCTGCTGGGGAGGACGGACTTGGATAGCCCGGGTGACTGCTGAGCCTAAAACAATAAGTGATCCAAGTGTTTTTCCCCAGGAAATGACATATTCTCTGGACCTGGGATAACCCATATCCCATGGCCTTCTCCAGGAAGAGTCCCAGCTGGATATGGTCTCCCAGAAAGGATTCCATAGGGGCTCACCTTTTGCTTGGAGCTCGGCTGAATTCCTCAGCAATGCCAGGGAATGTGGCCATTGGAGGCTTTGAGCAGATTAGGCTCATTTGCCTTTTTAGGTTTTGTTACCATCTCTCAGACTTCCCACTGGATTGTGGCCTCCAAGGAACATGTAAATCCCATTGGATTCCTGCTCTTTGGATATTTTTGTACCATTCCTGTACAAAACGAGGCCCCCTGTTCGGATGCTTTTCCCCACCGTTCCCCAGCAGTTTTATCTGCCAGTGCATTCCCTGTGTTGGTTGGGCTCTTCCCAGATCTCTGAGCTCCTTCACAAGGCAGGAGATCCATTTGGCCCAGGAACCGAACCCTCCCGAGGAATTGTCTGATGCCATCTCCACATTTCACAGCTGATCCTTGTGCTCAAAGGATCCCTCTTTCTTCCCTTCAGCCAATTCCAAGCCTCGCTGCCCCCAGCCGGGAACAGTCCCCAGGCCGATCCCTGCAGTCTTCCCTGCCAGGATCCTGCTCAGGAATCCATGGGAATGTAAGAATTAATTCTTCCCACCCCTGCCCAGTTCTAATTCCAAAGGATTTGGTGTCTGCCTTACCCGGCTGGAGCCTGCTTCCAACTCTGCTCTTGCTGCTTCTGCTGCTTTCCATTTCCCAGGAATTCCACCAACGGAGCGACAGCGTTTTCCACCTCCTCCTCCAGCATTCCCTCTGTTGCGTTCGGGTGCTGGAAGGATATCAAAACCAGGGCCTCACTATCAGGAATTATATCCCCGGATTTGTTCCTTTCCAAATGTCACCTCTTCCCAATAAAGCACTGGCCATCTAAGGAATTCTAGAGAGCGATGTGCTGACCACTGCTTACTCCTCTGGAATGTCAGAGCTTGGAAAAAAAGGGCAGTTGAGGCTTTTCCTGGTGCTGCCCATGAAGTGTATTTTACCTAAGTGCCCCTGCCCATGCCTTTGCCTGTACCCGCCAAAAATCCACCCGTTCATTCCCCAGCTGCTGCCTCCCTCTTTTCCTGGATCCAACAGAATTTTAACAGGTGAATATTCCCCTCTGGAAGAGCACCTTTCATTCCAAACCTAAGAACAAACAAATGAATCACTTTCCTTCGACCTTCCTTATTAGGATTCCACTGAGAGCAGTGGATGGAAAATGATCCTCTCCTGGTCCCTGCTGGATTCCCGGAGCAGGGATCCTTTCCCTCTTTCCCCCCACCCCCCGCGGTGCCCTCCTCCCCCTCCCGCCCCACCCCGCACCCTTTCCAGGCTTTGTTCCACAGCTTTTGCCTCCGGACCTCAGATCCTTTTGGTCTCCAGGAGCTCCCAGCAGCTCCACAGCCTTTCCTCTCCCATCCTGATCCTTTCTCCAGGAATGGAGCTGTGCATTGCAATTCCCTTCTCTTTTCTCCGACAATTCCCACCAACCCAGACCTAGAGCTGACACAAGGAACGCTCGGTGCCCACAAATCCAAATCCAGACCCGGCCATCCCTAAACCAGCAACTCCCGGACAATTTGCGTTCATTCCAACCTAACACTGAGGACTCACCTAATCCTTCAAAATTCCCAAGAAATATCCCGTTGCCTTCAGCTCCCCGGGGATTCTGCTTCGTGCTCACACGGATTTGGGACTTCCCTGAAAAACCCGTGCAGGGCACGCTGGAATCCCCGATCCCGTGAATCCGGGGAGTGTGCAAAGCTCGGTCCAGCCTGGGCCCCCAGAAATTTTTGCCAAATATCCCCCAAGTCCTCGGGACAACAGAACTCTCTGGTACTGCATTTTTGGCGTTGTAAAGCCTGGAATCACTTTATTCCTAGTGCTGGGCTCTGCATACGGCCGAGAAAATCCCGGCCTCCACACAGACCCAGATTCCAAACTTTTTGATACATTTTAGCAAACCGAGAAATTCCCCCTCCCTGCTTCTTCTTAAGGGCATCCTTCTTTTCCCTTACCCGGCCTGCTCTCTCCCACTGGGCTGGGTTTTTCCCTTCCCATGCTAATTAGTCCCTACTTCTAGGAGGTTTAGGTACCTTTCTTCCCTGGCAGGGATTTCTTAACACAGCTACCGAGGCTTTGGGAGTCTTCTTTATCTTCTACTTTCTGGAAACACACCCTCTGATCCATAAATGCCACAATCCAGATGCCCAACTTCAACAAGACATCCTTTTCACCTAAAAACACTCACTCTCAACTCTTAGATCTTTTAAAGTTTTACCCCCGCAAAATTCCCCTGCTTTTCCACCGCTGAATTCCTCCGTCCTGATTCCAAGAATTTCTTGAATACCACGGGGCTTTTCTCAAGATTTACCCCCACAACCTTCCCTACGTGCCCACTGCTCACCACCTCATTTTTCCCTCAATGTCTTCGTTCTCCACCCCAGAGAGTTTGTCAAGTGTTGCCTCCAAAATGTTCCCCCTCTCTCCACTACTGAGTTCCCCATTTTGCCTTCAAAATATTCATTCTGTCCCCTCCAGATTGCATCCACTTTTACCCCCAACATTTTACTTCCTCTACAATATTGACTAAACCTTTTCCACCCCAAAAATGTGCATTCCCTCCCTTAAACAGCACCTCAGCTTTTCCCTCAAAAATGCCCCAGAGAGAAACTCCGATTCAGCCCCCAAACTCCCCTTTTCCTACACAAACAGTTCTTGTGGCCCCTCTCAATTCCCCCAGGCTTTCAGCTAAAGGAATAACTGGAAGCCTATTCCCTCATCTCTGCCCTCCTTTTGCTTTCCTGGAAAACCTTGCCATCCCACACTTTCTCCAAGAGATCTGCTGCGAGTACGGCAAGGTCTGCTCTGTCAGAGTGCCAGGGGGGTTTACAGCACTTGCTCCTCTGCATCTTCACCCTTTCATCAGCTTTCCCCTGGAACGGTGTTGTGCAAGAAGCTTGGAATTACCAGAAATGGATCGGGTTCACATTTTTTCCCCACCAGTTTTCATCTGCTTTGAAATTCCTGGAATGACCCTCAAATGTGCCCTAGAACAGTGCTGTGAAAGGATCAGTCAGAAGAACAGCCTGAAAGCAGAAAACCACCTCCAGCAGCAGCCGGAATGATCCCATTTCTGTTCTTACCTGGTCCTGCCAGAGCTCCCAACGGCCCTTCCCATTCCAAAACAACAGCTATGCAAGACATTCCTGCTGTCCGTGAGGGTGAGGTGCCAGTTCTGGATGTTCTTTGCTGTGGAATCGGACAACAAAAAGAGCGTAAATGATCTTGGTGGCTCTTCCAAGCCAAACCACCCCGTGATTCCTTGCGTGGATCAGCACCTGTCCCAACTCCATTCCAGAAACCTCCTCCCACTAACCCAGAACTTTCCTTTTTCCGCTCAACATCAGGGATTTGCTGCCAAGTGCCCCGGGCAGGGGACGCCTCAGCATTCCCTGGGACGCCTCAGCCTTCCCTGGGATACCTCAGCCTTCCCTGGGACGCCTCAGCATTCCCTGGGACGCCTCAGCATTCCCTGGGGGTGCCTCAGCATTCCCTGGGCTGCTGTTCCACGCCGATCCCGTGTCCAGCGCCGTTCCGGGCTGCAGTGCCGGGCTCTCCCCACAAGGCGGCAGCACCGGGAGCGAGCAGCCCCGGCCGGTCCCGCTGTCTCGGGGCAGCTGCGCCTTTAACCCGCCCGGAGCCGGCGGGGCCGTGAACACAGCGGGCAAAAACCCCAGCGATCCCCTTTCTTTCACCCCCAGAGGCACAGGATCGCAGCATTCCCTGGGCTGGAAGGGACCCGCAGGGAGCATCGAGTCCACATCCTCGTCCTGCACCCCAAGAATCCCACCCTGTGCCCGAGAGCCTTGTCCAGACCCAAACTCTGCCCCCAGGATCCTGAAAACACAGCGGGGCTGGGAGAAGGGTAACAAGGGAGGATTTTTTACATAGTTCTCCTCGTACGATCGTTATATAATCTTATTAGATAGTCCAGCAACCCATCCCTGGGCCGGGACCCCCACCCCTGTCCCGGGACACCCATCCCTGGGCCGGAATACCGATCCCCCGCGGCCCCCACCGTCCGCTCGGGACTGTCCCCGTTCCCCGCTCACCTCCGAGCCCGCAGCACCCGCCCCGGTGCCCCCGGCCCGGCAGCGCTGCTCCCCGGACTCCCCGCCATTGCCACGTCGGGCGAAGAAGGGCGGAAATTACCGGTACCACACCAATGTGGCGATGCGACCTTCTCAAGATGGCGGCGGTGGAGGACCCCGCTCCGTCTATTCGGCTGCCTGAATGCTCCCGCCTACCCCAGGCGCCGCTGACCCCACAGTCGGTGTCCGCATAGCGGGAAACGCCTCAGAAAATTGCGTGCAAGCGCTGGGCTGGCGTTGGTGTCGGCGTCGCGTTCAGGCAGCCGAATAGACGCAGCTAGAGGGGGCCTTCCCTGCCACCATCTTGAGAAGGTCAGAAAATAGCGTAAACGACCGCCATCTTTAGTGTGGCGATGACCTAATTTCCGGTTTTGCCGCCATCTTGGGTGCTGGCAGAAGCCACTTCCGGTCGAGCCGCCATCTTTAGTGTGGTACGCACAAGGCCCCCCCCCCCCCCCCCCCACAAGAGCTTCTGTCTATTCAGCTGCCTGAATCCAGCCCGGACTCCGACGCCGGCCCCGCGCTTTCCGCGCGATTTTCCGCGGTGGTCCCCGGTGCGAGGACACGGGTGGTGGGGTCACCGGCGCCGGAGGCGGGCGACGGTCCCGCGACCGGCGGCAGGCATCGGCAGGGACACCTCTCTTAGGGGCCTATTGCGTCCGCCATCTTGAGTGTGGCGGAAGTGTCATCCACCCTCTGCAAGGTCCTGGCAGGTTCGAATAAAAACGCCACTTACGCCGTCCCGAAAGCGCCGAACTGCGCCTTCCTTTCCGAGCCGCCCCCTTGAGAGCGGCACGCGGGCGGCTCTATTCCGACCGTGCTCGCCCGGTGCTCCCCGCCCCGGCTCGCGCTGCGACCGCGCCTCTGCTGCCCGGCAAAACCGGCCCCGCCGGGCCTCCCCCCGCGCTGTCATTCGTCGCGGTCACCGCCCCGCACGGCGCCTGCTCCTTTGCAGCGCTCTGGCCCCGCTCATGCACGCCCGTGTCCCTTGGCGCTCCGAACCGTCCTTCGCCCCTCCCCTCCGCTGCCAGACGCGGCCCCGCTCGCTCCTTGCCACGCTCGGCAGCCACCGAGGCCGCCGCCCTCTCGGCTCCCCCGGCCCCGGGCGGCAGCAGCGCCGGGGCGCCGTGCCGGGGCCGGCAGTGCCGCGCTCTCGCCACCAGGCGGCAGCAGCGCCGCCCAGCTCAGCCCGGGGCCGGGCCGCGCTGCGGGGCACGGACAGAGCAGAGGCAAAAGCCGGCTCAGGGCGCTCTGCAGCTCCTGCAGCCCGAGCCTCTCGGCTCCTGGCGCCAGGCACTCGCTTCTTCCCTTCCTACAGAAAAACGCCGCCTCGTTATGCTCAGAACTTGCTCATCTCTAGTCCCAGCTTCTTATATTCCTATATGCAACAGAGTAGAGAGAGGGCTGGCTTATTTCAAAATGAATCTACATCTAAATTTGTCTATAGATGTAAAAACAAAGAACTTGACAGGTTTGGGGATTCCACACTGTCATACACACATCCCTCCCGGTGGATTTTCTGGCAGTTTTGGGCCCCTCTGGGGGAGGGCACCCAGCAATGGCCCCCCTCATTCCCCACTCACCTGCTCCTCCACTGCATCGTGGCTCTCCCAGGGACATTGGGGTGCCCCAAGTGACATTCAGAGCCCCCGAGTCTCCACCCCCGCCCCCAGCCTTTTTTCCTCACCTCCAAAGAATGCACCAAATGAGACAAACTGCCCTGGACAGCAGAACGGCACTTTAATAAAGCCATTTCCATGCATACATCCCCCAAAAAGGGGCTTGGCTGGAAACACAGGGAAGGTGCAGCAGAGGGATGGGGAAAGAGAGGGATGGGCAGCAGGACAGGGGGCTCTCAAGAGAAGGGCACCATGAGGGAGAGGGACCGAGCAGCCGATGCAGACAGGGACAGGCAAAAGGACAGTGAGAGGGACAAAGAAATACAGTCACACTGCAGCACAAAGGAAAAAGGAGAGCAAGAAAGAAGGAAAGAGAAAGATGCGGGCGGCGAGGGAGACAGAGACAGAACAGGGAGAGGGATTGAGCAGAATTTATTCAATAAAGGTCAGTATGGATTTCTTAAAAGAACACCAGGACATCCCTATCACGGAACTCTGCTGTCTGCTTCAACTTCACAGCTGTAAGGGAACATTTCTCCCCCCTCTCCTCTCTGCGGTGTTTATTAAATAAAGAGTGAGTATTTATTTCTTAAAAGAAAAACAAGAGAGAGGAGGCAGTGAAAGGCAATGGCATGGGGAGCACACAGGACAAGAAAGCAACACAAAAGACACACTGGACAGAGAGAAGAAAAGAGCTGCAAAGTTGGATGCAAGAGTGAAAGAAAATCAGGAACAAACGCCAGGACTTTCATTAGAGAGTGTGGCTGACGAAAGTGCCAGTAAAGCACCGGCTCGAACAGAACCTGCTGCTGGCACGGCTCGGCCTGGCACTCACTAATTAACATCTGTCTCTCGGCAGGGCCATGAATCCCCTGCTGGAACAGGAGGGGAAAGCCGAGGGGATAATGCGCACCGGGGTTGGTGCCGCTCAGCCCTAATCCCAGCCCGTGGCGCCAGTGAACGCACCCCGATCTCCGAACCTTCTCTCAGGGAAATCTCATCTTTACCCCTTCTCTTCCCCTCCCGGTATCTCCGTGTGCCCGGAACAAACACGAGGAGAGGTTTCTCTGTTGCAGGTTCTTTGGAAATCCTACACTGACTTTGAGAATGAGCAAGAGTAGAAGACAACCAGGAAACTTTGCTGCCAACCAACATCAAACCCCTCGCACCGGAGAAGAACGAACAGCTCGTTTTTACGCGTCCAAATCCCTTCAATTTTCAGCATTGTCTGTTTCCCGGCCGGCACTGTGGGAACTGCTGCGCACGGCACCACGAGTAAAACGCTCTCGTGTTCAGAAGGCACAATTGCAGAGAACAGACAGCAAAGCCGTCTCAAGGCAATTTGGGCACTCAAAACCCCCCTTTTTGCACCCTGAGCTTTCTGTTAAGCCACACCTGAAATTCCAAGTTTCTCCGTACTCTGCCCCAGTGCTTCTCTCTTCCGTCAGCGCCGTAGGCAGGACTGATTCCATACTCACAAACCCCCCTTGCCACGATCGGCGCTCTCTGCCCACCAAGGACACGGCACCGGGCAGGGACATTTCTCCCACTCCCCAGCAGAGACCTCCTCCCGCCACATCCAGGGAACTGCAGCCACTCAGGGAACACCAACTTTCTCCTGGGCTGGGAAGAGGAACCTGCAGCAATTAAGGCTGCACAGTCTGCAGCAGCGAGAGCTCAGCACATGTCCAGAGAGCCAATTCCAGCACCTAAATTTAAAAAAGAAGAAAAAGTTGATGACTTTTTTTTAAAGTTACTGTAAGTTCTTAAAACCAAACCAGCCTTTGCTCTTGACTTTGGCTCACTGATGCACACACACACACAAGAGGCCAACGGTCACACAGGGCCTGCTTGCAGAATTCCTGATCCAAACCCTCGCCTTTCCTGCCCAGCACTGAGGGAAATCTGACAGAGGATTCATAAAGAGCCCTCGCTGAGAGCAGTCATCGCCCCAGGCCTTCAGGCTTGGCAAGATTCTGTAGTGAACGGACCCAAATTCAATTCCCAAATCTCAATCTCTGACAAGTCCTGTTGGAAAGACAGCGGACAGTCCATCAGAACACGGAATTAAAAGGCTGCACAAGGAATAACAGAAGCTTTCCCAGGAATAGCCCAAGTTCCTTTTCTCCCTCACCGGTCCGGGGCCGTGAGACCGAACCTTGGGCCCCAGGAGACAGGAGAGTTGTTATCAACACTCGAACCTCCCAAGCGTTGTTATTGCTCAGAGAGCTGCGCCGGCACTGAGCTACTCCCATGCGCCTGCACGGCTTTGGGGAGGGGCAAGACCACGTCCCACTCCTGCCTGGAGAAATTTCAATGCCCTAAAAAGTCATTTCCCTTCTCTCTCTCTGACCCAGGGCCAAAGCAGCTGTGTAGAACAACCCGGGGGATTTATGGGAGGGTGATTCTCTCAGGAAAGACCCCAGACCCTGAGGAAACAAACCCACCCCAAATTTCCAGCTGAAAACACGCTGCTTCCTGAACGGCAGCGCACAAAGCTCTCTATAGCCAGACAGGAGATGACAGTCCAGAAAAAGCCAAAAGATGTGCTCTGCCTGCATGCACTCTCTTGACTGGTAATTCCAAAGGAAATTCCCCACAGATCGTAAGCAGTCGCCTGCAATTTGTCCTCTGCATTCATGACTGCCTTGGCTTTCTGTAGAAGTGTGTCAAACATCCACGCAGGCGTCAGGGCCTGGGCTGGCTCGTTTATGGCTCTTCCTGACAGGCCCAGGCCAAACCCAAGCACCCCCCTCACTGCTCCAGCCCCACTTTCAGGGAAATATTGACACGGCTTAGAAATACTCTCCTTCCCTGCAACTCACTCCCTCCCTGCGCATCCCCGGAGAGGATTTACTCCGTCCTTTGTTCCCGACAGCACCTCTCCAGCGCAAATCCCACTTCACACAGACACTGACTAAGCAGACCTAAGTGGTTCCAGCAGCAGCTGCAATCCCCAACTCCCTGTCTCCTGCACAGCTCATCCAAGCACTCCCAGCAATCTCACCTCGGCCCAGAGACTCTCTGTCCGCAGAGGGAAACACAACCCGATGGCACGCAGCTCTGGCACCACATTCCCTCTTCCCTTCTCCCTTTTTCCAGCACACCAGGCTGCTGGAAACGGCATTCCCTAGGCAGTTCATCCCAACACAGAGAAGAGGAGCCTGTGACTTACCCACACCATGGGCAGGACAAGGGGGGCCCTAGCTGGCTTTGGCTGCTCTAATACCAAAGCTCTTGGGACGACTTCAGTGGTTTTTCCTGTCTTGAAAGAGTGCAGAAAAGCAAAGTTAATCCCACTGTGGACTCCAAGACTCCTGCATTTCCTATTTCTCCTATGATTGCTCACCATGAAATTTTATCCATGGAAAAAAAGCATGAAGAATAACACCATATCAAATAAAAAGTGCCCTTTTCCAGCATTTTTATACCAGGCATTAAAAAGATGCCCATTTCTCTTCCAGCATTGCTTCCCTCATTTTAGCAGAACCGTTTTCATCCCAGACCCCACTCATCAGCTGTTCAATCCTCTGGCACTGGATTTGGACAAAAGAAGGGACGCACCTGGATCGCAGGAAATCACAGAGAGAAACCCCTCCAAAACCTGACAGAGAAAATCAACAGGAGATGCAGGAAGACACATCCCTCATTTGCACATCCGGAGTGCTTTTCTAAAGACTTCTCTGCATCTGGATGCTCTTTGCACTTGGCAGCAAACTGCTTCCACTGCTTCCCACTCCAGCAAGGGGAACATCCCTGGAATTTCATGTCCAGTGTCTCTGCCTAAAGCAGCCCCACGGCAACACGAAGCTTCCCTCGGGCATTTCGTTTCTTTATCCCAAATATTCTCCCCACTCAGCCACAATCTAGAAAGAACAAAAGGGAAAAGAAGGAAGACCAATTAATTCTGACATAAGGAGTCTTGACTATCCCGACACACTGCCAGGTGAAAAAACATCCCTGCCACTCTAAGAAATCCCCCTGATACTGTCTCCATTCTGTATCAATTATTTAAATGTTGTATTAAGGAGCGTAAGGACACAATGCTTGGAATTCTCAAAAACGGCTCCGCCTGGCTACTCCAAGCACTTTCCCACCCGGGGAGCTGAGCTGTCCCACATTTAAACGCCACGTTTGATCCAAATCCCATAGAAATCTGATATTGTTTGGCTCCTGAGCTTTCCCAAAAGCTGTCCAGTCAAGCCTGGAAATCCTCACTGAAGCTTTGCCATGTCACATCGGGATTTACCCTTGGGAAAACCCCACTCTGAGCACTTGGGTTTCAAGAGGTTGCACCCAATGTTACAGACACAGAATTCCTGTGGGGTTTGGCATTTCCTGCACCTCCAAACACGTGAAAAGAATGAAGTGCAGAGTCCCGAGGCTCCATTATTGCCATTCTCCTCACATCCCTTTCCTCAGCTGCACATGGCTTTGTGCCTCCTCTGAAGGGCTGGAAAGGAATTTGGGAACCCCCCTCAGCTTCTTCTCTGAGCCGGCCCAAAAGGCAAACAGGAAAAAAAAACCCCAAAAGCGCACAAAATCCCAGCCCCTCCCAAGATGCAGCTCCTCACACCAAACCTTGGGAGAATCCCTGGTGCTTCCAACACTGCTGCAATCCCACCTGGAGCTGAGCTTACAGGGTGCTCTGCCTAATCCACATCCAAGCCTGGATAGCCCAAAGCCTGCAAGAAAAGAGGAGGCAAAGTGAAGGGGAGAGGGGGGGAAAAACGGAGTTTTAGGTTTTTCCCCTGTTTGCAACAGGATTGAAGGGCAGGATGGAGAGGTTTTGTGGAAAAGAAGTACCAAAGGCTGCTTCATTCCCAGCAATTAGCGCTGCTCAGGTTGAATCCAAGAGGCCCAATCCACCAGGTTTAAACAGGAGCGGCCGACAGGATGGGTTATGACACAGATCTGTGAAGCTGGAGCCTTCTTCCTTCTCCCGGGCTCTCCCAGAAATTCTCCATGTCCGGACGCGCTCCCGCTCTCCCTGCTGGGGAGGACGGACTTGGATAGCCCGGGTGACTGCTGAGCCTAAAACAATAAGTGATCCAAGTGTTTTTCCCCAGGAAATGACATATTCTCTGGACCTGGGATAACCCATATCCCATGGCCTTCTCCAGGAAGAGTCCCAGCTGGATATGGTCTCCCAGAAAGGATTCCATAGGGGCTCACCTTTTGCTTGGAGCTCGGCTGAATTCCTCAGCAATGCCAGGGAATGTGGCCATTGGAGGCTTTGAGCAGATTAGGCTCATTTGCCTTTTTAGGTTTTGTTACCATCTCTCAGACTTCCCACTGGATTGTGGCCTCCAAGGAACATGTAAATCCCATTGGATTCCTGCTCTTTGGATATTTTTGTACCATTCCTGTACAAAACGAGGCCCCCTGTTCGGATGCTTTTCCCCACCGTTCCCCAGCAGTTTTATCTGCCAGTGCATTCCCTGTGTTGGTTGGGCTCTTCCCAGATCTCTGAGCTCCTTCACAAGGCAGGAGATCCATTTGGCCCAGGAACCGAACCCTCCCGAGGAATTGTCTGATGCCATCTCCACATTTCACAGCTGATCCTTGTGCTCAAAGGATCCCTCTTTCTTCCCTTCAGCCAATTCCAAGCCTCGCTGCCCCCAGCCGGGAACAGTCCCCAGGCCGATCCCTGCAGTCTTCCCTGCCAGGATCCTGCTCAGGAATCCATGGGAATGTAAGAATTAATTCTTCCCACCCCTGCCCAGTTCTAATTCCAAAGGATTTGGTGTCTGCCTTACCCGGCTGGAGCCTGCTTCCAACTCTGCTCTTGCTGCTTCTGCTGCTTTCCATTTCCCAGGAATTCCACCAACGGAGCGACAGCGTTTTCCACCTCCTCCTCCAGCATTCCCTCTGTTGCGTTCGGGTGCTGGAAGGATATCAAAACCTGGGCCTCACTATCAGGAATTATATCCCCGGATTTGTTCCTTTCCAAATGTCACCTCTTCCCAACAAAGCACTGGCCATACAAGGAATTCTAGAGAGCGATGTGCTGACCACTGCTTACTCCTCTGGAATGTCAGAGCTTGGAAAAAAAGGGCAGTTGAGGCTTTTCCTGGTGCTGCCCATGAAGTGTATTTTACCTAAGTGCCCCTGCCCATGCCTTTGCCTGTATCCGCCAAAAATCCACCCGTTCATTCCCCAGCTGCTGCCTCCCTCTTTTCCTGGATCCAACAGAATTTTAACAGGTGAATATTCCCCTCTGGAAGAGCACCTTTCATTCCAAACCTAAGAACAAACAAATGAATCACTTTCCTTCGACCTTCCTTATTAGGATTCCACTGAGAGCAGTGGATGGAAAATGATCCTCTCCTGGTCCCTGCTGGATTCCCGGAGCAGGGATTCTTTCCCTCTTCCCCCCCCCCCCCCGCCCCCCCGCGGTGACCACCCTGCCCTGCCCCCTTTTCAGGCTTTGTTCCACAGCTCTTGTCTCCAACTCTTGCATCCTTTCCCTCACTCCAGGAGCTCCCAGCAGTTCCACACCCTCTTTTCTCCCATCCTGATCCTTTCTCCAAGAACAGAGCTCTGCATTTCAATTCCCTTCGCTTTTCTCCGACAATTCCCACCAATCCAGACCTAAAGCTGACACAAGGAACACTCAGTGCCCACAAATGCAAATCCAGACCTGGCCATGCCTAAACCAGCAAGTCTGAACACACAATCCTGGACCATCTGCATTAATTCAAACCTAACAATTAGGACACACTGAAGACTTCAACATTCCCAAGAAACACCCTGTTGCCTTCAACTCCCTGGGGTTTTTGCTTTGAACTCATACGGATTAGGGGATCAAGGGATTTCCCTGAAAAAAACCTGTGTGGTGCATGCTGGAATCCCCGATCCCGTGAATCCAGGGAGTGTTAAAAGCTTAAGTCCAACCTGGCCCACCATAAATTTTTGCCAACTATCCCCCAAATGATCAGGTTAACAGAACCCTCCTCTGGTGCTGCGTTTTTAGTATTGGAAAGCCAGGAATTACTTTATTCCCAGAGCGAGGCTCTGGATATGGGCTTGGGGAGAACAAGACCTTACCAACTTACAGAGCCAGGGGATGACGTTTGGGAACAATCCTGGGCTGCCTGGCAGCAATTCATTGTACCTCTTGTCACCCACGAACACCTTCACCCACTCCTCCAGGAGCCCGGGCCAGCGGCTCTGCTTCTCTTGGAGCAGGAGGCATTGCCCTGCCCACTGCAGGGACCTGCAAACCATTCCGGAGTCAGCTCCGAGCCAGGGACGGGGCAACACCCCGTCCCACGGCTCCAGCGGCTCGGGCCCTCGGTAATTCCGGATCTGAGCCTCGTAATCCCTGCAGGGAAGAGGCCGGCTCAGGCCGGGATCGGGGAGGGTGGGAAGCGCCCGGGGTGGGCGGAGGCTCTGCCACCCCCACGGCCGCGGCATCCGCACAGCTCCGGGGGACGGGGCCCGCCCCGATGCCGCTCCCCGTCCCGTTATGCCGTTCCCCCGCTCCCCATCCCGTTCTCCCGCTCCTCGCTCACCGCCCGGGCCCGTCCATGCCCGCCTGTCCCCCGCCGACCGCGCCTGCCCACTCAAACTGGCCACGGCAGCCGCGCCACGCCTCCCCATTGGCCAGCCCTCGGCCCGCCCCGCCTTCCTATTGGCCGCTGGCCCCGTCAATCACGCGGGAAACCCCGCCGCCCGCAGGCACCGCTCCCACGGCGGCCGCTACACGGCGGCCCGGGCGCATTCCCAGGGGAAAAGGAGAGTTGTTATCAACACTCGAACCTCCCAAGCGTTGTTATTGCTCAGAGAGCTGCGCCGGTACTGAGCTACTCCCATGCGCCTGCACGGCTTTGGGGAGGGGCAAGACCACGTCCCACTCCTGCCTGGAGAAATTTCAATGCCCTAAAAAGTCATTTCCCTTCTCTCTCTCTGACCCAGGGCCAAAGCAGCTGTGTAGAACAACCCGGGGGATTTATGGGAGGGTGATTCTCTCAGGAAAGACCCCAGACCCTGAGGAAACAAACCCACCCCAAATTTCCAGCTGAAAACACGCTGCTTCCTGAACGGCAGCGCACAAAGCTCTCTATAGCCAGACAGGAGATGACAGTCCAGAAAAAGCCAAAAGATGTGCTCTGCCTGCATGCACTCTCTTGACTGGTAATTCCAAAGGAAATTCCCCACAGATCGTAAGCAGTCGCCTGCAATTTGTCCTCTGCATTCATGACTGCCTTGGCTTTCTGTAGAAGTGTGTCAAACATCCACGCAGGCGTCAGGGCCTGGGCTGGCTCGTTTATGGCTCTTCCTGACAGGCCCAGGCCAAACCCAAGCACCCCCCTCACTGCTCCAGCCCCACTTTCAGGGAAATACTGACACGGCTTAGAAATACTCTCCTTCCCTGCAACTCACTCCCTCCCTGCGCATCCCCGGAGAGGATTTACTCCGTACTTTGTTCCCGACAGCACCTCTCCAGCGCAAATCCCACTTCACACAGACACTGACTAAGCAGACCTAAGGCAGTGGTTCCAATCCCCAGCTGCAATCCCCAACTCCCTGTCTCCTGCACAGCTCGTCCAAGCACTCCCAGCAATCTCACCTCGGCCCAGAGACTCTCTGTCCGCAGAGGGAAACACAACCCGATGGCACGCAGCTCTGGCACCACATTCCCTCTTCCCTTCTCCCTTTTTCCAGCACACCAGGCTGCTGGAAACGGCATTCCCTAGGCAGTTCATCCCAACACAGAGAAGAGGAGCCTGTGACTTACCCACACCATGGGCAGGACAAGGGGGGCCCTAGCTGGCTTTGGCTGCTTTAATACCAAAGCTCTTGGGACGACTTCAGTGGTTTTTCCTGTCTTGAAAGAGTGCAGAAAAGCAAAGTTAATCCCACTGTGGACTCCAAGACTCCTGCATTTCCTATTTCTCCTATGATTGCTCACCATGAAATTTTATCCATGGAAAAAAAGCATGAAGAATAACACCATATCAAATAAAAAGTGCCCTTTTCCAGCATTTTTATACCAGGCATTAAAAAGATGCCCATTTCTCTTCCAGCATTGCTTCCCTCATTTTAGCAGAACCGTTTTCATCCCAGACCCCACTCATCAGCTGTTCAATCCTCTGGCACTGGATTTGGACAAAAGAAGGGACGCACCTGGATCGCAGGAAATCACAGAGAGAAACCCCTCCAAAACCTGACAGAGAAAATCAACAGGAGATGCAGGAAGACACATCCCTCATTTGCACATCCGGAGTGCTTTTCTAAAGACTTCTCTGCATCTGGATGCTCTTTGCACTTGGCAGCAAACTGCTTCCACTGCTTCCCACTCCAGCAAGGGGAACATCCCTGGAATTTCATGTCCAGTGTCTCTGCCTAAAGCAGCCCCACGGCAACACGAAGCTTCCCTCGGGCATTTCGTTTCTTTATCCCAAATATTCTCCCCACTCAGCCACAATCTAGAAAGAACAAAAGGGAAAAGAAGGAAGACCAATTAATTCTGACATAAGGAGTCTTGACTATCCCGACACACTGCCAGGTGAAAAAACATCCCTGCCACTCTAAGAAATCCCCCTGATACTGTCTCCATTCTGTATCAATTATTTAAACGTTGTATTAAGGAGCGTAAGGACACAATGCTTGGAATTCTCAAAAACGGCTCCGCCTGGCTACTCCAAGCACTTTCCCACCCGGGGAGCTGAGCTGTCCCACATTTAAACGCCACGTTTGATCCAAATCCCATAGAAATCTGATATTGTTTGGCTCCTGAGCTTTCCCAAAAGCTGTCCAGTCAAGCCTGGAAATCCTCACTGAAGCTTTGCCATGTCACATCGGGATTTACCCTTGGGAAAACCCCACTCTGAGCACTTGGGTTTCAAGAGGTTGCACCCAATGTTACAGACACAGAATTCCTGTGGGGTTTGGCATTTCCTGCACCTCCAAACACGTGAAAAGAATGAAGTGCAGAGTCCCGAGGCTCCATTATTGCCATTCTCCTCACATCCCTTTCCTCAGCTGCACATGGCTTTGTGCCTCCTCTGAAGGGCTGGAAAGGAATTTGGGAACCCCCCTCAGCTTCTTCTCTGAGCCGGCCCAAAAGGCAAACAGGAAAAAAAAACCCCAAAAGCGCACAAAATCCCAGCCCCTCCCAAGATGCAGCTCCTCACACCAAACCTTGGGAGAATCCCTGGTGCTTCCAACACCGCTGCAATCCCACCTGGAGCTGAGCTTACAGGGTGCTCTGCCTAATCCACATCCAAGCCTGGATAGCCCAAAGCCTGCAAGAAAAGAGGAGGCAAAGTGAAGGGGAGAGGGGGGGAAAAACGGAGTTTTAGGTTTTTCCCCTGTTTGCAACAGGATTGAAGGGCAGGATGGAGAGGTTTTGTGGAAAAGAAGTACCAAAGGCTGCTTCATTCCCAGCAATTAGCGCTGCTCAGGTTGAATCCAAGAGGCCCAATCCACCAGGTTTAAACAGGAGCGGCCGACAGGATGGGTTATGACACAGATCTGTGAAGCTGGAGCCTTCTTCCTTCTCCCGGGCTCTCCCAGAAATTCTCCATGTCCGGACGCGCTCCCGCTCTCCCTGCTGGGGAGGACGGACTTGGATAGCCCGGGTGACTGCTGAGCCTAAAACAATAAGTGATCCAAGTGTTTTTCCCCAGGAAATGACATATTCTCTGGACCTGGGATAACCCATATCCCATGGCCTTCTCCAGGAAGAGTCCCAGCTGGATATGGTCTCCCAGAAAGGATTCCATAGGGGCTCACCTTTTGCTTGGAGCTCGGCTGAATTCCTCAGCAATGCCAGGGAATGTGGCCATTGGAGGCTTTGAGCAGATTAGGCTCATTTGCCTTTTTAGGTTTTGTTACCATCTCTCAGACTTCCCACTGGATTGTGGCCTCCAAGGAACATGTAAATCCCATTGGATTCCTGCTCTTTGGATATTTTTGTACCATTCCTGTACAAAACGAGGCCCCCTGTTCGGATGCTTTTCCCCACCGTTCCCCAGCAGTTTTATCTGCCAGTGCATTCCCTGTGTTGGTTGGGCTCTTCCCAGATCTCTGAGCTCCTTCACAAGGCAGGAGATCCATTTGGCCCAGGAACCGAACCCTCCCGAGGAATTGTCTGATGCCATCTCCACATTTCACAGCTGATCCTTGTGCTCAAAGGATCCCTCTTTCTTCCCTTCAGCCAATTCCAAGCCTCGCTGCCCCCAGCCGGGAACAGTCCCCAGGCCGATCCCTGCAGTCTTCCCTGCCAGGATCCTGCTCAGGAATCCATGGGAATGTAAGAATTAATTCTTCCCACCCCTGCCCAGTTCTAATTCCAAAGGATTTGGTGTCTGCCTTACCCGGCTGGAGCCTGCTTCCAACTCTGCTCTTGCTGCTTCTGCTGCTTTCCATTTCCCAGGAATTCCACCAACGGAGCGACAGCGTTTTCCACCTCCTCCTCCAGCATTCCCTCTGTTGCGTTCGGGTGCTGGAAGGATATCAAAACCAGGGCCTCACTATCAGGAATTATATCCCCGGATTTGTTCCTTTCCAAATGTCACCTCTTCCCAATAAAGCACTGGCCATCTAAGGAATTCTAGAGAGCGATGTGCTGACCACTGCTTACTCCTCTGGAATGTCAGAGCTTGGAAAAAAAGGGCAGTTGAGGCTTTTCCTGGTGCTGCCCATGAAGTGTATTTTACCTAAGTGCCCCTGCCCATGCCTTTGCCTGTATCCACCAAAAATCCACCCGTTCATTCCCCAGCTGCTGCCTCCCTCTTTTCCTGGATCCAACAGAATTTTAACAGGTGAATATTCCCCTCTGGAAGAGCACCTTTCATTCCAAACCTAAGAACAAACAAATGAATCACTTTCCTTCGACCTTCCTTATTAGGATTCCACTGAGAGCAGTGGATGGAAAATGATCCTCTCCTGGTCCCTGCTGGATTCCCGGAGCAGGGATCCTTTCCCTCTTTCCCCCCACCCCCCGCGGTGCCCTCCTCCCCCTCCCGCCCCACCCCGCACCCTTTCCAGGCTTTGTTCCACAGCTTTTGCCTCCGGACCTCAGATCCTTTTGGTCTCCAGGAGCTCCCAGCAGCTCCACAGCCTTTCCTCTCCCATCCTGATCCTTTCTCCAGGAATGGAGCTGTGCATTGCAATTCCCTTCTCTTTTCTCCGACAATTCCCACCAACCCAGACCTAGAGCTGACACAAGGAACGCTCGGTGCCCACAAATCCAAATCCAGACCCGGCCATCCCTAAACCAGCAACTCCCGGACAATTTGCGTTCATTCCAACCTAACACTGAGGACTCACCTAATCCTTCAAAATTCCCAAGAAATATCCCGTTGCCTTCAGCTCCCCGGGGATTCTGCTTCGTGCTCACACGGATTTGGGACTTCCCTGAAAAACCCGTGCAGGGCACGCTGGAATCCCCGATCCCGTGAATCCGGGGAGTGTGCAAAGCTCGGTCCAGCCTGGGCCCCCAGAAATTTTTGCCAAATATCCCCCAAGTCCTCGGGACAACAGAACTCTCTGGTACTGCATTTTTGGCGTTGTAAAGCCTGGAATCACTTTATTCCTAGTGCTGGGCTCTGCATACGGCCGAGAAAATCCCGGCCTCCACACAGACCCAGATTCCAAACTTTTTGATACATTTTAGCAAACCGAGAAATTCCCCCTCCCTGCTTCTTCTTAAGGGCATCCTTCTTTTCCCTTACCCGGCCTGCTCTCTCCCACTGGGCTGGGTTTTTCCCTTCCCATGCTAATTAGTCCCTACTTCTAGGAGGTTTAGGTACCTTTCTTCCCTGGCAGGGATTTCTTAACACAGCTACCGAGGCTTTGGGAGTCTTCTTTATCTTCTACTTTCTGGAAACACACCCTCTGATCCATAAATGCCACAATCCAGATGCCCAACTTCAACAAGACATCCTTTTCACCTAAAAACACTCACTCTCAACTCTTAGATCTTTTAAAGTTTTACCCCCGCAAAATTCCCCTGCTTTTCCACCGCTGAATTCCTCCGTCCTGATTCCAAGAATTTCTTGAATACCACGGGGCTTTTCTCAAGATTTACCCCCACAACCTTCCCTACGTGCCCACTGCTCACCACCTCATTTTTCCCTCAATGTCTTCGTTCTCCACCCCAGAGAGTTTGTCAAGTGTTGCCTCCAAAATGTTCCCCCTCTCTCCACTACTGAGTTCCCCATTTTGCCTTCAAAATATTCATTCTGTCCCCTCCAGATTGCATCCACTTTTACCCCCAACATTTTACTTCCTCTACAATATTGACTAAACCTTTTCCACCCCAAAAATGTGCATTCCCTCCCTTAAACAGCACCTCAGCTTTTCCCTCAAAAATGCCCCAGAGAGAAACTCCGATTCAGCCCCCAAACTCCCCTTTTCCTACACAAACAGTTCTTGTGGCCCCTCTCAATTCCCCCAGGCTTTCAGCTAAAGGAATAACTGGAAGCCTATTCCCTCATCTCTGCCCTCCTTTTGCTTTCCTGGAAAACCTTGCCATCCCACACTTTCTCCAAGAGATCTGCTGCGAGTACGGCAAGGTCTGCTCTGTCAGAGTGCCAGGGGGGTTTACAGCACTTGCTCCTCTGCATCTTCACCCTTTCATCAGCTTTCCCCTGGAACGGTGTTGTGCAAGAAGCTTGGAATTACCAGAAATGGATCGGGTTCACATTTTTTCCCCACCAGTTTTCATCTGCTTTGAAATTCCTGGAATGACCCTCAAATGTGCCCTAGAACAGTGCTGTGAAAGGATCAGTCAGAAGAACAGCCTGAAAGCAGAAAACCACCTCCAGCAGCAGCCGGAATGATCCCATTTCTGTTCTTACCTGGTCCTGCCAGAGCTCCCAACGGCCCTTCCCATTCCAAAACAACAGCTATGCAAGACATTCCTGCTGTCCGTGAGGGTGAGGTGCCAGTTCTGGATGTTCTTTGCTGTGGAATCGGACAACAAAAAGAGCGTAAATGATCTTGGTGGCTCTTCCAAGCCAAACCACCCCGTGATTCCTTGCGTGGATCAGCACCTGTCCCAACTCCATTCCAGAAACCTCCTCCCACTAACCCAGAACTTTCCTTTTTCCGCTCAACATCAGGGATTTGCTGCCAAGTGCCCCGGGCAGGGGACGCCTCAGCATTCCCTGGGACGCCTCAGCCTTCCCTGGGATACCTCAGCCTTCCCTGGGACGCCTCAGCATTCCCTGGGACGCCTCAGCATTCCCTGGGGGTGCCTCAGCATTCCCTGGGCTGCTGTTCCACGCCGATCCCGTGTCCAGCGCCGTTCCGGGCTGCAGTGCCGGGCTCTCCCCACAAGGCGGCAGCACCGGGAGCGAGCAGCCCCGGCCGGTCCCGCTGTCTCGGGGCAGCTGCGCCTTTAACCCGCCCGGAGCCGGCGGGGCCGTGAACACAGCGGGCAAAAACCCCAGCGATCCCCTTTCTTTCACCCCCAGAGGCACAGGATCGCAGCATTCCCTGGGCTGGAAGGGACCCGCAGGGAGCATCGAGTCCACATCCTCGTCCTGCACCCCAAGAATCCCACCCTGTGCCCGAGAGCCTTGTCCAGACCCAAACTCTGCCCCCAGGATCCTGAAAACACAGCGGGGCTGGGAGAAGGGTAACAAGGGAGGATTTTTTACATAGTTCTCCTCGTACGATCGTTATATAATCTTATTAGATAGTCCAGCAACCCATCCCTGGGCCGGGACCCCCACCCCTGTCCCGGGACACCCATCCCTGGGCCGGAATACCGATCCCCCGCGGCCCCCACCGTCCGCTCGGGACTGTCCCCGTTCCCCGCTCACCTCCGAGCCCGCAGCACCCGCCCCGGTGCCCCCGGCCCGGCAGCGCTGCTCCCCGGACTCCCCGCCATTGCCACGTCGGGCGAAGAAGGGCGGAAATTACCGGTACCACACCAATGTGGCGATGCGACCTTCTCAAGATGGCGGCGGTGGAGGACCCCGCTCCGTCTATTCGGCTGCCTGAATGCTCCCGCCTACCCCAGGCGCCGCTGACCCCACAGTCGGTGTCCGCATAGCGGGAAACGCCTCAGAAAATTGCGTGCAAGCGCTGGGCTGGCGTTGGTGTCGGCGTCGCGTTCAGGCAGCCGAATAGACGCAGCTAGAGGGGGCCTTCCCTGCCACCATCTTGAGAAGGTCAGAAAATAGCGTAAACGACCGCCATCTTTAGTGTGGCGATGACCTAATTTCCGGTTTTGCCGCCATCTTGGGTGCTGGCAGAAGCCACTTCCGGTCGAGCCGCCATCTTTAGTGTGGTACGCACAAGGCCCCCCCCCCCCCCCCCCCACAAGAGCTTCTGTCTATTCAGCTGCCTGAATCCAGCCCGGACTCCGACGCCGGCCCCGCGCTTTCCGCGCGATTTTCCGCGGTGGTCCCCGGTGCGAGGACACGGGTGGTGGGGTCACCGGCGCCGGAGGCGGGCGACGGTCCCGCGACCGGCGGCAGGCATCGGCAGGGACACCTCTCTTAGGGGCCTATTGCGTCCGCCATCTTGAGTGTGGCGGAAGTGTCATCCACCCTCTGCAAGGTCCTGGCAGGTTCGAATAAAAACGCCACTTACGCCGTCCCGAAAGCGCCGAACTGCGCCTTCCTTTCCGAGCCGCCCCCTTGAGAGCGGCACGCGGGCGGCTCTATTCCGACCGTGCTCGCCCGGTGCTCCCCGCCCCGGCTCGCGCTGCGACCGCGCCTCTGCTGCCCGGCAAAACCGGCCCCGCCGGGCCTCCCCCCGCGCTGTCATTCGTCGCGGTCACCGCCCCGCACGGCGCCTGCTCCTTTGCAGCGCTCTGGCCCCGCTCATGCACGCCCGTGTCCCTTGGCGCTCCGAACCGTCCTTCGCCCCTCCCCTCCGCTGCCAGACGCGGCCCCGCTCGCTCCTTGCCACGCTCGGCAGCCACCGAGGCCGCCGCCCTCTCGGCTCCCCCGGCCCCGGGCGGCAGCAGCGCCGGGGCGCCGTGCCGGGGCCGGCAGTGCCGCGCTCTCGCCACCAGGCGGCAGCAGCGCCGCCCAGCTCAGCCCGGGGCCGGGCCGCGCTGCGGGGCACGGACAGAGCAGAGGCAAAAGCCGGCTCAGGGCGCTCTGCAGCTCCTGCAGCCCGAGCCTCTCGGCTCCTGGCGCCAGGCACTCGCTTCTTCCCTTCCTACAGAAAAACGCCGCCTCGTTATGCTCAGAACTTGCTCATCTCTAGTCCCAGCTTCTTATATTCCTATATGCAACAGAGTAGAGAGAGGGCTGGCTTATTTCAAAATGAATCTACATCTAAATTTGTCTATAGATGTAAAAACAAAGAACTTGACAGGTTTGGGGATTCCACACTGTCATACACACATCCCTCCCGGTGGATTTTCTGGCAGTTTTGGGCCCCTCTGGGGGAGGGCACCCAGCAATGGCCCCCCTCATTCCCCACTCACCTGCTCCTCCACTGCATCGTGGCTCTCCCAGGGACATTGGGGTGCCCCAAGTGACATTCAGAGCCCCCGAGTCTCCACCCCCGCCCCCAGCCTTTTTTCCTCACCTCCAAAGAATGCACCAAATGAGACAAACTGCCCTGGACAGCAGAACGGCACTTTAATAAAGCCATTTCCATGCATACATCCCCCAAAAAGGGGCTTGGCTGGAAACACAGGGAAGGTGCAGCAGAGGGATGGGGAAAGAGAGGGATGGGCAGCAGGACAGGGGGCTCTCAAGAGAAGGGCACCATGAGGGAGAGGGACCGAGCAGCCGATGCAGACAGGGACAGGCAAAAGGACAGTGAGAGGGACAAAGAAATACAGTCACACTGCAGCACAAAGGAAAAAGGAGAGCAAGAAAGAAGGAAAGAGAAAGATGCGGGCGGCGAGGGAGACAGAGACAGAACAGGGAGAGGGATTGAGCAGAATTTATTCAATAAAGGTCAGTATGGATTTCTTAAAAGAACACCAGGACATCCCTATCACGGAACTCTGCTGTCTGCTTCAACTTCACAGCTGTAAGGGAACATTTCTCCCCCCTCTCCTCTCTGCGGTGTTTATTAAATAAAGAGTGAGTATTTATTTCTTAAAAGAAAAACAAGAGAGAGGAGGCAGTGAAAGGCAATGGCATGGGGAGCACACAGGACAAGAAAGCAACACAAAAGACACACTGGACAGAGAGAAGAAAAGAGCTGCAAAGTTGGATGCAAGAGTGAAAGAAAATCAGGAACAAACGCCAGGACTTTCATTAGAGAGTGTGGCTGACGAAAGTGCCAGTAAAGCACCGGCTCGAACAGAACCTGCTGCTGGCACGGCTCGGCCTGGCACTCACTAATTAACATCTGTCTCTCGGCAGGGCCATGAATCCCCTGCTGGAACAGGAGGGGAAAGCCGAGGGGATAATGCGCACCGGGGTTGGTGCCGCTCAGCCCTAATCCCAGCCCGTGGCGCCAGTGAACGCACCCCGATCTCCGAACCTTCTCTCAGGGAAATCTCATCTTTACCCCTTCTCTTCCCCTCCCGGTATCTCCGTGTGCCCGGAACAAACACGAGGAGAGGTTTCTCTGTTGCAGGTTCTTTGGAAATCCTACACTGACTTTGAGAATGAGCAAGAGTAGAAGACAACCAGGAAACTTTGCTGCCAACCAACATCAAACCCCTCGCACCGGAGAAGAACGAACAGCTCGTTTTTACGCGTCCAAATCCCTTCAATTTTCAGCATTGTCTGTTTCCCGGCCGGCACTGTGGGAACTGCTGCGCACGGCACCACGAGTAAAACGCTCTCGTGTTCAGAAGGCACAATTGCAGAGAACAGACAGCAAAGCCGTCTCAAGGCAATTTGGGCACTCAAAACCCCCCTTTTTGCACCCTGAGCTTTCTGTTAAGCCACACCTGAAATTCCAAGTTTCTCCGTACTCTGCCCCAGTGCTTCTCTCTTCCGTCAGCGCCGTAGGCAGGACTGATTCCATACTCACAAACCCCCCTTGCCACGATCGGCGCTCTCTGCCCACCAAGGACACGGCACCGGGCAGGGACATTTCTCCCACTCCCCAGCAGAGACCTCCTCCCGCCACATCCAGGGAACTGCAGCCACTCAGGGAACACCAACTTTCTCCTGGGCTGGGAAGAGGAACCTGCAGCAATTAAGGCTGCACAGTCTGCAGCAGCGAGAGCTCAGCACATGTCCAGAGAGCCAATTCCAGCACCTAAATTTAAAAAAGAAGAAAAAGTTGATGACTTTTTTTTAAAGTTACTGTAAGTTCTTAAAACCAAACCAGCCTTTGCTCTTGACTTTGGCTCACTGATGCACACACACACACAAGAGGCCAACGGTCACACAGGGCCTGCTTGCAGAATTCCTGATCCAAACCCTCGCCTTTCCTGCCCAGCACTGAGGGAAATCTGACAGAGGATTCATAAAGAGCCCTCGCTGAGAGCAGTCATCGCCCCAGGCCTTCAGGCTTGGCAAGATTCTGTAGTGAACGGACCCAAATTCAATTCCCAAATCTCAATCTCTGACAAGTCCTGTTGGAAAGACAGCGGACAGTCCATCAGAACACGGAATTAAAAGGCTGCACAAGGAATAACAGAAGCTTTCCCAGGAATAGCCCAAGTTCCTTTTCTCCCTCACCGGTCCGGGGCCGTGAGACCGAACCTTGGGCCCCAGGAGACAGGAGAGTTGTTATCAACACTCGAACCTCCCAAGCGTTGTTATTGCTCAGAGAGCTGCGCCGGCACTGAGCTACTCCCATGCGCCTGCACGGCTTTGGGGAGGGGCAAGACCACGTCCCACTCCTGCCTGGAGAAATTTCAATGCCCTAAAAAGTCATTTCCCTTCTCTCTCTCTGACCCAGGGCCAAAGCAGCTGTGTAGAACAACCCGGGGGATTTATGGGAGGGTGATTCTCTCAGGAAAGACCCCAGACCCTGAGGAAACAAACCCACCCCAAATTTCCAGCTGAAAACACGCTGCTTCCTGAACGGCAGCGCACAAAGCTCTCTATAGCCAGACAGGAGATGACAGTCCAGAAAAAGCCAAAAGATGTGCTCTGCCTGCATGCACTCTCTTGACTGGTAATTCCAAAGGAAATTCCCCACAGATCGTAAGCAGTCGCCTGCAATTTGTCCTCTGCATTCATGACTGCCTTGGCTTTCTGTAGAAGTGTGTCAAACATCCACGCAGGCGTCAGGGCCTGGGCTGGCTCGTTTATGGCTCTTCCTGACAGGCCCAGGCCAAACCCAAGCACCCCCCTCACTGCTCCAGCCCCACTTTCAGGGAAATATTGACACGGCTTAGAAATACTCTCCTTCCCTGCAACTCACTCCCTCCCTGCGCATCCCCGGAGAGGATTTACTCCGTCCTTTGTTCCCGACAGCACCTCTCCAGCGCAAATCCCACTTCACACAGACACTGACTAAGCAGACCTAAGTGGTTCCAGCAGCAGCTGCAATCCCCAACTCCCTGTCTCCTGCACAGCTCATCCAAGCACTCCCAGCAATCTCACCTCGGCCCAGAGACTCTCTGTCCGCAGAGGGAAACACAACCCGATGGCACGCAGCTCTGGCACCACATTCCCTCTTCCCTTCTCCCTTTTTCCAGCACACCAGGCTGCTGGAAACGGCATTCCCTAGGCAGTTCATCCCAACACAGAGAAGAGGAGCCTGTGACTTACCCACACCATGGGCAGGACAAGGGGGGCCCTAGCTGGCTTTGGCTGCTCTAATACCAAAGCTCTTGGGACGACTTCAGTGGTTTTTCCTGTCTTGAAAGAGTGCAGAAAAGCAAAGTTAATCCCACTGTGGACTCCAAGACTCCTGCATTTCCTATTTCTCCTATGATTGCTCACCATGAAATTTTATCCATGGAAAAAAAGCATGAAGAATAACACCATATCAAATAAAAAGTGCCCTTTTCCAGCATTTTTATACCAGGCATTAAAAAGATGCCCATTTCTCTTCCAGCATTGCTTCCCTCATTTTAGCAGAACCGTTTTCATCCCAGACCCCACTCATCAGCTGTTCAATCCTCTGGCACTGGATTTGGACAAAAGAAGGGACGCACCTGGATCGCAGGAAATCACAGAGAGAAACCCCTCCAAAACCTGACAGAGAAAATCAACAGGAGATGCAGGAAGACACATCCCTCATTTGCACATCCGGAGTGCTTTTCTAAAGACTTCTCTGCATCTGGATGCTCTTTGCACTTGGCAGCAAACTGCTTCCACTGCTTCCCACTCCAGCAAGGGGAACATCCCTGGAATTTCATGTCCAGTGTCTCTGCCTAAAGCAGCCCCACGGCAACACGAAGCTTCCCTCGGGCATTTCGTTTCTTTATCCCAAATATTCTCCCCACTCAGCCACAATCTAGAAAGAACAAAAGGGAAAAGAAGGAAGACCAATTAATTCTGACATAAGGAGTCTTGACTATCCCGACACACTGCCAGGTGAAAAAACATCCCTGCCACTCTAAGAAATCCCCCTGATACTGTCTCCATTCTGTATCAATTATTTAAATGTTGTATTAAGGAGCGTAAGGACACAATGCTTGGAATTCTCAAAAACGGCTCCGCCTGGCTACTCCAAGCACTTTCCCACCCGGGGAGCTGAGCTGTCCCACATTTAAACGCCACGTTTGATCCAAATCCCATAGAAATCTGATATTGTTTGGCTCCTGAGCTTTCCCAAAAGCTGTCCAGTCAAGCCTGGAAATCCTCACTGAAGCTTTGCCATGTCACATCGGGATTTACCCTTGGGAAAACCCCACTCTGAGCACTTGGGTTTCAAGAGGTTGCACCCAATGTTACAGACACAGAATTCCTGTGGGGTTTGGCATTTCCTGCACCTCCAAACACGTGAAAAGAATGAAGTGCAGAGTCCCGAGGCTCCATTATTGCCATTCTCCTCACATCCCTTTCCTCAGCTGCACATGGCTTTGTGCCTCCTCTGAAGGGCTGGAAAGGAATTTGGGAACCCCCCTCAGCTTCTTCTCTGAGCCGGCCCAAAAGGCAAACAGGAAAAAAAAACCCCAAAAGCGCACAAAATCCCAGCCCCTCCCAAGATGCAGCTCCTCACACCAAACCTTGGGAGAATCCCTGGTGCTTCCAACACTGCTGCAATCCCACCTGGAGCTGAGCTTACAGGGTGCTCTGCCTAATCCACATCCAAGCCTGGATAGCCCAAAGCCTGCAAGAAAAGAGGAGGCAAAGTGAAGGGGAGAGGGGGGGAAAAACGGAGTTTTAGGTTTTTCCCCTGTTTGCAACAGGATTGAAGGGCAGGATGGAGAGGTTTCGTGGAAAAGAAGTACCAAAGGCTGCTTCATTCCCAGCAATTAGCGCTGCTCAGGTTGAATCCAAGAGGCCCAATCCACCAGGTTTAAACAGGAGCGGCCGACAGGATGGGTTATGACACAGATCTGTGAAGCTGGAGCCTTCTTCCTTCTCCCGGGCTCTCCCAGAAATTCTCCATGTCCGGACGCGCTCCCGCTCTCCCTGCTGGGGAGGACGGACTTGGATAGCCCGGGTGACTGCTGAGCCTAAAACAATAAGTGATCCAAGTGTTTTTCCCCAGGAAATGACATATTCTCTGGACCTGGGATAACCCATATCCCATGGCCTTCTCCAGGAAGAGTCCCAGCTGGATATGGTCTCCCAGAAAGGATTCCATAGGGGCTCACCTTTTGCTTGGAGCTCGGCTGAATTCCTCAGCAATGCCAGGGAATGTGGCCATTGGAGGCTTTGAGCAGATTAGGCTCATTTGCCTTTTTAGGTTTTGTTACCATCTCTCAGACTTCCCACTGGATTGTGGCCTCCAAGGAACATGTAAATCCCATTGGATTCCTGCTCTTTGGATATTTTTGTACCATTCCTGTACAAAACGAGGCCCCCTGTTCGGATGCTTTTCCCCACCGTTCCCCAGCAGTTTTATCTGCCAGTGCATTCCCTGTGTTGGTTGGGCTCTTCCCAGATCTCTGAGCTCCTTCACAAGGCAGGAGATCCATTTGGCCCAGGAACCGAACCCTCCCGAGGAATTGTCTGATGCCATCTCCACATTTCACAGCTGATCCTTGTGCTCAAAGGATCCCTCTTTCTTCCCTTCAGCCAATTCCAAGCCTCGCTGCCCCCAGCCGGGAACAGTCCCCAGGCCGATCCCTGCAGTCTTCCCTGCCAGGATCCTGCTCAGGAATCCATGGGAATGTAAGAATTAATTCTTCCCACCCCTGCCCAGTTCTAATTCCAAAGGATTTGGTGTCTGCCTTACCCGGCTGGAGCCTGCTTCCAACTCTGCTCTTGCTGCTTCTGCTGCTTTCCATTTCCCAGGAATTCCACCAACGGAGCGACAGCGTTTTCCACCTCCTCCTCCAGCATTCCCTCTGTTGCGTTCGGGTGCTGGAAGGATATCAAAACCTGGGCCTCACTATCAGGAATTATATCCCCGGATTTGTTCCTTTCCAAATGTCACCTCTTCCCAACAAAGCACTGGCCATCCAAGGAATTCTAGAGAGCGATGTGCTGACCACTGCTTACTCCTCTGGAATGTCAGAGCTTGGAAAAAAAGGGCAGTTGAGGCTTTTCCTGGTGCTGCCCATGAAGTGTATTTTACCTAAGTGCCCCTGCCCATGCCTTTGCCTGTATCCGCCAAAAATCCACCCGTTCATTCCCCAGCTGCTGCCTCCCTCTTTTCCTGGATCCAACAGAATTTTAACAGGTGAATATTCCCCTCTGGAAGAGCACCTTTCATTCCAAACCTAAGAACAAACAAATGAATCACTTTCCTTCGACCTTCCTTATTAGGATTCCACTGAGAGCAGTGGATGGAAAATGATCCTCTCCTGGTCCCTGCTGGATTCCCGGAGCAGGGATTCTTTCCCTCTTCCCCCCCCCCCCCCCGCCCCCCCGCGGTGACCACCCTGCCCTGCCCCCTTTTCAGGCTTTGTTCCACAGCTCTTGTCTCCAACTCTTGCATCCTTTCCCTCACTCCAGGAGCTCCCAGCAGTTCCACACCCTCTTTTCTCCCATCCTGATCCTTTCTCCAAGAACAGAGCTCTGCATTTCAATTCCCTTCGCTTTTCTCCGACAATTCCCACCAATCCAGACCTAAAGCTGACACAAGGAACACTCAGTGCCCACAAATGCAAATCCAGACCTGGCCATGCCTAAACCAGCAAGTCTGAACACACAATCCTGGACCATCTGCATTAATTCAAACCTAACAATTAGGACACACTGAAGACTTCAACATTCCCAAGAAACACCCTGTTGCCTTCAACTCCCTGGGGTTTTTGCTTTGAACTCATACGGATTAGGGGATCAAGGGATTTCCCTGAAAAAAACCTGTGTGGTGCATGCTGGAATCCCCGATCCCGTGAATCCAGGGAGTGTTAAAAGCTTAAGTCCAACCTGGCCCACCATAAATTTTTGCCAACTATCCCCCAAATGATCAGGTTAACAGAACCCTCCTCTGGTGCTGCGTTTTTAGTATTGGAAAGCCAGGAATTACTTTATTCCCAGAGCGAGGCTCTGGATATGGGCTTGGGGAGAACAAGACCTTACCAACTTACAGAGCCAGGGGATGACGTTTGGGAACAATCCTGGGCTGCCTGGCAGCAATTCATTGTACCTCTTGTCACCCACGAACACCTTCACCCACTCCTCCAGGAGCCCGGGCCAGCGGCTCTGCTTCTCTTGGAGCAGGAGGCATTGCCCTGCCCACTGCAGGGACCTGCAAACCATTCCGGAGTCAGCTCCGAGCCAGGGACGGGGCAACACCCCGTCCCACGGCTCCAGCGGCTCGGGCCCTCGGTAATTCCGGATCTGAGCCTCGTAATCCCTGCAGGGAAGAGGCCGGCTCAGGCCGGGATCGGGGAGGGTGGGAAGCGCCCGGGGTGGGCGGAGGCTCTGCCACCCCCACGGCCGCGGCATCCGCACAGCTCCGGGGGACGGGGCCCGCCCCGATGCCGCTCCCCGTCCCGTTATGCCGTTCCCCCGCTCCCCATCCCGTTCTCCCGCTCCTCGCTCACCGCCCGGGCCCGTCCATGCCCGCCTGTCCCCCGCCGACCGCGCCTGCCCACTCAAACTGGCCACGGCAGCCGCGCCACGCCTCCCCATTGGCCAGCCCTCGGCCCGCCCCGCCTTCCTATTGGCCGCTGGCCCCGTCAATCACGCGGGAAACCCCGCCGCCCGCAGGCACCGCTCCCACGGCGGCCGCTACACGGCGGCCCGGGCGCATTCCCAGGGGAAAAGGAGAGTTGTTATCAACACTCGAACCTCCCAAGCGTTGTTATTGCTCAGAGAGCTGCGCCGGCACTGAGCTACTCCCATGCGCCTGCACGGCTTTGGGGAGGGGCAAGACCACGTCCCACTCCTGCCTGGAGAAATTTCAATGCCCTAAAAAGTCATTTCCCTTCTCTCTCTCTGACCCAGGGCCAAAGCAGCTGTGTAGAACAACCCGGGGGATTTATGGGAGGGTGATTCTCTCAGGAAAGACCCCAGACCCTGAGGAAACAAACCCACCCCAAATTTCCAGCTGAAAACACGCTGCTTCCTGAACGGCAGCGCACAAAGCTCTCTATAGCCAGACAGGAGATGACAGTCCAGAAAAAGCCAAAAGATGTGCTCTGCCTGCATGCACTCTCTTGACTGGTAATTCCAAAGGAAATTCCCCACAGATCGTAAGCAGTCGCCTGCAATTTGTCCTCTGCATTCATGACTGCCTTGGCTTTCTGTAGAAGTGTGTCAAACATCCACGCAGGCGTCAGGGCCTGGGCTGGCTCGTTTATGGCTCTTCCTGACAGGCCCAGGCCAAACCCAAGCACCCCCCTCACTGCTCCAGCCCCACTTTCAGGGAAATACTGACACGGCTTAGAAATACTCTCCTTCCCTGCAACTCACTCCCTCCCTGCGCATCCCCGGAGAGGATTTACTCCGTCCTTTGTTCCCGACAGCACCTCTCCAGCGCAAATCCCACTTCACACAGACACTGACTAAGCAGACCTAAGGCAGTGGTTCCAATCCCCAGCTGCAATCCCCAACTCCCTGTCTCCTGCACAGCTCGTCCAAGCACTCCCAGCAATCTCACCTCAGCCCAGAGACTCTCTGTCCGCAGAGGGAAACACAACCCGATGGCACGCAGCTCTGGCACCACATTCCCTCTTCCCTTCTCCCTTTTTCCAGCACACCAGGCTGCTGGAAACGGCATTCCCTAGGCAGTTCATCCCAACACAGAGAAGAGGAGCCTGTGACTTACCCACACCATGGGCAGGACAAGGGGGGCCCTAGCTGGCTTTGGCTGCTCTAATACCAAAGCTCTTGGGACGACTTCAGTGGTTTTTCCTGTCTTGAAAGAGTGCAGAAAAGCAAAGTTAATCCCACTGTGGACTCCAAGACTCCTGCATTTCCTATTTCTCCTATGATTGCTCACCATGAAATTTTATCCATGGAAAAAAAGCATGAAGAATAACACCATATCAAATAAAAAGTGCCCTTTTCCAGCATTTTTATACCAGGCATTAAAAAGATGCCCATTTCTCTTCCAGCATTGCTTCCCTCATTTTAGCAGAACCGTTTTCATCCCAGACCCCACTCATCAGCTGTTCAATCCTCTGGCACTGGATTTGGACAAAAGAAGGGACGCACCTGGATCGCAGGAAATCACAGAGAGAAACCCCTCCAAAACCTGACAGAGAAAATCAACAGGAGATGCAGGAAGACACATCCCTCATTTGCACATCCGGAGTGCTTTTCTAAAGACTTCTCTGCATCTGGATGCTCTTTGCACTTGGCAGCAAACTGCTTCCACTGCTTCCCACTCCAGCAAGGGGAACATCCCTGGAATTTCATGTCCAGTGTCTCTGCCTAAAGCAGCCCCACGGCAACACGAAGCTTCCCTCGGGCATTTCGTTTCTTTACCCCAAACATTCTCCCCACTCAGCCACAATCTAGAAAGAACAAAAGGGAAAAGAAGGAAGACCAATTAATTCTGACATAAGGAGTCTTGACTATCCCGACACACTGCCAGGTGAAAAAACATCCCTGCCACTCTAAGAAATCCCCCTGATACTGTCTCCATTCTGTATCAATTATTTAAACGCTGTATTAAGGAGCGTAAGGACACAATGCTTGGAATTCTCAAAAACGGCTCCGCCTGGCTACTCCAAGCACTTTCTCACCCGGGGAGCTGAGCTGTCCCACATTTAAACGCCACGTTTGATCCAAATCCCATAGAAATCTGATATTGTTTGGCTCCTGAGCTTTCCCAAAAGCTGTCCAGTCAAGCCTGGAAATCCTCACTGAAGCTTTGCCATGTCACATCGGGATTTACCCTTGGGAAAACCCCACTCTGAGCACTTGGGTTTCAAGAGGTTGCACCCAATGTTACAGACACAGAATTCCTGTGGGGTTTGGCATTTCCTGCACCTCCAAACACGTGAAAAGAATGAAGTGCAGAGTCCCGAGGCTCCATTATTGCCATTCTCCTCACATCCCTTTCCTCAGCTGCACATGGCTTTGTGCCTCCTCTGAAGGGCTGGAAAGGAATTTGGGAACCCCCCTCAGCTTCTTCTCTGAGCCGGCCCAAAAGGCAAACAGGAAAAAAAAACCCCAAAAGCGCACAAAATCCCAGCCCCTCCCAAGATGCAGCTCCTCACACCAAACCTTGGGAGAATCCCTGGTGCTTCCAACACCGCTGCAATCCCACCTGGAGCTGAGCTTACAGGGTGCTCTGCCTAATCCACATCCAAGCCTGGATAGCCCAAAGCCTGCAAGAAAAGAGGAGGCAAAGTGAAGGGGAGAGGGGGGGAAAAACGGAGTTTTAGGTTTTTCCCCTGTTTGCAACAGGATTGAAGGGCAGGATGGAGAGGTTTTGTGGAAAAGAAGTACCAAAGGCTGCTTCATTCCCAGCAATTAGCGCTGCTCAGGTTGAATCCAAGAGGCCCAATCCACCAGGTTTAAACAGGAGCGGCCGACAGGATGGGTTATGACACAGATCTGTGAAGCTGGAGCCTTCTTCCTTCTCCCGGGCTCTCCCAGAAATTCTCCATGTCCGGACGCGCTCCCGCTCTCCCTGCTGGGGAGGACGGACTTGGATAGCCCGGGTGACTGCTGAGCCTAAAACAATAAGCGATCCAAGTGTTTTTCCCCAGGAAATGACATATTCTCTGGACCTGGGATAACCCATATCCCATGGCCTTCTCCAGGAAGAGTCCCAGCTGGATATGGTCTCCCAGAAAGGATTCCATAGGGGCTCACCTTTTGCTTGGAGCTCGGCTGAATTCCTCAGCAATGCCAGGGAATGTGGCCATTGGAGGCTTTGAGCAGATTAGGCTCATTTGCCTTTTTAGGTTTTGTTACCATCTCTCAGACTTCCCACTGGATTGTGGCCTCCAAGGAACATGTAAATCCCATTGGATTCCTGCTCTTTGGATATTTTTGTACCATTCCTGTACAAAACGAGGCCCCCTGTTCGGATGCTTTTCCCCACCGTTCCCCAGCAGTTTTATCTGCCAGTGCATTCCCTGTGTTGGTTGGGCTCTTCCCAGATCTCTGAGCTCCTTCACAAGGCAGGAGATCCATTTGGCCCAGGAACCGAACCCTCCCGAGGAATTGTCTGATGCCATCTCCACATTTCACAGCTGATCCTTGTGCTCAAAGGATCCCTCTTTCTTCCCTTCAGCCAATTCCAAGCCTCGCTGCCCCCAGCCGGGAACAGTCCCCAGGCCGATCCCTGCAGTCTTCCCTGCCAGGATCCTGCTCAGGAATCCATGGGAATGTAAGAATTAATTCTTCCCACCCCTGCCCAGTTCTAATTCCAAAGGATTTGGTGTCTGCCTTACCCGGCTGGAGCCTGCTTCCAACTCTGCTCTTGCTGCTTCTGCTGCTTTCCATTTCCCAGGAATTCCACCAACGGAGCGACAGCGTTTTCCACCTCCTCCTCCAGCATTCCCTCTGTTGCGTTCGGGTGCTGGAAGGATATCAAAACCTGGGCCTCACTATCAGGAATTATATCCCCGGATTTGTTCCTTTCCAAATGTCACCTCTTCCCAACAAAGCACTGGCCATCCAAGGAATTCTAGAGAGCGATGTGCTGACCACTGCTTACTCCTCTGGAATGTCAGAGCTTGGAAAAAAAGGGCAGTTGAGGCTTTTCCTGGTGCTGCCCATGAAGTGTATTTTACCTAAGTGCCCCTGCCCATGCCTTTGCCTGTATCCGCCAAAAATCCACCCGTTCATTCCCCAGCTGCTGCCTCCCTCTTTTCCTGGATCCAACAGAATTTTAACAGGTGAATATTCCCCTCTGGAAGAGCACCTTTCATTCCAAACCTAAGAACAAACAAATGAATCACTTTCCTTCGACCTTCCTTATTAGGATTCCACTGAGAGCAGTGGATGGAAAATGATCCTCTCCTGGTCCCTGCTGGATTCCCGGAGCAGGGATTCTTTCCCTCTTCCCCCCCCCCCCCCGCCCCCCCGCGGTGACCACCCTGCCCTGCCCCCTTTTCAGGCTTTGTTCCACAGCTCTTGTCTCCAACTCTTGCATCCTTTCCCTCACTCCAGGAGCTCCCAGCAGTTCCACACCCTCTTTTCTCCCATCCTGATCCTTTCTCCAAGAACAGAGCTCTGCATTTCAATTCCCTTCGCTTTTCTCCGACAATTCCCACCAATCCAGACCTAAAGCTGACACAAGGAACACTCAGTGCCCACAAATGCAAATCCAGACCTGGCCATGCCTAAACCAGCAAGTCTGAACACACAATCCTGGACCATCTGCATTAATTCAAACCTAACAATTAGGACACACTGAAGACTTCAACATTCCCAAGAAACACCCTGTTGCCTTCAACTCCCTGGGGTTTTTGCTTTGAACTCATACGGATTAGGGGATCAAGGGATTTCCCTGAAAAAAACCTGTGTGGTGCATGCTGGAATCCCCGATCCCGTGAATCCAGGGAGTGTTAAAAGCTTAAGTCCAACCTGGCCCACCATAAATTTTTGCCAACTATCCCCCAAATGATCAGGTTAACAGAACCCTCCTCTGGTGCTGCGTTTTTAGTATTGGAAAGCCAGGAATTACTTTATTCCCAGAGCGAGGCTCTGGATATGGGCTTGGGGAGAACAAGACCTTACCAACTTACAGAGCCAGGGGATGACGTTTGGGAACAATCCTGGGCTGCCTGGCAGCAATTCATTGTACCTCTTGTCACCCACGAACACCTTCACCCACTCCTCCAGGAGCCCGGGCCAGCGGCTCTGCTTCTCTTGGAGCAGGAGGCATTGCCCTGCCCACTGCAGGGACCTGCAAACCATTCCGGAGTCAGCTCCGAGCCAGGGACGGGGCAACACCCCGTCCCACGGCTCCAGCGGCTCGGGCCCTCGGTAATTCCGGATCTGAGCCTCGTAATCCCTGCAGGGAAGAGGCCGGCTCAGGCCGGGATCGGGGAGGGTGGGAAGCGCCCGGGGTGGGCGGAGGCTCTGCCACCCCCACGGCCGCGGCATCCGCACAGCTCCGGGGGACGGGGCCCGCCCCGATGCCGCTCCCCGTCCCGTTATGCCGTTCCCCCGCTCCCCATCCCGTTCTCCCGCTCCTCGCTCACCGCCCGGGCCCGTCCATGCCCGCCTGTCCCCCGCCGACCGCGCCTGCCCACTCAAACTGGCCACGGCAGCCGCGCCACGCCTCCCCATTGGCCAGCCCTCGGCCCGCCCCGCCTTCCTATTGGCCGCTGGCCCCGTCAATCACGCGGGAAACCCCGCCGCCCGCAGGCACCGCTCCCACGGCGGCCGCTACACGGCGGCCCGGGCGCATTCCCAGGGGAAAAGGAGAGTTGTTATCAACACTCGAACCTCCCAAGCGTTGTTATTGCTCAGAGAGCTGCGCCGGTACTGAGCTACTCCCATGCGCCTGCACGGCTTTGGGGAGGGGCAAGACCACGTCCCACTCCTGCCTGGAGAAATTTCAATGCCCTAAAAAGTCATTTCCCTTCTCTCTCTCTGACCCAGGGCCAAAGCAGCTGTGTAGAACAACCCGGGGGATTTATGGGAGGGTGATTCTCTCAGGAAAGACCCCAGACCCTGAGGAAACAAACCCACCCCAAATTTCCAGCTGAAAACACGCTGCTTCCTGAACGGCAGCGCACAAAGCTCTCTATAGCCAGACAGGAGATGACAGTCCAGAAAAAGCCAAAAGATGTGCTCTGCCTGCATGCACTCTCTTGACTGGTAATTCCAAAGGAAATTCCCCACAGATCGTAAGCAGTCGCCTGCAATTTGTCCTCTGCATTCATGACTGCCTTGGCTTTCTGTAGAAGTGTGTCAAACATCCACGCAGGCGTCAGGGCCTGGGCTGGCTCGTTTATGGCTCTTCCTGACAGGCCCAGGCCAAACCCAAGCACCCCCCTCACTGCTCCAGCCCCACTTTCAGGGAAATATTGACACGGCTTAGAAATACTCTCCTTCCCTGCAACTCACTCCCTCCCTGCGCATCCCCGGAGAGGATTTACTCCGTCCTTTGTTCCCGACAGCACCTCTCCAGCGCAAATCCCACTTCACACAGACACTGACTAAGCAGACCTAAGTGGTTCCAGCAGCAGCTGCAATCCCCAACTCCCTGTCTCCTGCACAGCTCATCCAAGCACTCCCAGCAATCTCACCTCGGCCCAGAGACTCTCTGTCCGCAGAGGGAAACACAACCCGATGGCACGCAGCTCTGGCACCACATTCCCTCTTCCCTTCTCCCTTTTTCCAGCACACCAGGCTGCTGGAAACGGCATTCCCTAGGCAGTTCATCCCAACACAGAGAAGAGGAGCCTGTGACTTATCCAAACTATGGGCAGGACAAGGGGGGCCCTAGCTGGCTTTGGCTGCTTTAATACCAAAGCTCTTGGGACGACTTCAGTGGTTTTTCCTGTCTTGAAAGAGTGCAGAAAAGCAAAGTTAATCCCACTGTGGACTCCAAGACTCCTGCATTTCCTATTTCTCCTATGATTGCTCACCATGAAATTTTATCCATGGAAAAAAAGCATGAAGAATAACACCATATCAAATAAAAAGTGCCCTTTTCCAGCATTTTTATACCAGGCATTAAAAAGATGCCCATTTCTCTTCCAGCATTGCTTCCCTCATTTTAGCAGAACCGTTTTCATCCCAGACCCCACTCATCAGCTGTTCAATCCTCTGGCACTGGATTTGGACAAAAGAAGGGACGCACCTGGATCGCAGGAAATCACAGAGAGAAACCCCTCCAAAACCTGACAGAGAAAATCAACAGGAGATGCAGGAAGACACATCCCTCATTTGCACATCTGGAGTGCTTTTCTAAAGACTTCTCTGCATCTGGATGCTCTTTGCACTTGGCAGCAAACTGCTTCCACTGCTTCCCACTCCAGCAAGGGGAACATCCCTGGAATTTCATGTCCAGTGTCTCTGCCTAAAGCAGCCCCACGGCAACACGAAGCTTCCCTCGGGCATTTCGTTTCTTTATCCCAAACATTCTCCCCACTCAGCCACAATCTAGAAAGAACAAAAGGGAAAAGAAGGAAGACCAATTAATTCTGACATAAGGAGTCTTGACTATCCCGACACACTGCCAGGTGAAAAAACATCCCTGCCACTCTAAGAAATCCCCCTGATACTGTCTCCATTCTGTATCAATTATTTAAACGCTGTATTAAGGAGCGTAAGGACACAATGCTTGGAATTCTCAAAAACGGCTCTGCCTGGCTACTCCAAGCACTTTCTCACCCGGGGAGCTGAGCTGTCCCACATTTAAACGCCACGTTTGATCCAAATCCCATAGAAATCTGATATTGTTTGGCTCCTGAGCTTTCCCAAAAGCTGTCCAGTCAAGCCTGGAAATCCTCACTGAAGCTTTGCCATGTCACATCGGGATTTACCCTTGGGAAAACCCCACTCTGAGCACTTGGGTTTCAAGAGGTTGCACCCAATGTTACAGACACAGAATTCCTGTGGGGTTTGGCATTTCCTGCACCTCCAAACACGTGAAAAGAATGAAGTGCAGAGTCCCGAGGCTCCATTATTGCCATTCTCCTCACATCCCTTTCCTCAGCTGCACATGGCTTTGTGCCTCCTCTGAAGGGCTGGAAAGGAATTTGGGAACCCCCCTCAGCTTCTTCTCTGAGCCGGCCCAAAAGGCAAACAGGAAAAAAAAACCCCAAAAGCGCACAAAATCCCAGCCCCTCCCAAGATGCAGCTCCTCACACCAAACCTTGGGAGAATCCCTGGTGCTTCCAACACCGCTGCAATCCCACCTGGAGCTGAGCTTACAGGGTGCTCTGCCTAATCCACATCCAAGCCTGGATAGCCCAAAGCCTGCAAGAAAAGAGGAGGCAAAGTGAAGGGGAGAGGGGGGGAAAAACGGAGTTTTAGGTTTTTCCCCTGTTTGCAACAGGATTGAAGGGCAGGATGGAGAGGTTTCGTGGAAAAGAAGTACCAAAGGCTGCTTCATTCCCAGCAATTAGCGCTGCTCAATCCAAGAGGCCCAATCCACCAGGTTTAAACAGGAGCGGCCGACAGGATAGGTTATGACACAGATCTGTGAAGCTGGAGCCTTCTTCCTTCTCCCGGGCTCTCCCAGAAATTCTCCATGTCCGGACGCGCTCCCGCTCTCCCTGCTGGGGAGGATGGACTTGGATAGCCCGGGTGACTGCTGAGCCTAAAACAATAAGCGATCCAAGTGTTTTTCCCCAGGAAATGACATATTCTCTGGACCTGGGATAACCCATATCCCATGGCCTTCTCCAGGAAGAGTCCCAGCTGGATATGGTCTCCCAGAAAGGATTCCATAGGGGCTCACCTTTTGCTTGGAGCTCGGCTGAATTCCTCAGCAATGCCAGGGAATGTGGCCATTGGAGGCTTTGAGCAGATTAGGCTCATTTGCCTTTTTAGGTTTTGTTACCATCTCTCAGACTTCCCACTGGATTGTGGCCTCCAAGGAACATGTAAATCCCATTGGATTCCTGCTCTTTGGATATTTTTGTACCATTCCTGTACAAAACGAGGCCCCCTGTTCGGATGCTTTTCCCCACCGTTCCCCAGCAGTTTTATCTGCCAGTGCATTCCCTGTGTTGGTTGGGCTCTTCCCAGATCTCTGAGCTCCTTCACAAGGCAGGAGATCCATTTGGCCCAGGAACCGAACCCTCCCGAGGAATTGTCTGATGCCATCTCCACATTTCACAGCTGATCCTTGTGCTCAAAGGATCCCTCTTTCTTCCCTTCAGCCAATTCCAAGCCTCGCTGCCCCCAGCCGGGAACAGTCCCCAGGCCGATCCCTGCAGTCTTCCCTGCCAGGATCCTGCTCAGGAATCCATGGGAATGTAAGAATTAATTCTTCCCACCCCTGCCCAGTTCTAATTCCAAAGGATTTGGTGTCTGCCTTACCCGGCTGGAGCCTGCTTCCAACTCTGCTCTTGCTGCTTCTGCTGCTTTCCATTTCCCAGGAATTCCACCAACGGAGCGACAGCGTTTTCCACCTCCTCCTCCAGCATTCCCTCTGTTGCGTTCGGGTGCTGGAAGGATATCAAAACCAGGGCCTCACTATCAGGAATTATATCCCCGGATTTGTTCCTTTCCAAATGTCACCTCTTCCCAACAAAGCACTGGCCATCCAAGGAATTCTAGAGAGCGATGTGCTGACCACTGCTTACTCCTCTGGAATGTCAGAGCTTGGAAAAAAAGGGCAGTTGAGGCTTTTCCTGGTGCTGCCCATGAAGTGTATTTTACCTAAGTGCCCCTGCCCATGCCTTTGCCTGTATCCGCCAAAAATCCACCCGTTCATTCCCCAGCTGCTGCCTCCCTCTTTTCCTGGATCCAACAGAATTTTAACAGGTGAATATTCCCCTCTGGAAGAGCACCTTTCATTCCAAACCTAAGAACAAACAAATGAATCACTTTCCTTCGACCTTCCTTATTAGGATTCCACTGAGAGCAGTGGATGGAAAATGATCCTCTCCTGGTCCCTGCTGGATTCCCGGAGCAGGGATTCTTTCCCTCTTCCCCCCCCCCCCCCGCCCCCCCGCGGTGACCACCCTGCCCTGCCCCCTTTTCAGGCTTTGTTCCACAGCTCTTGTCTCCAACTCTTGCATCCTTTCCCTCACTCCAGGAGCTCCCAGCAGTTCCACACCCTCTTTTCTCCCATCCTGATCCTTTCTCCAAGAACAGAGCTCTGCATTTCAATTCCCTTCGCTTTTCTCCGACAATTCCCACCAATCCAGACCTAAAGCTGACACAAGGAACACTCAGTGCCCACAAATGCAAATCCAGACCTGGCCATGCCTAAACCAGCAAGTCTGAACACACAATCCTGGACCAT
Source organism: Aphelocoma coerulescens (assembly GCF_041296385.1). Classification (NCBI taxonomy): domain Eukaryota; kingdom Metazoa; phylum Chordata; class Aves; order Passeriformes; family Corvidae; genus Aphelocoma; species Aphelocoma coerulescens. Next base: position 307,558 of record NC_091017.1, read on the forward strand.
CTGCATTAATTCAAACCTAACAATTAGGACACACTGAAGACTTCAACATTCCCAAGAAACACCCTGTTGCCTTCAACTCCCTGGGGTTTTTGCTTTGAACTCATACGGATTAGGGGATCAAGGGATTTCCCTGAAAAAAACCTGTGTGGTGCATGCTGGAATCCCCGATCCCGTGAATCCAGGGAGTGTTAAAAGCTTAAGTCCAACCTGGCCCACCATAAATTTTTGCCAACTATCCCCCAAATGATCAGGTTAACAGAACCCTCCTCTGGTGCTGCGTTTTTAGTATTGGAAAGCCAGGAATTACTTTATTCCCAGAGCGAGGCTCTGGATATGGGCTTGGGGAGAACAAGACCTTACCAACTTACAGAGCCAGGGGATGACGTTTGGGAACAATCCTGGGCTGCCTGGCAGCAATTCATTGTACCTCTTGTCACCCACGAACACCTTCACCCACTCCTCCAGGAGCCCGGGCCAGCGGCTCTGCTTCTCTTGGAGCAGGAGGCATTGCCCTGCCCACTGCAGGGACCTGCAAACCATTCCGGAGTCAGCTCCGAGCCAGGGACGGGGCAACACCCCGTCCCACGGCTCCAGCGGCTCGGGCCCTCGGTAATTCCGGATCTGAGCCTCGTAATCCCTGCAGGGAAGAGGCCGGCTCAGGCCGGGATCGGGGAGGGTGGGAAGCGCCCGGGGTGGGCGGAGGCTCTGCCACCCCCACGGCCGCGGCATCCGCACAGCTCCGGGGGACGGGGCCCGCCCCGATGCCGCTCCCCGTCCCGTTATGCCGTTCCCCCGCTCCCCATCCCGTTCTCCCGCTCCTCGCTCACCGCCCGGGCCCGTCCATGCCCGCCTGTCCCCCGCCGACCGCGCCTGCCCACTCAAACTGGCCACGGCAGCCGCGCCACGCCTCCCCATTGGCCAGCCCTCGGCCCGCCCCGCCTTCCTATTGGCCGCTGGCCCCGTCAATCACGCGGGAAACCCCGCCGCCCGCAGGCACCGCTCCCACGGCGGCCGCTACACGGCGGCCCGGGCGCATTCCCAGGGGAAAAGGAGAGTTGTTATCAACACTCGAACCTCCCAAGCGTTGTTATTGCTCAGAGAGCTGCGCCGGTACTGAGCTACTCCCATGCGCCTGCACGGCTTTGGGGAGGGGCAAGACCACGTCCCACTCCTGCCTGGAGAAATTTCAATGCCCTAAAAAGTCATTTCCCTTCTCTCTCTCTGACCCAGGGCCAAAGCAGCTGTGTAGAACAACCCGGGGGATTTATGGGAGGGTGATTCTCTCAGGAAAGACCCCAGACCCTGAGGAAACAAACCCACCCCAAATTTCCAGCTGAAAACACGCTGCTTCCTGAACGGCAGCGCACAAAGCTCTCTATAGCCAGACAGGAGATGACAGTCCAGAAAAAGCCAAAAGATGTGCTCTGCCTGCATGCACTCTCTTGACTGGTAATTCCAAAGGAAATTCCCCACAGATCGTAAGCAGTCGCCTGCAATTTGTCCTCTGCATTCATGACTGCCTTGGCTTTCTGTAGAAGTGTGTCAAACATCCATGCAGGCGTCAGGGCCTGGGCTGGCTCGTTTATGGCTCTTCCTGACAGGCCCAGGCCAAACCCAAGCACCCCCCTCACTGCTCCAGCCCCACTTTCAGGGAAATACTGACACGGCTTAGAAATACTCTCCTTCCCTGCAACTCACTCCCTCCCTGCGCATCCCCGGAGAGGATTTACTCCGTACTTTGTTCCCGACAGCACCTCTCCAGCGCAAATCCCACTTCACACAGACACTGACTAAGCAGACCTAAGGCAGTGGTTCCAATCCCCAGCTGCAATCCCCAACTCCCTGTCTCCTGCACAGCTCGTCCAAGCACTCCCAGCAATCTCACCTCAGCCCAGAGACTCTCTGTCCGCAGAGGGAAACACAACCCGATGGCACGCAGCTCTGGCACCACATTCCCTCTTCCCTTCTCCCTTTTTCCAGCACACCAGGCTGCTGGAAACGGCATTCCCTAGGCAGTTCATCCCAACACAGAGAAGAGGAGCCTGTGACTTACCCACACCATGGGCAGGACAAGGGGGGCCCTAGCTGGCTTTGGCTGCTCTAATACCAAAGCTCTTGGGACGACTTCAGTGGTTTTTCCTGTCTTGAAAGAGTGCAGAAAAGCAAAGTTAATCCCACTGTGGACTCCAAGACTCCTGCATTTCCTATTTCTCCTATGATTGCTCACCATGAAATTTTATCCATGGAAAAAAAGCATGAAGAATAACACCATATCAAATAAAAAGTGCCCTTTTCCAGCATTTTTATACCAGGCATTAAAAAGATGCCCATTTCTCTTCCAGCATTGCTTCCCTCATTTTAGCAGAACCGTTTTCATCCCAGACCCCACTCATCAGCTGTTCAATCCTCTGGCACTGGATTTGGACAAAAGAAGGGACGCACCTGGATCGCAGGAAATCACAGAGAGAAACCCCTCCAAAACCTGACAGAGAAAATCAACAGGAGATGCAGGAAGACACATCCCTCATTTGCACATCCGGAGTGCTTTTCTAAAGACTTCTCTGCATCTGGATGCTCTTTGCACTTGGCAGCAAACTGCTTCCACTGCTTCCCACTCCAGCAAGGGGAACATCCCTGGAATTTCATGTCCAGTGTCTCTGCCTAAAGCAGCCCCACGGCAACACGAAGCTTCCCTCGGGCATTTCGTTTCTTTACCCCAAACATTCTCCCCACTCAGCCACAATCTAGAAAGAACAAAAGGGAAAAGAAGGAAGACCAATTAATTCTGACATAAGGAGTCTTGACTATCCCGACACACTGCCAGGTGAAAAAACATCCCTGCCACTCTAAGAAATCCCCCTGATACTGTCTCCATTCTGTATCAATTATTTAAACGCTGTATTAAGGAGCGTAAGGACACAATGCTTGGAATTCTCAAAAACGGCTCCGCCTGGCTACTCCAAGCACTTTCTCACCCGGGGAGCTGAGCTGTCCCACATTTAAACGCCACGTTTGATCCAAATCCCATAGAAATCTGATATTGTTTGGCTCCTGAGCTTTCCCAAAAGCTGTCCAGTCAAGCCTGGAAATCCTCACTGAAGCTTTGCCATGTCACATCGGGATTTACCCTTGGGAAAACCCCACTCTGAGCACTTGGGTTTCAAGAGGTTGCACCCAATGTTACAGACACAGAATTCCTGTGGGGTTTGGCATTTCCTGCACCTCCAAACACGTGAAAAGAATGAAGTGCAGAGTCCCGAGGCTCCATTATTGCCATTCTCCTCACATCCCTTTCCTCAGCTGCACATGGCTTTGTGCCTCCTCTGAAGGGCTGGAAAGGAATTTGGGAACCCCCCTCAGCTTTTTCTCTGAGCCGGCCCAAAAGGCAAACAGGAAAAAAAAACCCCAAAAGTGCACAAAATCCCAGCCCCTCCCAAGATGCAGCTCCTCACACCAAACCTTGGGAGAATCCCTGGTGCTTCCAACACCGCTGCAATCCCACCTGGAGCTGAGCTTACAGGGTGCTCTGCCTAATCCACATCCAAGCCTGGATAGCCCAAAGCCTGCAAGAAAAGAGGAGGCAAAGTGAAGGGGAGAGGGGGGGAAAAACGGAGTTTTAGGTTTTTCCCCTGTTTGCAACAGGATTGAAGGGCAGGATGGAGAGGTTTCGTGGAAAAGAAGTACCAAAGGCTGCTTCATTCCCAGCAATTAGCGCTGCTCAGGTTGAATCCAAGAGGCCCAATCCACCAGGTTTAAACAGGAGCGGCCGACAGGATGGGTTATGACACAGATCTGTGAAGCTGGAGCCTTCTCCCGGGCTCTCCCAGAAATTCTCCATGTCCGGACGCGCTCCCGCTCTCCCTGCTGGGGAGGACGGACTTGGATAGCCCGGGTGACTGCTGAGCCTAAAACAATAAGTGATCCAAGTGTTTTTCCCCAGGAAATGACATATTCTCTGGACCTGGGATAACCCATATCCCATGGCCTTCTCCAGGAAGAGTCCCAGCTGGATATGGTCTCCCAGAAAGGATTCCATAGGGGCTCACCTTTTGCTTGGAGCTCGGCTGAATTCCTCAGCAATGCCAGGGAATGTGGCCATTGGAGGCTTTGAGCAGATTAGGCTCATTTGCCTTTTTAGGTTTTGTTACCATCTCTCAGACTTCCCACTGGATTGTGGCCTCCAAGGAACATGTAAATCCCATTGGATTCCTGCTCTTTGGATATTTTTGTACCATTCCTGTACAAAACGAGGCCCCCTGTTCGGATGCTTTTCCCCACCGTTCCCCAGCAGTTTTATCTGCCAGTCCATTCCCTGCGCTCGTTGGGCTCTTCCCAGATCTCTGAGCTCCTTCACAAGGCAGGAGATCCATTTGGCCCAGGAACCGAACCCTCCCGAGGAATTGTCTGATGCCATCTCCACATTTCACAGCTGATCCTTGTGCTCAAAGGATCCCTCTTTCTTCCCTTCAGCCAATTCCAAGCCTCGCTGCCCCCAGCCGGGAACAGTCCCCAGGCCGATCCCTGCAGTCTTCCCTGCCAGGATCCTGCTCAGGAATCCATGGGAATGTAAGAATTAATTCTTCCCACCCCTGCCCAGTTCTAATTCCAAAGGATTTGGTGTCTGCCTTACCCGGCTGGAGCCTGCTTCCAACTCTGCTCTTGCTGCTTCTGCTGCTTTCCATTTCCCAGGAATTCCACCAACGGAGCGACAGCGTTTTCCACCTCCTCCTCCAGCATTCCCTCTGTTGCGTTCGGGTGCTGGAAGGATATCAAAACCAGGGCCTCACTATCAGGAATTATATCCCCGGATTTGTTCCTTTCCAAATGTCACCTCTTCCCAATAAAGCACTGGCCATCTAAGGAATTCTAGAGAGCGATGTGCTGACCACTGCTTACTCCTCTGGAATGTCAGAGCTTGGAAAAAAAGGGCAGTTGAGGCTTTTCCTGGTGCTGCCCATGAAGTGTATTTTACCTAAGTGCCCCTGCCCATGCCTTTGCCTGTATCCGCCAAAAATCCACCCGTTCATTCCCCAGCTGCTGCCTCCCTCTTTTCCTGGATCCAACAGAATTTTAACAGGTGAATATTCCCCTCTGGAAGAGCACCTTTCATTCCAAACCTAAGAACAAACAAATGAATCACTTTCCTTCGACCTTCCTTATTAGGATTCCACTGAGAGCAGTGGATGGAAAATGATCCTCTCCTGGTCCCTGCTGGATTCCCGGAGCAGGGATCCTTTCCCTCTTTCCCCCCACCCCCCGCGGTGCCCTCCTCCCCCTCCCGCCCCACCCCGCACCCTTTCCAGGCTTTGTTCCACAGCTTTTGCCTCCGGACCTCAGATCCTTTTGGTCTCCAGGAGCTCCCAGCAGCTCCACAGCCTTTCCTCTCCCATCCTGATCCTTTCTCCAGGAATGGAGCTGTGCATTGCAATTCCCTTCTCTTTTCTCCGACAATTCCCACCAACCCAGACCTAGAGCTGACACAAGGAACGCTCGGTGCCCACAAATCCAAATCCAGACCCGGCCATCCCTAAACCAGCAACTCCCGGACAATTTGCGTTCATTCCAACCTAACACTGAGGACTCACCTAATCCTTCAAAATTCCCAAGAAATATCCCGTTGCCTTCAGCTCCCCGGGGATTCTGCTTCGTGCTCACACGGATTTGGGACTTCCCTGAAAAACCCGTGCAGGGCACGCTGGAATCCCCGATCCCGTGAATCCGGGGAGTGTGCAAAGCTCGGTCCAGCCTGGGCCCCCAGAAATTTTTGCCAAATATCCCCCAAGTCCTCGGGACAACAGAACTCTCTGGTACTGCATTTTTGGCGTTGTAAAGCCTGGAATCACTTTATTCCTAGTGCTGGGCTCTGCATACGGCCGAGAAAATCCCGGCCTCCACACAGACCCAGATTCCAAACTTTTTGATACATTTTAGCAAACCGAGAAATTCCCCCTCCCTGCTTCTTCTTAAGGGCATCCTTCTTTTCCCTTACCCGGCCTGCTCTCTCCCACTGGGCTGGGTTTTTCCCTTCCCATGCTAATTAGTCCCTACTTCTAGGAGGTTTAGGTACCTTTCTTCCCTGGCAGGGATTTCTTAACACAGCTACCGAGGCTTTGGGAGTCTTCTTTATCTTCTACTTTCTGGAAACACACCCTCTGATCCATAAATGCCACAATCCAGATGCCCAACTTCAACAAGACATCCTTTTCACCTAAAAACACTCACTCTCAACTCTTAGATCTTTTAAAGTTTTACCCCCGCAAAATTCCCCTGCTTTTCCACCGCTGAATTCCTCCGTCCTGATTCCAAGAATTTCTTGAATACCACGGGGCTTTTCTCAAGATTTACCCCCACAACCTTCCCTACGTGCCCACTGCTCACCACCTCATTTTTCCCTCAATGTCTTCGTTCTCCACCCCAGAGAGTTTGTCAAGTGTTGCCTCCAAAATGTTCCCCCTCTCTCCACTACTGAGTTCCCCATTTTGCCTTCAAAATATTCATTCTGTCCCCTCCAGATTGCATCCACTTTTACCCCCAACATTTTACTTCCTCTACAATATTGACTAAACCTTTTCCACCCCAAAAATGTGCATTCCCTCCCTTAAACAGCACCTCAGCTTTTCCCTCAAAAATGCCCCAGAGAGAAACTCCGATTCAGCCCCCAAACTCCCCTTTTCCTACACAAACAGTTCTTGTGGCCCCTCTCAATTCCCCCAGGCTTTCAGCTAAAGGAATAACTGGAAGCCTATTCCCTCATCTCTGCCCTCCTTTTGCTTTCCTGGAAAACCTTGCCATCCCACACTTTCTCCAAGAGATCTGCTGCGAGTACGGCAAGGTCTGCTCTGTCAGAGTGCCAGGGGGGTTTACAGCACTTGCTCCTCTGCATCTTCACCCTTTCATCAGCTTTCCCCTGGAACGGTGTTGTGCAAGAAGCTTGGAATTACCAGAAATGGATCGGGTTCACATTTTTTCCCCACCAGTTTTCATCTGCTTTGAAATTCCTGGAATGACCCTCAAATGTGCCCTAGAACAGTGCTGTGAAAGGATCAGTCAGAAGAACAGCCTGAAAGCAGAAAACCACCTCCAGCAGCAGCCGGAATGATCCCATTTCTGTTCTTACCTGGTCCTGCCAGAGCTCCCAACGGCCCTTCCCATTCCAAAACAACAGCTATGCAAGACATTCCTGCTGTCCGTGAGGGTGAGGTGCCAGTTCTGGATGTTCTTTGCTGTGGAATCGGACAACAAACAGAGCGTAAATGATCTTGGTGGCTCTTCCAAGCCAAACCACCCCGTGATTCCTTGCGTGGATCAGCACCTGTCCCAACTCCATTCCAGAAACCTCCTCCCACTAACCCAGAACTTTCCTTTTTCCGCTCAACATCAGGGATTTGCTGCCAAGTGCCCCGGGCAGGGGACGCCTCAGCATTCCCTGGGACGCCTCAGCCTTCCCTGGGATACCTCAGCCTTCCCTGGGACGCCTCAGCATTCCCTGGGACGCCTCAGCATTCCCTGGGGGTGCCTCAGCATTCCCTGGGCTGCTGTTCCACGCCGATCCCGTGTCCAGCGCCGTTCCGGGCTGCAGTGCCGGGCTCTCCCCACAAGGCGGCAGCACCGGGAGCGAGCAGCCCCGGCCGGTCCCGCTGTCTCGGGGCAGCTGCGCCTTTAACCCGCCCGGAGCCGGCGGGGCCGTGAACACAGCGGGCAAAAACCCCAGCGATCCCCTTTCTTTCACCCCCAGAGGCACAGGATCGCAGCATTCCCTGGGCTGGAAGGGACCCGCAGGGAGCATCGAGTCCACATCCTCGTCCTGCACCCCAAGAATCCCACCCTGTGCCCGAGAGCCTTGTCCAGACCCAAACTCTGCCCCCAGGATCCTGAAAACACAGCGGGGCTGGGAGAAGGGTAACAAGGGAGGATTTTTTACATAGTTCTCCTCGTACGATCGTTATATAATCTTATTAGATAGTCCAGCAACCCATCCCTGGGCCGGGACCCCCACCCCTGTCCCGGGACACCCATCCCTGGGCCGGAATACCGATCCCCCGCGGCCCCCACCGTCCGCTCGGGACTGTCCCCGTTCCCCGCTCACCTCCGAGCCCGCAGCACCCGCCCCGGTGCCCCCGGCCCGGCAGCGCTGCTCCCCGGACTCCCCGCCATTGCCACGTCGGGCGAAGAAGGGCGGAAATTACCGGTACCACACCAATGTGGCGATGCGACCTTCTCAAGATGGCGGCGGTGGAGGACCCCGCTCCGTCTATTCGGCTGCCTGAATGCTCCCGCCTACCCCAGGCGCCGCTGACCCCACAGTCGGTGTCCGCATAGGGGGAAACGCCTCAGAAAATTGCGTGCAAGCGCTGGGCTGGCGTTGGTGTCGGCGTCGCGTTCAGGCAGCCGAATAGACGCAGCTAGAGGGGGCCTTCCCTGCCACCATCTTGAGAAGGTCAGAAAATAGCGTAAACGACCGCCATCTTTAGTGTGGCGATGACCTAATTTCCGGCTTTGCCGCCATCTTGGGTGCTGGCAGAAGCCACTTCCGGTCGAGCCGCCATCTTTAGTGTGGTACGCACAAGGCCCCCCCCCCCCCCCCCCCCCACAAGAGCTTCTGTCTATTCAGCTGCCTGAATCCAGCCCGGACTCCGACGCCGGCCCCGCGCTTTCCGCGCGATTTTCCGCGGTGGTCCCCGGTGCGAGGACACGGGTGGTGGGGTCACCGGCGCCGGAGGCGGGCGACGGTCCCGCGACCGGCGGCAGGCATCGGCAGGGACACCTCTCTTAGGGGCCTATTGCGTCCGCCATCTTGAGTGTGGCGGAAGTGTCATCCACCCTCTGCAAGGTCCTGGCAGGTTCGAATAAAAACGCCACTTACGCCGTCCCGAAAGCGCCAAACTGCGCCTTCCTTTCCGAGCCGCCCCCTTGAGAGCGGCACGCGGGCGGCTCTATTCCGACCGTGCTCGCCCGGTGCTCCCCGCCCCGGCTCGCGCTGCGACCGCGCCTCTGCTGCCCGGCAAAACCGGCCCCGCCGGGCCTCCCCCCGCGCTGTCATTCGTCGCGGTCACCGCCCCGCACGGCGCCTGCTCCTTTGCAGCGCTCTGGCCCCGCTCATGCACGCCCGTGTCCCTTGGCGCTCCGAACCGTCCTTCGCCCCTCCCCTCCGCTGCCAGACGCGGCCCCGCTCGCTCCTTGCCACGCTCGGCAGCCACCGAGGCCGCCGCCCTCTCGGCTCCCCCGGCCCCGGGCGGCAGCAGCGCCGGGGCGCCGTGCCGGGGCCGGCAGTGCCGCGCTCTCGCCACCAGGCGGCAGCAGCGCCGCCCAGCTCAGCCCGGGGCCGGGCCGCGCTGCGGGGCACGGACAGAGCAGAGGCAAAAGCCGGCTCAGGGCGCTCTGCAGCTCCTGCAGCCCGAGCCTCTCGGCTCCTGGCGCCAGGCACTCGCTTCTTCCCTTCCTACAGAAAAACGCCGCCTCGTTATGCTCAAAACTTGCTCATCTCTAGTCCCAGCTTCTTATATTCCTATATGCAACAGAGTAGAGAGAGGGCTGGCTTATTTCAAAATGAATCTACATCTAAATTTGTCTATAGATGTAAAAACAAAGAACTTGACAGGTTTGGGGATTCCACACTGTCATACACACATCCCTCCCGGTGGATTTTCTGGCAGTTTTGGGCCCCTCTGGGGGAGGGCACCCAGCAATGGCCCCCCTCATTCCCCACTCACCTGCTCCTCCACTGCATCGTGGCTCTCCCAGGGACATTGGGGTGCCCCAAGTGACATTCAGAGCCCCCGAGTCTCCACCCCCGCCCCCAGCCTTTTTTCCTCACCTCCAAAGAATGCACCAAATGAGACAAACTGCCCTGGACAGCAGAACGGCACTTTAATAAAGCCATTTCCATGCATACATCCCCCAAAAAGGGGCTTGGCTGGAAACACAGGGAAGGTGCAGCAGAGGGATGGGGAAAGAGAGGGATGGGCAGCAGGACAGGGGGCTCTCAAGAGAAGGGCACCATGAGGGAGAGGGACCGAGCAGCCGATGCAGACAGGGACAGGCAAAAGGACAGTGAGAGGGACAAAGAAATACAGTCACACTGCAGCACAAAGGAAAAAGGAGAGCAAGAAAGAAGGAAAGAGAAAGATGCGGGCGGCGAGGGAGACAGAGACAGAACAGGGAGAGGGATTGAGCAGAATTTATTCAATAAAGGTCAGTATGGATTTCTTAAAAGAACACCAGGACATCCCTATCACGGAACTCTGCTGTCTGCTTCAACTTCACAGCTGTAAGGGAACATTTCTCCCCCCTCTCCTCTCTGCGGTGTTTATTAAATAAAGAGTGAGTATTTATTTCTTAAAAGAAAAACAAGAGAGAGGAGGCAGTGAAAGGCAATGGCATGGGGAGCACACAGGACAAGAAAGCAACACAAAAGACACACTGGACAGAGAGAAGAAAAGAGCTGCAAAGTTGGATGCAAGAGTGAAAGAAAATCAGGAACAAACGCCAGGACTTTCATTAGAGAGTGTGGCTGACGAAAGTGCCAGTAAAGCACCGGCTCGAACAGAACCTGCTGCTGGCACGGCTCGGCCTGGCACTCACTAATTAACATCTGTCTCTCGGCAGGGCCATGAATCCCCTGCTGGAACAGGAGGGGAAAGCCGAGGGGATGATGCGCACCGGGGTTGGTGCCGCTCAGCCCTAATCCCAGCCCGTGGCGCCAGTGAACGCACCCCGATCTCCGAACCTTCTCTCAGGGAAATCTCATCTTTACCCCTTCTCTTCCCCTCCCGGTATCTCCGTGTGCCCGGAACAAACACGAGGAGAGGTTTCTCTGTTGCAGGTTCTTTGGAAATCCTACACTGACTTTGAGAATGAGCAAGAGTAGAAGACAACCAGGAAACTTTGCTGCCAACCAACATCAAACCCCTCGCACCGGAGAAGAACGAACAGCTCGTTTTTACGCGTCCAAATCCCTTCAATTTTCAGCATTGTCTGTTTCCCGGCCGGCACTGTGGGAACTGCTGCGCACGGCACCACGAGTAAAACGCTCTCGTGTTCAGAAGGCACAATTGCAGAGAACAGACAGCAAAGCCGTCTCAAGGCAATGTGGGCACACAAAACCCCCCTTTTTGCACCCTGAGCTTTCTGTTAAGCCACACCTGAAATTCCAAGTTTCTCCGTACTCTGCCCCAGTGCTTCTCTCTTCCGTCAGCGCCGTAGGCAGGACTGATTCCATACTCACAAACCCCCCTTGCCACGATCGGCGCTCTCTGCCCACCAAGGACACGGCACCGGGCAGGGACATTTCTCCCACTCCCCAGCAGAGACCTCCTCCCGCCACATCCAGGGAACTGCAGCCACTCAGGGAACACCAACTTTCTCCTGGGCTGGGAAGAGGAACCTGCAGCAATTAAGGCTGCACAGTCTGCAGCAGCGAGAGCTCAGCACATGTCCAGAGAGCCAATTCCAGCACCTAAATTTAAAAAAGAAGAAAAAGTTGATGACTTTTTTTTAAAGTTACTGTAAGTTCTTAAAACCAAACCAGCCTTTGCTCTTGACTTTGGCTCACTGATGCACACACACACACAAGAGGCCAACGGTCACACAGGGCCTGCTTGCAGAATTCCTGATCCAAACCCTCGCCTTTCCTGCCCAGCACTGAGGGAAATCTGACAGAGGATTCATAAAGAGCCCTCGCTGAGAGCAGTCATCGCCCCAGGCCTTCAGGCTTGGCAAGATTCTGTAGTGAACGGACCCAAATTCAATTCCCAAATCTCAATCTCTGACAAGTCCTGTTGGAAAGACAGCGGACAGTCCATCAGAACACGGAATTAAAAGGCTGCACAAGGAATAACAGAAGCTTTCCCAGGAATAGCCCAAGTTCCTTTTCTCCCTCACCGGTCCGGGGCCGTGAGACCGAACCTTGGGCCCCAGGAGACAGGAGAGTTGTTATCAACACTCGAACCTCCCAAGCGTTGTTATTGCTCAGAGAGCTGCGCCGGCACTGAGCTACTCCCATGCGCCTGCACGGCTTTGGGGAGGGGCAAGACCACGTCCCACTCCTGCCTGGAGAAATTTCAATGCCCTAAAAAGTCATTTCCCTTCTCTCTCTCTGACCCAGGGCCAAAGCAGCTGTGTAGAACAACCCGGGGGATTTATGGGAGGGTGATTCTCTCAGGAAAGACCCCAGACCCTGAGGAAACAAACCCACCCCAAATTTCCAGCTGAAAACACGCTGCTTCCTGAACGGCAGCGCACAAAGCTCTCTATAGCCAGACAGGAGATGACAGTCCAGAAAAAGCCAAAAGATGTGCTCTGCCTGCATGCACTCTCTTGACTGGTAATTCCAAAGGAAATTCCCCACAGATCGTAAGCAGTCGCCTGCAATTTGTCCTCTGCATTCATGACTGCCTTGGCTTTCTGTAGAAGTGTGTCAAACATCCACGCAGGCGTCAGGGCCT